>NW_006296226.1:2329312-2331294 GCF_000327345.1 Myotis davidii | reverse complement strand
CCCAGCAGCGCTAGGAATGAAGTGGGCGGGCATCGGGAGGCCACTATGGCACGGGGCAAGCACTATGGGCAGTCTATCTGAAGTGTACCTGGCGTATAAGACGACCCCCGACTTGGAGGCATATTTTTCAGGGCCAAAAAATCGTCTTATACGCCGGCAAATACGGTATGTGGTGGAGCAAGGCTTTTTCCTTAATTGTGGTAAAATATACATAACATAAACTGTACCATTTAACTATTTCTAAGTACACAATTCAGCGGCATTCGTGCAATTACAATGTTGTGCAACCACCACCACTAGCTATTTCCAGAAATTTCTATCATCTCAAACTGAAACTCTGTACCCATTAAACACTAATTTCCCATCCTCCCTCCCTGCCGCCTCTGGTAACCTCTATTCTACTCTCTATGCGTGAGCCCAGCTTCTGGCTGAGTGGAAGTGCACTGACCACCAGGGGGCAGCTCATGTGTTGAGGTCTGCTCCCTGGTGGTCAGTGACGTCATAGCAACCGGTCATTCCACTATTTGGTTGATTTGCATATTAGCTTTTTATTATATAGGAAAATATTCCATTGTATGGATAGACCACATTTTGTTTATCCACTCTTCTGTTGATGGACATTTGGCTTGTTCCCGCCTTTTGGCTAATGTGGGTGATGTTGCTATGAACATTATACAAGTATCTGTTTGAATCCTTGCTTTCAGTTATTCAGGGTATATAGAACTAGTGTGGATTGCTGGGTCATTAGGTAATTCTATATTTAACTTTTTGAGAAATTGCCAAGCTGTTTTCCACAGCATCTGCACCATTTTCCATTTCCTACCAGCAACGCACAAGGTTTCCAAATTTTCCACATCCCCATCAGCATCTATTTTCTGTTTTGTTGTGTTTTTTAATAGCCATCCTAAGGGGTGTGACGTATTATCTCCTCATGGTTTTGATTTGCATTTCCCTAAGGATAAGTGATGTAGAGTGTCTTGCCATGTGCTTATTGGCCATTGGTATATCTTCTTGGGAGAAATGTCCTTTCCAATCCTTTGCCTATGTTTGAATAGTTTTGTTCTGATATTGTTATTGGTAAATTTTGGGTGTCCTTTACATGTCCTGGATATTAACCCCTTATCAGATACTGTATATGAGTTACAAATATTTTTTCTCATTCTGTGGCTTTTCTTTTCACTCTCTTGATAATGTCCTTTGATGAACAAAACATTCTCATTTTGATTTTGATTGAACAAAGTCCAATATATCCACTTCCCCCTTCTTTTTGCCTGTGTTCTGGTGTCAGAGCCAAGAAATCAGTGTCAAAGTTGGGGATTTCCTCATAAGGCTCGCAGGTCCTATTTTTCAGGATATGGTAAGCTAGCTAAAGCCGAGTTGGGGAACTGTGATTGATACATGTGAGGTTTACTGAACAGTGAGGTGTTTTCGTAAGTGCAGATGGACTTAGGTTTATAATTGTGACATGGGCCGGGCCTCGGAGGTGGCCTCCATTTTTGGTCCCTATATAGGAACTCCCTTTGTCATTTTTATAGCTTTCATGTTTAAGACTTTGGTTCACTGTGAGTTAATTTTCACTGACAGTATAACATCAGGGTCCAATGTCATTCTCCAGTTGGCCCAGCACCACTTATTATAAACACTACCATTTGCTGCTTGGTTGTGTTGGAGCAGAGCTGGAAACACAGCTGTCAGACATGGAGTGTATGGCTTTTTCATAGTAGAGTGTGTGCCCCAGTTTTCCCTCTCTCTCTCTCTTCCAGACCCAGAAGGGCTGTCAGAGGCCAGGCCAGGAGTGCTCCTGCGGGCCTCCCAGATGGGAGGAGGAAGGGGAGGAGGAAGAGGAGAAGGCCCCGGGCATCGCCCCAGGGCAGCCCTGCTACAGTCAGTCACGCTCCTCCCTCTGGAAGCTGCCACACCTGACCAGCCTGGCTCCAGGACTGCCCAGACCGGTTTGCAGGGTTTCTGTTCACTGGGAGCTG
>NW_006296226.1:2327099-2329277 GCF_000327345.1 Myotis davidii | reverse complement strand
ATTCTCAAACTCCCTCTCTTTCTCTCTCTCTTCCCCTCTTTTTCTCCTCTCCCCCAGTCCCTGCCAACCCCCAGGCCCAAGGCTCTGGGCCACTGACTTCACCTCCACACCCAGGCCCAAAGCTTGGGGCCCCCCTGGGCCCACTGCCAGGCCAGCCAGGCTCTGGCCCAGGTTTTTATTTTTTTTAATGGATATGAAATTATCGATGGTGACATGAACAGAAATGCTAACAACAACAACTCACATTGATGAAGTACTTATCAGACATAGTTGACATACTTCCTGTTGCTTATTTCTCACAACGGACCTGTGAGGTCGGTACTGTTATGATGCCCTGTTCACAGATGAGAAATCCGGTGAGAGGGCTCAGACCCTGTGCCCAAAGTCACTCAGCAAGTGAGCGGCACAGCCAGGATTCCCAGGCCGCAGTGCTTCTGGACCAGGGTGTCTGATGCCCACTCTCGCTTGCTAACTGTGGATACGTAATAAACATGCATGTGTGCCAGCCATTGCATGTGTGTGTGTGCATGTGTGCACGTGTGCGCGCGTGCATGTGTGTGTAAACGAGAGCAGTTGTAAGGCAAGAGGGAGACAGAGAGAGTGCTGCCAGGACAGGAAGGCCCAGGGGGAAGAAGTGACTTATCTAAGGTGAGGGGGTTAGGAAGGGGTAGAGAATGCAGTATCACCATTAGTTTTCTTTCTTTTCCTTTTTTAAAATATATTTTTATGGATTTCAGAGAGGAAGGGAGAGGGAGAGGGAGATAGAAACATCAATGATGAGAGAGAATCATTGATTGGCTGCCTCCTGCATGCCCCACACCGGGGATCAAGCCTGCAACCCGGGCATGTGACCTGACCAGGAATCAAATCGCAACCTCCTGGTTCATAGGCCAATGCTCAACCACTGAGCCATGCTAACTGGGCATCACTGTTAGTTTTCAAACTGCAGATTTTCTAATATGCAGTGGGCACTGGCCCATCTATAGTGGAGGGGGAGCCAGTCAGCGGCAGATAGCCAACAACCGAGAGAACTTGTGCTGAAAGCTCTGGACCACACACCCAGGACCACTCAGCCGGTACCCTCCTTCTCTGCCCCATCCTCCCAGCCCTGCTGGCTGAGTGCGCTGGCACTGCTTTCCCAGAGGCTCGGACCTGCCCTGGGGATGAAGAGCTAAACAGGACATGCTCCCACCTTCAAGGAGCTCTCAGCCTGGGAGGGAAGGGGACTCTCTGGCCAGAAACCCCCGACCCTCGCCTCCCTTGCCCCCCACAGCCCATCCGTCACTACATCACATTGGGTTTCCCTCCCTGTTACCTCCCAATTCTGCCCCGTGTTTTCCCACTCTGGTCCAAGCTATCATCATCTCTACGCGGCTAAGGCCTGAGAGCTCCTAGCACAGAGGCTTCCTGATTTATGCGGCAGAGGGAGAGGCTTGTGCAAACGGCATGGAAATTGGACAGAGAAGGGAAGCTCCCAGGTCTCTCTGGAGAGGGTCAGAAAGGGCTTTGCAAAGCCGATCTGGGCTTCTGAAGGGTGACTGGAGTTTGCGGGCGGGAAACTACATTTGAGGGAGATACATTTGCATATAAAGGCTTGAGGGAGCCTTAGGGTGTATAAAGAATGGCAATAATTTTGAATTCAAGATGGGGGGGAGGGGGGCTAAATGGTAGAGTCAGAGCCTGGGCTGCAGCAGCAGGTGGGGCCAGAGTGAAAAGGCCTTTCTTTCCCCTGTAGATAGTAGGGAGCCACCGAAAGACAAGGCCTCCAAGAGTGAGGGTGAGCCCTAGTTTAAAACGTGTTCAGTCTCTCTTGGTGGGTGTGGCTCAGTGGATTGAGCATCGTCCCATGGACCCCAGAGGTCCTGGGTTCGATTTCTGGTCAGGGCACATGCGCCGATGGCGATATTTCAGTCTCTCTTTCCTTCTCCCTTCCCCTCTTTTTAAAAATCAATAAAATGTGCTCAGTTTCCCCAGCACATGCAGGCGGGCAAAAAATCTTTCTGTGGGATTGGTCCAGATGTGAAACAAGGCTGGCCCCGGCCCCGTTCCAGACTCCTAGAATTCTGTCATCTTCGCCAGTGACCCTGTCGTCAGCCCTGCTGAGAGATTATAAATGGGAGAACTACTCGGTCTATTTCCTTCTGCTCTGAGGGCTGGAGAAGGGATGGATTGGAGAGA
>NW_006296226.1:2318988-2327008 GCF_000327345.1 Myotis davidii | reverse complement strand
CAGCAGGTAAAGTAATGGCTGTGGACCAGTTGGGGCTGGAAGGACGAGAGAGAAGGAGGTTCTGGAAATTTCTAGCGTAGACTGCCATTGTCCGAGGAAGGCCCTGCCCCCAACAGGAAAGTCTCTTTGCCTTCTTTCTGCTCTTCGCCTTAAGATGGGCTACTAATCTGATCGGCCAGACTCCAGGGCGACGGTTAGGTCAAGTTTACTTGTGCGTGGGGTCATGGAGCATGAAAAAAAAATGGCACACAAGAATGTGATTCTTGCTTTCCCCCACACCTACGCAGCATACTTGCCTTTGCTTCTCTAGTCAGCTACTGACCAGAAGGAAGAACCATCCCCCAGACAAAGGAGAGCGTAGGGAGGGGAAAGGCCCTGAGGCCTTCAGGCAGGCCCTGGGCTCTGGGCTCTAGCCCGGCCTCAGCCCAGAGCTCCGGCTGCCAGGCAGGCCTGGCAACAACAAAACACAGCTTGTATCTCCTACCATTTGCCCTTGGTGCCTGTTCCCTTGGGAATCTCTGGGTGGCAGCGGGGGCGGGGACAGGGGACGGGGAAGAAAGGGGGTGTCAGGGCAGAGCAGGTCTCCAGTGGCTCCCATCTTAATATCATTAAAACCCCTGCCTTTATTTCTAACAGCGTAATCAAAAGGGAGACAGGGGCCAGGGGAGAGGGAGATGAAGGGATGAAAGAGTGGGTGGAGTCTGGAAGGTCAGAAACCGGCTCTGGGGAGAAAAGAAGAACAAGGGCCCCTCCCAGTGAGTCAGGGCGGGTGGGAGCTGGCGTGGCTGCAGGGAAGGGCCGGGTTTCAGTGTGGAGAGGGTGCCGAGGGAGGGGAGGAGGCCCAGCCAAGGAGCCGCGATGCGCGGGTTCCCATCCTGGCCTGCGCTGCTGCTTGCCAGCCATGTCACCTGGGGCAAGTCCCACAGCTCCTGCGAGCCCCGGTTTTTTCAGCCGTGACCTGGGCTACGCCGCCTCCCAGCAGGGCTGTCAGGCAGGGTAATTACATGTGGTCATGTCTGCGGCAGCTCTTCATAAACCAGCAACCTCCGCACAGCATCGAGCAGTGTTATCCTTTCTATTGTTCCCTGGGGAATGAGGAGCAGGTGCCTCTGAGAAGCATTTGTCGGTTCTCAGCTCCACCCGCTGCTCTCTGCCCAGCCTTCCCTCCAGCTTCAGAAAACGCCGTTGACTCCTTCCCCCACCCAAATACTCTCTCTGGTAGCTCCCTGGTGCCCCCTCATCCCTCTCCACGGGCTTCTTCCTTTGTTTCCCCTCTGCATTTAGATTGCCCGCCCCCCAATATGAAAATAAGAACCATGTCCCTCAAACCTTTGCTTGGTCCCCTTGCTCTTCTAGCTCCTGCCGGGTCCCATCCTGCTTCCAGCCTTATACTTCTACAGGATTTTGCAGTTTATAAAGCTTTGCTCCTTTTTTTTGTTTGTTTGTATCAATTACCTGTTATGTCATATCACTATCATAGCGAAGCTTTGAGGTTATAGTATTCACCCATTTTACAGTTGGGAAGAGTAAGTCTCAGACTAGAATTCAGCAGAAGTCTCATGCTCTTTCTTTGAGAACTCACTGCCTTTCTTTGATGCTAAGCTTTCAGGATAAGCGGTCCGGATCTACCATCTCCATTTCCCTGCCTGCATTTTCTCTTAACCCCGTGTAGTCAGTGTACTCTCTTTAAGATCAACACGACCAGTAGCTCCTCCCCAGTGAGCCCACTCTTGAGGCCCTTCCCAGACCACCTTCTTTCAAAACCTTCATGGCAAGTATCTGACTCTACCCACTGCCTTCTCTTTCTTCTCACTTTCCTGGGCTAGAACTAGGACTTGAAGTCTACATCAGAGAAGGAGGTGTGTCTGGGTCTGTGCGCCTTGGCTTTGCAATGTTAACCCAGGTGAGTCACGGGACCCTCACCTTGGAATGTGCTTCCGCTCTGAGTTATGGCAGGTTTTCAAAAGCACATTCCACCACCAGCAGCAGCCCAGCCGCTAAGGGCTTTACCCGAAAGAACAGCTTACCTTGGTTTTGACCAGCTTGGCAGAAGACGGGTTTTCGATTTGAGGGCAAATAGGATCAGAGCTGTCATACCTTGTGACGTGGCTGGACATGGGAAAGTGAATGTTGGCAGTTTGGGGACAGAGCAAAAGGGACTAGTCCTGCCCAATAGGTGTGGGGCAAGGACTAGGGACATGAAGCCAGCTATAGGTAATGGGGGTGATGTCTAGTCCTGTGTTATCCAATAGTGATCTCTAAACATAGGCAGATATTTAAATAACTAAAATTAAATATTTGGTCCTTTATAGTTGCACTAAAGTGCTCAATAGTCACCTGTGGCTAGTGGCTGCCATATTAGGTAGTCTAGATATAGAATGTTTCCAATCATTCCAGAAAGTTCCATTGGACAGCACTGACTGTAGACCAGTGGATAGAAAAGAATAAAAGGTAAGCAGTTGGCTCAGAGAGAGTAAGAGACAGAAAAGCTCCTCTGGAATGGCTGGGGAGAGGGGGTGGCATCAGAGAGGAGGTAGGGAGGCAGCAGGGGGCAGGCCCTATAAAAATGTCCCCTTCCACTCTCTGTGCGCATCTCCAGTATAAATGTTAGGCGGGCAATCGCATCAGACTCGCATGTGTTTCTCCAAAGTGAATGCACATCCTTCAGGGAAGAAATGAGCCCTCAGGTAGGAAACCCGTGCCAGGGCTGGCATCAGGTAAGTGGGGGACACTCCTGTTTCCAGATATTGATCTCTTGAGTCGAGGCAGAGGGTTGGAGAGTAAATGTTTGGAACAAAGATCTAGAGGGTAGGTGCAGAGGAAGAAGTCAGAAATATGACCTGGAGCAGGGGGAAAAGATTGGCTAAAAATTTGAATTCGGGACTCAGTTGTAGTCACCAAAATGTCCTTCTATTATTGCCACTTCTGAATCTACAAATTTAGATGACTTATTAGCTCTCCATTTATTTCTGTACATTTTGGTGATGAGAATTGCTTTGCTACTTATTTACTTGAAAATAAATCCTTTAAACCATGAAAAAAAAATGAGTGCCTATTCAAAACAATGCTTATGCTCTGTGCTCAGTAAAGAGACCTGGAAAATCTCCATTCTAAACTGATTCACTCCTTAAATTGTAAATTCCAGGGAGTAGCTTCAGGCACGGCTGGATCCACGTAGTCAAAATGAAATTGTCATCAGAAAGTTATGTCTAAGGCTTGCCTCTGCTTCTCTGTGTGTTGCTGTCATCCTAGGACTTTCTCCAGGTTGTGACAAGGTAGGCCTGCAGCAAGGAGCTCCAGGCTTAATACTGTTGGTTCCCAATAGTTTCTGCAAGAGTTGCATTGGCCTGACATGAGGTACTGCCCATTCTTGAGCCAGCAACCAGTATCTGGGAAATGCAAGGCTCTGATTAACCAAGCCTGAAACACTGGTGGACAGCTTCACCTAGAGCAGTGATGGCGAACCTTTTGAGCTCAGCATGTCAGCATTTTGAAAAACCCTAACTTAACTCTGGTGCCGTGTCACATATAGAAATTTTTTGATATTTGCAATCATAGTAAAACAAAGATTTATATTTCTGATATTTATTTTACATATTTAAATGCCATTTAACAAAGAAAAATCAACCAAAAAAAGGAGTTCGTGTGTCACCTCTGACACACGTGTCATAGGTTCACCATCACTGACCTAGAGCATTAGGGTTCTTTTTCTCTTTCTCTTTCTTTTTAAAGAATAGTTTATTGACTTTTAGAGAGACAGCAAGGGAGAGGGAGAGAGAGAAACATTGATAAGAGAGAAACATGGATCAGCTACCTCCTGCATGCCCCCTACCCAGGATTGAACCCAAAACACAGGCATGTGCCCTTGACTGGGATTGAACTAGCAATTTCCTGGTGCATGGGATCATGCTCAACCAACTGAGCCCCACCAACCAGGGCAACCACTAGGCTTCTGAGTGGTGGTGAAGTAGTTCTGCATAGTAACCCAAACTCTGTAACCCGAAGAAGGGACAGTGGATGCTAGGCTGGCAGACAGCTCTACACAGTCTCTAACTAGTAATAGTTATTGTGAAACAATAGCAGAAAGGTTCAATCAACATGTTTTTCCTATTGTGGTAAAATTGGATACAACATTGTATATACTTTAGGTGTACATTATAATTCAACTAGACGCCCGGTGCACGAAATTCATGTGTGTGTGTGTGTGTGTGTGTGGGTGGGTGTCCCTTAGCCTGACCTGCACCCTCTCCAAACTAGGACTCCTTGGGAAATGTCCCACTGCTGGTGGCTCCTAACTGCCTCTGCCTGCCTGCCTGATTGCCCCTAACTGCCTCTGCCTGCTGGCCTAATCGCCACCTAACTGCCCTCCCCAGCAGGCCTGATCGCTGCCTTACTGTCCTCCCCTGCCAGCCTGATCACCCCCAACTGCCCTCCCCTACCTGCCTGATAGCTCCCAACTGCCCTCCCCTGCCGGCCTGATCGCCCCCTAACTGCTTGCTCCCCGACACCGGTCTGATTGTACCTAACCGCCTCTGCCTCGGCCCCCACTGCCATGGCTTTGTCCGGAAGGAAGTCGGATGTCTGGAAGATGTCCAGTTGATCTGGTCTAATTAGCATATTACCCTTTTATTAGTATAGATATTTATATACACTACATAATGATCATCACTGTAAGTCTAATTATCATCCATCACCGTACAATTGATCCCCTTCACCCATTTTTGCCTGCTCCCAGAAGCTTATGTTCATTGGAAGTGTAGGAAGGGCTTTGTGGCACATAGTAAGGTCTCAATAAATGTTTCTGGGAAGAACAATTCACAGGGGAGTAAACAGGAACATACATTAAAGTGTAATGTTGTTCTAAGGGAAAAGAAAAGGAGTCAGAATGAGGGCACACTTTTATTGAGTCTAGGAAATGAGCCAGGAAACAAAGGTTCGGGATAAATGGCACATTTCTGAAAGGAGTTCCTTAGAGACAGCAAGGGGCTGTTTAATTAACATGTAAAACTATATTACTCTGGAGGAAGGAGAGCATAAGCAACTCTCCCCAAGGTTTGCTGATGATACAAAGCACTGGAGTTGTGATGGGAGGCATGGTGGAAAGTTCCCAGGAACCTGAGGAGGTGGGGAAAGAAGTGGTAGCCGAGGAGAAGGCAAGAGGTGACTTTGCGGATATAATTCCAACTATTGCTTGTGAAGTTGAGGAAGTCAAGGTCGTATTTCTGACCAAGGAAAATACCTGGCATTTAATGTAGACTGTTTCTTGAGAACTTCGGCCCAGGATGGTTCCAGACAAAAACACAGGTGAAATACTGGGGATTCTGAATTACAGTTTGTGGACCAAAAGGCACACAAAAGAGTGATGTATTGAAAGGTATGTGTGAACTCCTGGCCCACTGATACTGAGCAGGGAGGTCTGAGAACTGGCAAATCAAATATTTGGAGGGCTGGTTATAGAGCTCAGGTAACAGGGTTAGGGACTTTTAGGTCAAAAAGGCAAAGATGAATGTACATAACACTGAGCAGACAACATGCGAACTTGCTCATCAAATCTGAAATTCTGAGATTGAATCTGGGTGACATGAAATTTAATCAAAGGAAGGCCTGAGCCCGGCTTGTGTGACTCAGTTGAGTGTTGTCCCTTGCACCGAGAAGTCACCAGTTCGCTTGTGGGTCAGGGTACAGGCCTGGGTTTGGGGCTTGATCCCAGTAGGGAGCGTGCAGGAGGATCCGTGTTTCTCTCTCTTATCAATGTCTCTCACCTTCTCTTTCCTCTCTCTCTAAAATCAATAAAAACATTTTTAAAAGGCCTGACTCTCTGTTTCTCCTAAGTGTGGTGGAGAAAAGAGTGCTTTAAATCAACATGGTGATGAAGACTAAATGATATCAATTAGGTAACAGTGTCTGACACAGGAGGTACAGGTAAAACTAAAGCAATCTGGCATCCCCAGGTGATTCCTGATGACGTGATGCTGTTCAGAGCACACGGGATCTGGCATCGGGAGACAGGGTGTGAGTGATGGCTCCACTCCAATCTTCATTTTCCCCATCTCTAAAAGGCAACAACAACAAGCCCTACTCCACTGAGCCATTAGCACATTGAAATGAGACCCTGCATTCAGTCAGCAAGCATTTATTAAATGCTTACTTACCCGACAGCATGCTAGGTGCTGGGTGAGGACATAATAATGAGAAGAAAACGTTCTGTCCTTGGGCTGTGTTCCTTCTGGAATATCTAGGGGATAAGATAATCTGTTCCTTATCTTTCCCAACTTCTAGGAGCTGCCCCATTTCTTGGGTCCTGGATGCATCGCTCTGACTCCTACTGCCATTGTCACATCACCTCTTACTCTGACCCTTCTGCCTCCCACTTGTAAGGGCCCTTGTGATTATATTGGGCCCACCCAGATAATCCAGGGTAACTCTCCCTGCCTCAACCCCCTTAATTTCATCATGTTCCTTTTGCTATGTCAGGTTCTGGGGATTGAGATGTGGACATCTTTATTCACTCTACCAGAGCACCCTTGGGCTATGAGGTAGGACATGGGTTATCCTGAGACCCAGGAAGCATGTTGGGCTTCCTCTGAAGAGAATACAGATGGTATTCTATTGTGTCAAGTCTTGTGGGGCGGGGAGCAGAGTGGGAATCTGCTGGCTGATTGGAGATGCCCCCTCAGAGTTAACTGTCACACATTAGACTCCCGTAGAGTCATAAAGGGCACACTAAGCAACAAGTGAAGATACTGGCTGCTGCCATTCAGGAACTCTGAGACCTCCGGCAAGGATATTACCTGTCTAAGCTCCAAGCCACACCTAAATCAATAGGGATAAATAGAACTACCTAGAAGGGTTGGAGTGAGGATTAATGAAAATATCATCCATGAAATCACCTAAGACAGTACCTGATCCTCAATAAATATCTTTTTTTGAGAGGGGGGGTATGCTTCCTGAATTCACCCCTCCCTCTTTCTCTGACCCTTTTGCTGTGGCCACTGCCCCTGTCCAGGCCTCTTAGAAACCTTCATCGCTTGCCCATCAGGCCACATGCCTCAGCCTGGCAGTAGCGAGGAACAACAGCTTTGAAGCCCTGCACAGGAGTCCCTGTTAACCATGGAATCTGGAGCAAGGCTTTTAAGCTCTCTAAGCTTCGATTTCCTCCTTTGTCCAGTCGGGATCAAATCGTCTATTGAACCAGGCTGTCCTGAGGATTAAGTGAGATGATGAATGGAAAGGGTTTAGCACAGTGTCAGGCACAAAAAAGGTAGTGTTTTTCATCTCAAGAGGCCTGACCTCCTTTCAGCTTCCTCTTCTACGTTCCTTCCAGCAACACAGGACAAACCCTTCTCCCTGAAGCAGGCCTTGGACTTGTACACCGGAGGGGCACCTCTGATATTCCCAGCGAGTCCTATACTATTCTTTCTCGAGCCTCAGTTCTACTTTGCTTCCCAGTAATTTGTTCAGCCTTTACTAGCCTTCTGGGTTATGGCTATTTTGTGAAGGCATCTCAGTCAATACTGGACAGGAGTTCCTTGGGGAAAGGAGTTTCTCTGTGTAGTAAGTTGCAGAAGTACTCCCTCTCCTTGCCCAGCCTCAGTTTCCTTATTTGGAACGAGCCCATTGGGCTGCAGTGGCTGAAGGGCGCCTAACAGCTCTGAGATCTTAAAATGACCGAACTTAATCAAGTAGCAGGGATCTCATAGATTACATGGTCCACCCCTCTCCTTCTCCAGAGGGGAAACTGAGGGTCAGGAGGGCCTCCCCTTAATGCTATTTTCTCTCAGGCCTCGGGGCCAGGCTTCCGATGGGCATACAGCCCAGTTTTCCTAGCCACGCAAGGGGAGACTCTCAGGCGTCTCCAGGGCTCGGGGCGCCGGAAACACGTGTGTGCTCACCTACGTGTACACACGTGAGCACACCTACAGCAGCAGGGGACCCTCGGGCCGGCAGGGGGCAGCAGAGACTCGGTTTGCGATTACCGGGCGCAGCCCCGAGGGAGGAGGGTGTGCTGCAGTCCCGGCGG
>NW_006296226.1:2316700-2318344 GCF_000327345.1 Myotis davidii | reverse complement strand
CTCTACTGCCGCGTCTTCTTGCTGGACGGGACCGAAGTGAGCGTGGATCTGCCGGTGAGTGACGGGACGCAACTCGTCTGGGCGCCGGCATCCCGCGCCCCTTGGGGCAGCCCCCCTCCTTCTGTTTTTCTCTCTGGAGCGCTCCCCTTGCACCTTTCCGGGGATCCCCTCCCCCTTCTCCTGAGAGTACTCCTTAACCCTGGTTCCCTCGGGAGCCACCCCGTCCCAGTCTTAGGGGACCCCATCCCTGGCCCGCGCCCCCTTCTTGGCACATTGCCTGGCCGGGTTACACCTTCTCTGGCTCCCACCGAGTCCTTTGGGCCTCATCCCCCTCCCCAGCGCACCCACTCCCCGAGTCCCCAGTCCCCGCCCCCTGGCGCGGGTGACAGGTGTTCCCCTCCGCCCCCCAGATTCCAGCCGGGCCTGGACTATTGGTTAGGAAATGTCAAAGTGATGCGGTGCTGCCCCGGGGCGGCCCGCTTGCCCCCCACCTCCCAAAGTCGCCACCAGGCCTTAGTGAACGGGCAGGGAGGAGAAGCTCTCATGCTTGCTGCCCGGCAGGTGCCAAATTTGGGAGGGAGTCGGGGGACCATTTCTGCGCTCTCCTGATCCCCTCTCCGTGTTCCACCCCACCCCACCCGACCCCAGCCTCCCCAGGAGCTCCTTCAGGCTCGCATACTCGCAGGGGGTGGGCGACTTGGGAGCCAATGCTAGAACCCACTCTCTCGGACCGGCCAACTTTGAGCTGGCGCAGCCCGTGCTGGGGCGGCACCCGCCTCCCTCCAGAAGGGAGCTAGGCCGGCGCTGCTATGCTCCCCTACCCGGGCGCCCAGCTACCAACGCGCCTTTCTAGCCCAGGGGCCAGATCTGATCAAATCAAATCTGCACATTAAAGGGGCGCCTACTGTGCACCGTGCGCTGCGGCAGATGGTGCCTTTGGCGATCTTTGGGTGTGACTGAGGACAGGGCAGTGATTGGGCTCTAGATGAATATGGCAGACCATCTCGAAGGTTTCAAGGGAGAAAAAGAACATTCCCGGACTTCCAAAAAAAGCATTTAGGCCTTTCCGGGTGGGAGAAATTCGTCGGACTTCACCCGAGAACGAGGAACATGTAAGGGTTTTAGATGGGAATATCAGAGCCTGTCTGGCTTGGGGTTTAATGCTTCCCTCTGTAGGTTTAATTTTGAGACAGTTTCAATTTATGGCAGTTTTATTTTTTATGGCTCACAGTGCTCTCCGTAGGATATCATTTTGTTATGATAATACCCTTTTGGGTTTTGTTTTGTTTTATTCATGGAAAAGGAGCCAACATTCCAGTGCTTTAGAGCTGTTGTCTAAAATAGCATTAAAATGTTGCTGCCGCCCAGGATTGAGGCTCCTTGGTTTTTATTTAGCTGGGAGAGGAGGCCTGACCAGCCGGAAGGAGTGCAGAGGGGGGCAGGCTGCCGCTGGAGTGGGCAGCTTGTGTGTGGAGAGGATGTGGCGCATTTTGCATCTCTGATCTGGGAGAGGGATGTTCTCCTTGGGAACTTCCCTGGGGATGGTCGGTTTGTAAAATGTATTGCTTCTGTCAGGTCTGTGCGACAGGCTTAAGTGGTGTTTCTGGGGTGAATAATGCCAAATGAGTAAAGTGCATTCGTGGT
>NW_006296226.1:2314890-2316640 GCF_000327345.1 Myotis davidii | reverse complement strand
GCTGACTTCACTGCACCTGGTGGAGCTCTTGGGGTGGGGGTTGGGGGGGGGAGTTTGCACCCTAAAAGCTTTCTTCACTTTATAAAACGCTGTTTGACAGAATCACTCGCCTGGGTTTCTTATGATGGCAGATGTTGTGATGCTTTAGGATGTGATTTAGTGAACCCCAAATTTTATTTACACACACACACACACACACACACACACTCACTGTCCAAACGCAAATAAAAAGAAAATGCTGGCTTTTGTCATGTGAGGCAGCTGGAGTGTAGGAAAGATGAAGAAAAATCACCAGTGAGCATGGCTCACCGACTTAAAGATTTATTGCATATCAGAACCGCATCACAGTCTCCTACGCTAGTCTTCCCAGATCAGAGTTTTAGTTCTTGTAATTCATTCTCGGAGTTGCATGGTTAGCGCCCGGCAGTCCGCTCCCCGTGAACTTGTAGCACAGGTGCTCCTTCCTCAGACCCTTTTCACCAAGCTTTTTTATGCTGTTGTTTTTGGCATTTGGCCCCATTATTCTCTTCTGCATCCCCGGATTTTTACCGCTTCCTGGGCTATGGTGTTGCCTGCTGCCTGGCGCACAGATAGCATTTACCTTTGACCGCCATACCCATAAGCTGGATTTTCTGTCTCCAGCCACTTCCACCGGTACTTGCCAAGCTATGGCTCCTTTGTAATTAAAACCCTCTGGTGGTGTTAGCTTCAAGAATGTCTTTGTTAAGCATGTTAAAAGTGGTTATGCATTGGCACAAGCCATTTTTTTTTAGCCCTGGTCTGGACACTTGTGTTCCGAAATTGCCTCGAATTCAGCACCAGCCTCAGTGTGACTGTGTCAGGGCACCTCAGTTTTCAGTTCAGTCAACATTTAGTGGGTGTCTCCAATGTGCCAAGCGCTGAGCTGTGGACGGAATGGTGAATGAGAGGTGGCCTTGGGGCTCTTGGGAAACATGTCTTTTTATCCTACGTAATGCTAGGTGATATGACAGGCTCACCCAGACAGGGTGCTGGGGATGGACAGCCTGGGGAATTGGGAAGACTTCGTGGAGACTTTGACACTTAAGATGATAGCATCTCCAACCCAGTATCCCTTGTGCATTTTTAGAATACCATTTTTAGTATGTCAGGTTAACCTCTTGGCCAAGCCACAGCCCAATTGTTGTGTGTAATAAGGCAAGAAGCAACTGTAATTGTCTTCTCCAGCGATCCTCTTCTGAAGAGGCCTGGAACCCCCTTGTCTGGTAGTGGGCTGTGGCCCCTAGCACACCCGTGAGTTCTTAACCTTTGCTGTGGATAGTTGCTGGTTTCTCAGTGCTTGATAAAATGTGAAGTAAAGGATGTGTGTGTGTGTGTGTGTAATCTGAGTGGCCAGATTATTATGACCATCTGACGTTTGTAGGCAAATTAGCTATAATTTCACGCTGAAGTTGCTAAAGGGCCAGATCTGAATAGCACCACATACCTAAGTATCGTTGCTGATAAGTTCATCCTATCATGTTGATGGCATATCCCAATGGAGATGGCTTCTTCCAACAAGACAATGCGCCATGCCATGGTGCTCGTATTGTGCAGGAGTGCTTTCAAGAACATGAGGGAGACTTTACCTTGCTTAGGTGGCTCCAACAATCACCAGATCTCAATCCAATTGAGCATTTGTAGGACGAAGTTAAAAAAGCCATCAGGCAGCTGGTTCCATAACCATCAAATGTCACAGAACTGGACAGTGCTATTCATCAGGCATGGTGCC
>NW_006296226.1:2311180-2314648 GCF_000327345.1 Myotis davidii | reverse complement strand
AAAAAAGACCGTACCCTTTTATGTAATGATGTTTACTTTGAATTTATATTAGTTCACACAAACACTCCATCCATGCTTTTGTTCCGGCCCTCCGGTCCAGTTTAAGAACCCATTGTGGCCCTCGAGTCAAAAAGTTTGCCCACCCCTGCTCTATCCACTGAGCCAAACAGGCTAGGGCTATAGGATATTTTTTAAACATCCATCTGACATGCAGTCCAACGTAGGTTAGCTTCAAAAACCAGCTTCCTAGGAGTCCTGGGCACACCCTACCAACCAGAGTGCCACCCAGAGCCATTCCTCTTCAGAAAACCTTGCCTTGGAAGGTGCCTCTCTTTCGTTAGCCCAGCCGTCAGGTGTGGTCTGGTCAGCAGGGCAGGACTCCCTCAGCTTGCCCTAGACACTTCCCTCCTATTCATGCAGCTGAAGATCCCATTCGTGTGCTTGGCAGCAGCACCCACTGTTGACTCATATTAGCTCTCTGTTGACTAAATCCCTGGCATCGCTTTTGCTCGTGCGGCTGTTGCTCAGCCCCGTCTCCCCCCTCCCCTGCATGCACAGTCTCCCAGCAGCTCTCTGCAGAAAGCTGTTAGGATGTGTGGTTGGCTGGTTAGCACTCCCACTATGCCTTGGAGGGCACGGCTTTGTTGGCCAGTATTGCCTTTGGCGCGATTGCTTTCATTGTCTCTGGAGCTCTACGTTGACTCATTGTGGTGCAGTGCAAACATGGAGAGTTTCAGGGTTAGCAGAGCCGTGGTTGAATCTTGTAGGCTGCCTGGGCAGCCTCGGGCAACTTAAGCTCTCTGAGCCTTGATTTTCTGGTCTTTAAAATGGGGATGTTGGGCGGATGATATGACAAAAAGGATACAAACAATCTCGGTAAATGGCAGGGTGCTGAAGGGTTGCTGGTAGGTTGTAATCTTATGTCTCATGCCTTCTCTTTGGCCCCTGGGAAGGGTTTGGAAATGTTTCTAGTAATGAACATTAAAGAAAAAAGAAACTGTGCCGGGAAGCTGAAACATCGCTTGGTTCTCCTTCAGTGGATATTGGAAGTTGGATATAGTAGGAGAGATGGTTTTAAAATTTTCACTTTGGATGAAAAAGAATCCCTTCCCCCGTCCTCCAACAGAAAAATGCAGGTTCTTAGGATATGAAGACTGGAACTTCTGATCTAACAAAGGCTACATGATACAACTTGAAGATCAGATGTCTATTTTGGAATTGAAAGGACCCTAGGTGCACATATCCCACCCATTGTGTAGAGGGGAAACTGAGGCCTGTGAATATAAAGTGACTTACCTCTAGTTACTCAGTGAAGAGTTGGAATGGGCTACTTTGGGAACCCCAGTTGTCTCTTGTAGGATCAGTGGCGGGAAGGCAGTCTGACCCCTAGTCCTAGTACAGGATCATGGCAGGGAAGGAACTAGTTACTGGCAGTTTCAAGTAGGACTTGTTCCCCCAACCAGTGGGAAACTCCAGCACTTCTCTAACGTCAGTGTACTCGAAGTTCATTTGGGATTTTTTTCCCTCTGGTTTACAATTCGCAGAATTTCTGATTCTGTAGTTCAGAAAGCTGGACTTTTAACTAGTATCCCGGGTGATTCCGATCTGGGTGGTCCCTTCACACCCTTTGAAAAACACTGGCCCTAGAACTGGGAGAACAGAGGGCAGCCCCATTATTCGTTAAAAACTGCTGCAGGCATTGGGCGTGGGGATTGGCCATTGTTGAGCTGGAGGTTGCGAGTTATCATACCTGAGCTCTAGGGAGCCCCTTTTGGCCACTGCAGAGTGGAGACTGGGTTGGAGGAGAGACTTACTTGCCCTTGCCACAGCCCAGGTGCGGGGTGATGAGGGCCTGGCCAGGACAAGGGGCAGAGTGCCAGAGCAGTTTGCAGCTGGAGTTACTTGAGTGTATGGGGGAGGGGGAGGGCAAAGGCCTGCTGGAGTCTAGCTTGGAGGGCAAGGGTAGCTTCATCTCAGTTGTGGGGAAAAATGGGGCACCGTATAAGACACCCCAGGAAATTGGAGAAGACAGCTCCTCATTCCGCCCTCCAAGGTTCTGGCTATTCTGGGCACCTTGTTTTATCCAGGTTTCTGGGTGGCTTTCTGTTTCCTGTCCTTGTGGGCAAAGGTGTTGGCTCAAGGTGGCCGAACAGTACTTACTCCACCTGCACCTGCACGCTCCCCGCACGCCCCCCCCCCCTCAACCCCCTGCCCAGACCATGAATGAGACCATGGGGAGGGAGCTTTGGATACCTATATGGGTCAGGAGTTTGTGTACTTTTAAAAATACCTTGTTTTAGAAGGAGGGGGCAGGGTGGATGGTGAACATCCTTCCCAAATAGGATGTAGGTACAATATCTAACTCTGGTTCCACACTTCTGCCATGGGGTCAGGGGAGGGAGGTCTATGCAACCTCCCAGTGCCAGGAACATGAGCCTACACCGGTCCAGAACTGAACAAATAATAAGTTGCTAAGCACTTTCACGTGCATAATCTCATAATCCCTCTGAATTCTGTCTCTAGCACACCGCTGTGGGCGCAGGCACGGGTCTGTTTAATTTTGAAATAGCAACAGGCGGGGACAAGTAGAACTTCCCCTTAAATTCTTGCACAGGACTTGGGAGAAAATTTGCTGCACAACCACAGAAATCCTCCACCCACAATGTGTCCTCTCCAGGCCTGGCTCCCCGCCTGCCTCCTCCACGCTGCCTGGATGGAGTGTTCTCTGCGCAGGCACCTGGTCCGTCTGCACTCCCGTTTCCTCCTCGGGCCCTGGCAGCTGCCTGCGGGCAGGGTCAGCTGCTGACCCCTCCTTGTGTTTTTTTCAGGTTGGCGTGCACTTTCCTCCCTCACTTTCATTTCACACTAGAACATGTTTCAAGCAGAAGGATTAGGAAATGTAGAGAAGCAAGAGAAGCTAAAACATCTAAAATCGCATCAGAGATAACCACTGTTAAAATTGTGGTGTGTATCCATCTGTACCTTTTCTTTCTGCTGTTAGAATAAATATGCGTTTCAAATGGTGAGTGTATATGGGTTGATGAACATCCCTTTCCCCGCTTTAGCACAATTGAATAGGAATCATATGTAGACCCTGTGTCCCTTTGCCCTCTCACTCCTTTACGTTCCCTAGGACCCTTAGCTGGGACTGGGCATCCTCAGTGGCCATCTTAGCTGTGTGCCCTGCTGCTGTGCTGGGTGAGACACAAGCCCTCCTTCCTTGGAGCCCCTCCCTGCAATCACCTCTGCTTTCTGGCAGGATAAAGGTCCTGTTGATGTGGCCACAAAGTCGCCTTGCATCTGAGGGCTTGTGTTCTGAACATCGGATTTGGGTGGTCACCACTGTACTATGCTCTCATGTGGGGCTGTTGGGGCAGAGGAAACAGCAGGGGCAAATGCACGGAGCATGGGAGCCAGAAAACCCCCTTCCCAAGGCCCTGGCTCCTTGGGTGGGTGGCGGCGGGCGGG
>NW_006296226.1:2292499-2310852 GCF_000327345.1 Myotis davidii | reverse complement strand
AATGAGCCCTGGCTGTGACCCTGAGTTTTCAGATGTGAATGAGGAGACTGAAGAACAGGAGCGTCTCTAGTATTCAGTAAGGGCCACGGCTTCTTGAACAAGGAAGCTACCAAAGTAATGGGCTAAGTGTTTAAATGATTGTCATGTTGAATCATCTCACAACCTCTCTTGGTGGTTACTATAGTTACCCTCATTTGTAGAGAGGAGAATCGGGTTTAGCAGACAGGTTAAGAAACTTGTCCAGGTCACATGCTGGCTAGTAAAGGTACTCTGGCCTCAAGCCTCACAGTTCTGGCTGGAGATCTGTGGCCTGGGGAGATCCTCCTGCTGTCAGCGCGGGGTGGGGCTGAGCCTGCCCCTTGTTCCCCCCCAGAGTGGACCCACGGTCTCCAGCCTGAGAATGTAGGCTCACCCAGAGTACATTCTGGTCTGATGGCCATAATTCTTCAACACTGAGGTCAGAAGTGGGCTGTGTTTTTCAGAGTGCTTAATAGAACCACGTTAAAATCACCCCAACGAGAAGCATTTGATAGATTCCCATTTTGCTGCGTGGTAACTGGTTGGTTTCACTTTGTTCCCTCAATCTTTGTGCTTTTGTATATATGTGTAAGCACAGTATATGCTCTTTTATTCCCCCTCTCATCCCAGCCTTTCTGACACTCTTCTCACCAGTTTGTTGCCCTCTTTTGTGCTTATTCTGATTTATTTAGATTCACCCCGGAGTCTGTGTGTTTGTGTGTGTGTGAGTGAGACATGACTAATATTTATCTCCGCTTATCTCTTGGGGCCAATAGCAAAGCACCTGGTATCTTACTTGTTGCCAGTTGTACCTCCAAGGCCGGCAGAGTCTGTGTTACTTCCCTTAATTGCCACCGTCTGGGAAGGTATTATTATCCTCTGTATGCATGGTCTCACAGGTGGCCTTGGGCCACTCAGCTAGTTAGATTCCCTGACTCATCTTCCAGTGCTCTTTCCCCCACCCCATGCCGCGCACACCCAACCCTCCTGTTTGCCGTGTGTGCTCCTTGGAACTCCCTAGGAAGGTCAGGATCCTTTATGATTCTGCAGGTCCCTGTTTCATATAATACCCCTTCCCCTTCCCATCTTTCCTGAAGTCCTCTGCCTTTCAGCCTCTTGGCATTTGGGTTCTGTCTACCGTTTCTCAGCATTTTTATTTTTGCCGGTTCTTTTCCCCAGAGTCATAGCTGGCTGAGTGCCCAGCCTTTCCTTTTTGAAATTAAGAACTGGAAAGTGATATCCCAAGGGTCCTGGGCTCCCCGTGGGATCATCCAGAGCTTCCGTGTTTCCCAGCACTGAGCTCGGGCCCAGGGTCCCGGGTCCCCAGGTCCCAAGGGTGGGCTTGTCCATGCCACAGGCCTGGAGTGTGAGGATGACCTGGTTCCGCAGGTGCCTGCAGAGTCAGCATCCCTCAGCTCTGTGTGTCTCCAGCCTACCCGGCCTGGGATCTGAATGTTGTCTGTATCTACCTTACGGGTGCTCAGGCAGGCGAGGTAGGCCAGACAGTGCCCCTCCTTTATCCCACCTGCTGTCTTGTTCAGCTGTACCTGTCTTGAATTATGGATTTTATTTATTTATTTATTTTTATTTCAGAGAGAGGAAGGGAGAGGAGAGGGAGAGAGACAGAAATATCAAGGATGAGAGAGAACCACTGATCAGCTGCCTCCTGCACACCCCACACTGGGGTTGGAGCCTGCAACCCGGGTATGGGCCCTGACCAGGAATCAAACCGTGACCTCCTGGTTCATGGGTTGATGCGAATTATGGATTTTTAAAAATTGTGGTAAAATGTAACAGAATTTACCATTTTTAATGTGTACAGTTCAGTGGCATGAAGGATATTTGTATTGTTGGGCAGCCATCACCACTATCCATCTCCAGAACTTTTTCATCTTCCCAAACTGAAACTCTGAGCCCATTGAACACTAACTCCCCACTCCTCCCTCCCCTCAGCCCCTGGCAGCCACCATTCTACTTCCTGTGTCTATGAACTGGACTATTCCAGGTACCTCCTATAAGTGGAATCACACAGCACTTCTGCATTTACATCTGGACTCTTTCACTTAGCACAATGTCTTCAAGGTTCATCCATGTTATAGCACGTTTCAGAATGTCATGACTTTTTTTTATGACTGAATAGTATTCCAGTGTATGTATATACCACACTTTATTTATCCATTCATCTGAGATACGGATTTCTGTGCTGGTCTGGGCCTTTCTAACTCAATCCTGCCCATTCAGTAGTGGCACTGCCATTGGGGACTTCGATGTCCCCAGTCCTTCCTTTCTGGTTTTGTTCTTGCCATTCTGGCATCCCTCCCCTGGGACTGTTCTGCTTCATGCTTATCTCCCTCCCAGGTTATCTGGTCTTAGTTTCCCCCCCTTACATTTTCGTCTGAGTTTCTCAGTGTTGTTAGCAAGTCTTCTGTCTAGCATGCTCTCTAAATGTTTCCATGATGAAATATAAATACAAAAGAGTGTCTATCACACGAATAGTGCACGGAAAATTAATATAATGAACATTCATGTTCCCACCACTCAGCTTAAAAGCAAAGATATGCTGTTAACCCCCACCGTGCTCCTCCCGGTCCCATTCCCATTCCCTTCCCTCCCGCTTCCCGAGATTGTCTTTCATCCTGTCCTTTTCGTATTGGTTTGCTGCATGTGTATGTTTCCCCGAACACTACATGGTTAGTTTTCCATGTTTGTGAACTTTATGGAAGTGGAGTTTTCACTCAATACTGAAAACTCAGTTGTGAGATTCATACACATTGCGGGAGGTAGCTGTAGCTCTTTCTGCTCTGTAGTTATTCCATTGCAGGGATCGATTTAAAAGTATCCTTTGTTGGTTGATATTTGGGATGTTTTCAGTTTGGGACTGTTAGAAAAATGCTGCGTTGAGCCTTCTAGACTTGGTCTGCTGGTGCACATATGCGAGCAAGTGTTTTTCCTGGGTGGGTGTGTACCCGGGAGTGGAAGGGTAGGAGGGTGGTGGACAGGCCTTTGAAGAGCATTTGAAATTTTTCCCAGAGTCCCAGCAGCATGTCAAAACGTCTGCTCATCCATTCTTCTCCATCCCTTGTTTTTGTGCAGCTTTTCTGTTTTGTTTTGTTTTTCAAACTAATGGGGGTTTGTGGGAACTCCTTACAGTCTTCACTTTTCCCCAGTTATTGTTGGGTTTGTGTATCTCTGTGCATGCTTATGAACCATCTGTATTTCCTTCTGGAATGCCTCAGTCTATGTTTTTTGCCTGTTTGTGGTTTTTTTTTAGCCGAGTTGTATTTTTCTCTTGTGTATAGCTTGTTCCCTGCTGGTCTCTGAGCTCGTCTCCCATCCCACCTTCCTCTTCCGAGGTAGTAACCTTAATGGAACCAGAGAGGGCACTTCTCTTACGTCTCCAGATCCATATGCTTTCAGGCTTTTCCTCACTAAGTTGGAATTAATGTTTTGACTTCAGTTTTGCTGTGAATGACCTAAAGTCCGTTGCTGCTGGTACCTCTTGGTACACAAGTGCAGGGTTGATAGTGTCGAATTCTACAGTTGGTATAGGGAACTGGCCTTACTTTCCTTTTTTTATTTAAGTTTATTGGGGTGACATTGGTTAGTAGGATTATATGGGTTTCAGGTGTGGATTTCTGTGTTACAGGATCTGTACATAGGTCCTCGGGTTACATCAGAGATCGTTTCTATGGTGCGACATAACGCATATTTCAAAAAATTAAAATAAATATAACAATTCCTGACCTTTACTTGTGGTAAATAAATAATAAAAAACATAAAGCACAGATGTACATACGTCGAAATGACGGAACTTTTTTTTTTTATAAATAAATGGGAGAAGGTGACGTAACCACAAAACAACGTACGTCGAGTCTGACGTAACCCAAGGACTGTCTGTATATTGCACTGTGTACCCACCACCCAAAGTCAAATCATCTTCCATCACCATATATTAGGTCCCATGCATGCCCCCTATCCCTCAGGCAACCACCACACTCCGTTAGTGTCCATGAGTTTCAGTTTTATATCTCACATGTGAGTGCAGTCATACGGGGAACTGGTCTTGTTTTAAGCATCTGAGACAGGGCACATGGAATATGACAGGTTCCTCGTTTTCAAGAAACTTGAGTGGAGCTAAGGCACTATACCTGGTGTGAAAAGTGCTGTAGAGAATTTTAAATAAGCTCAAAGGAAGGCCCAAGGTTAGGGGAGTGGAGGAGGAAATGGATGACCTAGAAAATTTCAGAGAGAGAGAACAGCGGGAGAACAGCTTTCCTGGTGGCCAGATTGGCATGTGCAAACGCACCGAGGCTTGAAATAATCCCCAAGATTCCTGTTCCTTGCTCGGCTGCCTCCAGTGAGCCCTCGTTTCCCACTGGGTGCTGTGTCTTTGAGAAGGTTGAAACTCCGTCTGTAGAAAGTTTTCGGTAGGTTTGTTAAAAGAGTGTATTTTCTTCTCTGTCCACCTTCTGTTTCTCCATCAGCTTCTTGACACTGGTTTGGAATGTCTCCCTCGACCTTGGGTTCTTCCTCTACCATACTCTACACCAAGCATGTCAAACTCAAAGGCTAACACGGGCCAAATAAACGGGGCATGTGTCCCGCGGGCCACGAGTTTGACATGCCTGCTCTGCACTCTCCAGGAGGCCTCCAGTGAGCCTTACCATGTTTCCCGGCTGGAGGTGCCAGCAGACACTTCAGGGAACTCACATTAGATGAACACTTCAGAGAGAAGGGAGACGGGGGCAGACAGTAGGGCAGCGGGAACCACTGGGTTTTTATCTCTGAAGGAGCCTCATTCTGGGTGGGCAGCCCTTTCCTGTCTGCCTTGGGACACTCGCAGCTGGGCCATGCAGCCAGCTGCTGCTCACCTGTGGCAAATGAGCAGTAATTAGTGTGTCATAAGAGCCGTTTCCTGCACGCAGCCCTCCAGGCTCCTGCTGTCAGTGGCCCAGTGGCATTCAGCAAGCCTCTTTGCCTCTCCAAGACTCCTCTACTTCTTCTGAAAGTGAGTTGTGGCCCAGAAGAAACATTGCCTGCCCTGTCACCTGCCCACGAAATGGGCATGGGCTTAGGCTTCTCCCAGAAGAGCCCAGGTGAACCAAAGGCTCACCAGGGTTAGTTATTAACCCGAAGCGCATTCTGGCAGCATTTCCCTGACTGCAGTGCCTTTATGGCTCCTGTTTGCTGGGGCCTGAGACCCAGGGCCCGCGCCACCTGCTCAGTCATTGCAATCTGTATTGGGTGGCACCAGCGCTGAGTAGATGGCAGTGACAGTAGGTGGTCAGAGTCCAGACTGGCTTGGAACTGGCCCAGTTTATGCCCACAAGCCGGCAGTGGCAGATCCCAGGGGATCCTTGAGGGTGAAAGCTGGGCAGAGGACGTCTAGATGTGGGCTATTTTAATGGGAGAGCAGGGAACCCGAGGTCGGACGTATTTGTTCAGAATACCTCAGTATTCTACATAGCGCTTCTTTTGCTTTGAAATCCAGAAGTATTTAGCTTTGTTCTCAAAGCTGTGGTGGATAATTCCTCTTCATTAAAGAGACTCCTGAAGCAAAATGCAAAAACTCCGTGCTGGCTTCTGAAAGGGAAAGAAGAATTGTATGCATTTGAATTACTGCAACATGTCATTCATCCAATTAACTCACTTCAGTGAATGTGCTCTTCCACATATATGAGCTTTCTGGAAAAAAAAAATGAGTTCGTGTGTCACCTCTGACACGCGTGTCAAAGGTTCGCCATCACTGATCTAGTATGTGTAAGGTCTTGTGAGGAATATGACCTGGTCAAAAAAAAAATGCTTAAAAGAAGCTCATTTGGGGTGGGGTGTGTAAGTGTTCTTAAATTGCACTGCACATCACCTGACCCCCTTAAAAAGGCGAGTGAACAATTTTAACCATAACACCAGGCAGGATGACTTGGGTACCATTCAACACTAGACAAATGAAGTTGTGTGGGGTCCTTGGAGGTAGCTGTGGATTTCCACTGGGGTTGGCTTCAGAGTTGGGGGTGACTGTTGGGTTGGTTGTGACCTTCAGTGGCGGAGGATTGTCAGTCTGGGTGGAGGAAAAGAGTGACCACCCTCACTGAAGGCAAGTGGGGGTGTGTGTTTGGAAAATGGATTGCAGCTCATGGGATGCTGGAGCAGGGGAGATGGGAAGGGAGGCTAAGACCGCTTGGAATTTGGCTCTGGGGGCCAATTAAAGGGGGATGGTCAGGCTAAGAGGCTCTTCGTTGCATTGTGGGTCTAAACTAGGGTGATGCTGGACATGGATGGGAAGGGCAGATACAGTGGAGTTTGAAGAGTTGGAATCCAGTGGGTTTAGTGGCTGGATTTAGGACTGGGGTTGATGGAGAAACCAAGATGTGACTCCCATGTTTTGTGCCTGGCAGGGTGGTGAGATTGAGAACCTAGAGGCGGAGCAGCAGTAGGGAGGTCCCAACTAGTACCATATTCGCTTGGCCCTTGATTCTGTAAATTCTGCAAATCAAAC
The DNA here is from genome assembly GCF_000327345.1 of Myotis davidii. Taxonomy (NCBI): domain Eukaryota; kingdom Metazoa; phylum Chordata; class Mammalia; order Chiroptera; family Vespertilionidae; genus Myotis; species Myotis davidii. Next base: position 2,304,338 of record NW_006296226.1, on the reverse strand, counting down.
TCAAAGGCTAACACGGGCCAAATAAACGGGGCATGTGTCCCGCGGGCCACGAGTTTGACATGCCTGCTCTGCACTCTCCAGGAGGCCTCCAGTGAGCCTTACCATGTTTCCCGGCTGGAGGTGCCAGCAGACACTTCAGGGAACTCACATTAGATGAACACTTCAGAGAGAAGGGAGACGGGGGCAGACAGTAGGGCAGCGGGAACCACTGGGTTTTTATCTCTGAAGGAGCCTCATTCTGGGTGGGCAGCCCTTTCCTGTCTGCCTTGGGACACTCGCAGCTGGGCCATGCAGCCAGCTGCTGCTCACCTGTGGCAAATGAGCAGTAATTAGTGTGTCATAAGAGCCGTTTCCTGCACGCAGCCCTCCAGGCTCCTGCTGTCAGTGGCCCAGTGGCATTCAGCAAGCCTCTTTGCCTCTCCAAGACTCCTCTACTTCTTCTGAAAGTGAGTTGTGGCCCAGAAGAAACATTGCCTGCCCTGTCACCTGCCCACGAAATGGGCATGGGCTTAGGCTTCTCCCAGAAGAGCCCAGGTGAACCAAAGGCTCACCAGGGTTAGTTATTAACCCGAAGCGCATTCTGGCAGCATTTCCCTGACTGCAGTGCCTTTATGGCTCCTGTTTGCTGGGGCCTGAGACCCAGGGCCCGCGCCACCTGCTCAGTCATTGCAATCTGTATTGGGTGGCACCAGCGCTGAGTAGATGGCAGTAACAGTAGGTGGTCAGAGTCCAGACTGGCTTGGAACTGGCCCAGTTTATGCCCACAAGCCGGCAGTGGCAGATCCCAGGGGATCCTTGAGGGTGAAAGCTGGGCAGAGGACGTCTAGATGTGGGCTATTTTAATGGGAGAGCAGGGAACCCGAGGTCGGACGTATTTGTTCAGAATACCTCAGTATTCTACATAGCGCTTCTTTTGCTTTGAAATCCAGAAGTATTTAGCTTTGTTCTCAAAGCTGTGGTGGATAATTCCTCTTCATTAAAGAGACTCCTGAAGCAAAATGCAAAAACTCCGTGCTGGCTTCTGAAAGGGAAAGAAGAATTGTATGTATTTGAATTACTGCAACATGTCATTCATCTAATTAACTCACTTCAGTGAATGTGCTCTTCCACATATATGAGCTTTCTGGATGGCTACCATTATTCTGTTCACTGATGAGACCTGTTTTGTTTCAGCTGTTTCATTTATTTATTAAAAACAATAACAAAAAAACATTAGGGCCGAAACCGGTTTGGCTCAGTGGATAAAGCGTCGGCCTGCGGACTGAAAGGTCCCAGGTTCGATTCCGGTCAAGAGCATGTACCTGGGTTGCGGGCACATTCAGAGTAGCAGCTGTAGTAAAACAAAGACTTATATTTTTGATTCTATTTTATATATTTAAATGCCATTTAACAATCAGGAGGCAGCTGATCGATGTCTCTCTCATCGATGTTTCTAGCTCTCTATCTCTCTCCCTTCCTCTCTGTAAAAAATCAATAAAATATATTTTTTTAAAAAAACACATTAGGGACCATCTAGTACAGTGATGGCGAACCTTTTGAGCTCAGCGTTGTCAGCATTTTGAAAAACCCTAACTTAACTCTGGTGCCATGTCACATATAGAAATTTTTAAATATTTGCAACCATAGTAAAACAAAGACTTATATTTTTGATATTTATTTTATGTATTTAAATACCATTTAACAAAGAAAAATCAACCAAAAAAATGAGTTCGTGTGTCACCTCTGACACGCGTGTCAAAGGTTCGCCATCACTGATCTAGTATGTGTAAGGTCTTGTGAGGAATATGACCTGGTCAAAAAAAAAATGCTTAAAAGAAGCTCATTTGGGGTGGGGTGTGTAAGTGTTCTTAAATTGCACTGCACATCACCTGACCCCCTTAAAAAGGCGAGTGAACAATTTTAACCATAACACCAGGCAGGATGACTTGGGTACCATTCAACACTAGACAAATGAAGTTGTGTGGGGTCCTTGGAGGTAGCTGTGGATTTCCACTGGGGTTGGCTTCAGAGTTGGGGGTGACTGTTGGGTTGGTTGTGACGTTCAGTGGTGGAGGATTGTCAGTCTGGGTGGAGGAAAAGAGTGACCACCCTCACTGAGGGCAAGTGGGGGGTGTTTGGAAAATGGATTGCAGCTCATGGGATGCTGGAGCAGGGGAGATGGGAAGGGAGGCTAAGACCGCTTGGAATTTGGCTCTGGGGGCCAATTAAAGGGGGATGGTCAGGCTAAGAGGCTCTTCGTTGCATTGTGGGTCTAAACTAGGGTGATGCTGGACATGGATGGGAAGGGCAGATACAGTGGAGTTTGAAGAGTTGGAATCCAGTGGGTTTAGTGGCTGGATTTAGGACTGGGGTTGATGGAGAAACCAAGATGTGACTCCCATGTTTTGTGCCTGGCAGGGTGGTGAGATTGAGAACCTAGAGGCGGAGCAGCAGTAGGGAGGTCCCAACTAGTACCGTATTCGCTTGGCCCTTGATTCTGTAAATTCTGCAAATGTAAGATGTTTATGACATTTTCTTCCTTTTTTTAAGCAGTTTGGTTGTTTAATTTTATTTACTTATTGATTGATTTGAAAGAGAGAGGAAGGGAGGGAGAGAAAGAAGCATTGATTTGTTGTTCCACCTATCTGTGGATTCATTGGTTGATTCTTATATGTGTCCTGACCAGGGGATCACCCTGCAACTTGGCATATCGGACAATGCTCTAACCAAATGAGCTACCCAGCCAGGACAGCATCTTCTTTTTTCAAGAGGTCCTCCAAATGATATAAGCCTTAAGGTGCCACAAATCCTGGATTCATTCCTGGTTGTGTTTTAGACGGGACCAGAGTGAGGCTCCCGCAGGCCAGACACCTGGAGAGCAGGCTGGTAAGGGTTTGAATGCAAGTCATGTCTGACAGGGCCCACTGGGAGGCTGACAGAGTGACAGGAGCTGACGTCTGTAGATCTGTAGAAGCCAGGCCCTGGGTGGCCGCTGTGTGGACTGTCTCAGCTCCCACAGAGCGTGGGTGCTGGTGTTCCCGTCGCTATTTATAGACGGGAAAAGGAAGGCAGCTCGTATTATGGGCCACCCTGCTCTGTTGCCTTCCACACCTGGGTGGGGTTGACACTTTCAAGGCAGTAATGAGCAAATAATGAAGAGGCACAGGCATTTATTGAGGGCCTGCTGTATACACAGAACCAAGCCAGGGGCAGGCGGGTACGAGACTGAGTCAAAGATGCACCTTTTTCCTTAAGCAACTGGCAGCTTAGCGAGAAGGTACGTCTTTCGCGTTTGCAGAGAACTCCACGGCTTTTCAGTGCTTTTACCCAGTTTTCTTGCTTAAGGTAGAAGAGTCAGGGCAGAAGACAAAAAGAAAGGTGATCTGGCCCTCCCTAGCCGGTTTAGCTCAGTGGATAGAGCATCGACCTGCAGACTGAAGGGTCCCGGGTTCAAACCTGGCCAAGGGCACATACCTAGGTTTCAGGCTCTATTCCTGGCCCTGGTTGGGGCCCTTGCGGGATGCAACCCATCAATGTGTCTCTCACATCGTTGTTTCTCTCTCTGTCTCTTCCCCTCCCTTCCACTCTCTCTAAACATCAATGGAAAAATATCCTCAATGAGGATTCACGGAGGGAAGAAAGGTGGTCTGCCTCGGCACGCAGAGGACTGAGTCAGCTCATCGGTCAGAGCTCGGGATGGTCGTTACTGCACATTATAGATGCAGAAACTAGTATCTGGAACATGGGACCCAGGGAAGAAAGCAGGACTTGAGTAATTTTCCTTGAAAATCCTGGGGCTGAATCTCAGTGTGCGTCATTTTTATCTCCAGTGTTGATCGTGGAACTGTAGCTGTCCACATAAGATGGCATGAGAAAGGTGATGAAGACGCCTCTATACAGTTTGGTCCAAAACAAATTTTATTTTTATTTATTTATTTTTAAATATATATTCTTAATTGATTCCAGAGAGGAAGGAAGAGGGAGAGAGAAATAGAAGCATCAATGATGAGAGAGAATCATTGATTGGCTGCCTCCTGCATGCCCTCTGCTGGGGATCAAGCCCACAACCCGGGCATGTGCCCTGACCAGAATCAAACCGTGACCTCATTTGTAGGTCGATGTTCAACAGAGCCACACCAGTTGGGCCCAAAACGAATTTTAAAACTCATTTTTTCGTATTTACACGAATGACGTGAGTGAGACAAACCTTACACGAAAAAAAGTACCTTCTGGATGGTTCCACTGAAGTACAATTCCGGAACTGGCAAAACTAACCTGAGGAAAAGTCAGATGAGAAAAACTGCTGGTGCTTCTGGGAGCGGGGAGGGCCGGGGACTGGCTGGGCATTGGCATTGGGACCTGTGAGGGGAGACGGGACTGTGCTGAATGGCACGAGGTGTGGGCTGCATAGACATACTCCTCGGTGACCGTGGAACAGCTCAGGTTTGTGCCTCTCGATGGAAGTAAATTTGCCACCATCCCCGAAAAAGACCTGTGAAAAACAGAATGGAAGGCCAGGGGAGGAATGAACGGAGGAAAAGAGGATAGAGTGTTGGTAATTGTGAAAGCTGAGTGGCAGGTGTTTACTACACTATTCTGTTTGCTTTGGACTTGTTTGAAATTGTCCATAATAAAAATATTTTTAACGAAGGAGCATATTTTTAACTGCCAGGAATCCGGCCTGCTTGCTATCCTGGGAGAAGGCTGAGTCTCATTGGGTATGGTCGCAGCGCCCTGGCCATGATCCTGGCTTGCTGACGTTCTGTTTGGTGGCCGTGGATTTTGAACTTTGGCTTCCTCATCCTGGCACTGCCACCACCTCTGTCCTTTGTCCCCTGTCCTTTTGCTGTCCCTATGAGTAGGCCCTCCCCTTCTGTGTGGGACTTTGACCACCCACTCCACCCATGACTAGTTAGTGCCTTCTTATCTCTGATTCCTCAGAGCCTCTGTGACTCCAAGTCCTTCTGTGCTCAGAGATACAAGGTCTGTGAATGGGAGGGACACCGCCCCCCTGTCCTCACGCAGCTATAAAAGACTCCGCGCTGCGTGCATCTATTTATATGAGCTTCAGATCAGGCAAAGCAAAGCTGAGGTACCCGTGGGAAGGGAGGAAAGTGTAGAAATTGGGAAGAGGCACACAGGGCCCTCCAGGAGGCAGGCAGTGTTCTGTTTTCTGACCTGGGTGGTGGCTGCACAGATATGTTAACTTCTGGTAATTCCTTGAGGTGTACACGTATGACTTGTGCACTTTTATCTATGAATATCTTGCTTTAATTAAAAAAGTGTGGCTCGGTTGGGTGTCACCCGTGCACTGAAAGGTTCAATTCCTGGTCAGGGCACGTGCCCACGTGGGCTTGATCCCCAGTATTGCGGGAGTAGGGGGCAGCCCATCGATGTTTCTCTCTCTCATCGATGTTTCTTTCTCTCCCTCTCCTTTCCTCTCTTTCTAAAATTAATAAAAGAAAATACTTAAAATTTTTTTTAAAAGTTATAAGAAACAGTAAGTTAAAAAAAAAACTAGAGGTCTGTAAAAAGCTTTTAGAAATAGCCACATTTCACATTAAAAAATTCAAATTTGTAGACTTTCTTAAAAAAAATTGGAAGATCTGGCCGCACAGTCTGAATCCCCATGGCGCGGCAGGTGGCTGGATCAGAGTGGGGGCTGTCCCCCATTCCTCATGACCCCCTCCACTTATGGGATGTTTCCTGTCTGTGCACCTACCAGCATGAATTCCTCAAAGTGCCTGGCATGTGGGTGGCACCTTGTAACTCCACACAGATTTTCCTTGGACTGACATTCTGTAGGTCTTGTAGAGGTATCTGGGCTGGGGCATTCAATGCCTGGCTGGTGGCAGTCTTGTAGGAATACCTTTTGACATGGGTTTGAAGTCCTGGGGCACCCGGTCTTGTGTGAGAAACCATTGAACTGGGAGAAATGGGTGGGGAGGGTAGTTAGTTTACGATCCACCCATAAGAGTTGAAGGTGAGGAGAAGTTACTCTAGTTGTACGTAGGTGTTCAGTTCTGTACGGACTTTCCTATGGGTATATTCTATTTTGAAGAAAGTTTCCATAACCATACTAGTTAGCGTTTGGTATTCAGTTGTTGCTTTTAAAAATGCACAGATGATTGGAAACATTTTTTCTTAGTTAATGAGTGAGGAAAGGCTAACTTTTTGTGTGGCGAACAGTCAACATTCTTCTCTCAACAGCTCACACTAACTCACACCACATGCCCAGGGGCATTATCCTGCTAACGCCATCTTTACAGATCCAAGCCTACAGAGAGGCTGTGAGCATCACGCCCTCCTTTTCTCCATCTGAATGTGTCATTCTCTGCCTCCTTGAGGGGACTTTATAGAAAGACTGACGAGAGAGAGAGAGAGAGAGAGAGAGAGAGAGAGAGAGAGAGAGAGAGAAAGAGAAGAAAAATCAAAGGCCAGCCATAAAAAGACAGCTTTGTTTGTATACCCCTCATCAGATGAATGGATGGTGGTTCCTCAGTTACAGCTTTATGACCTTAACTGCCAAGCTCACCAGAGACAAGGTTAAAAGTTTTATGTGCTTTTCCACTCATTAACCTTTTTGAAAATCTTATATGCACACAGAGCCAAGTAAAATAGCCCCAAACTTCTGTGCCCTAGCAGTTGGTGTGATCACTGAAAGTACTAAAATTCAGGCACATTTGCTAGCTGGGTTCAGTGTCCATCCTTAAGGAATACCAGCCATGGGTGGGACCCCAGGAACGTGGGCTCCAAGACTGTGCTGTGGCCCGAGCAGCACCTAGGCTGTTGGGGCCAGGTCTCCCCATCAGTTCGGTCTCGGGAGGAGCGCCACGCAGTGTCCACCAGCTGCCCGCTACCCAGCAGAGGCCCTGGAGCTCCAGGAATGTGCTGGGAAGTTCCTGGAGCGCGGAGTCAGAGGTCCCGGCACAGCCCTGGCTCTGGCCGCCCGCGGTGCGCATGCCGGATGAGGCCTCTGCATATGTTTTCATCTCACCCTCACCATCGCTTGCTGGAATGGGTGCTGTGTTATCTCCACATTCCAGGCAGGAAATGGGCTTAGTTGGGATCATGTTGTTTGTGAGTGGTGGAGCCCAGATTCTCACCTGGTCCTGACTTGAAGCCGTGTTCTTGCCTGTGTTAGTCTGCTCGGGCTTCCACAACAAAATGCCGCAGCCCGGGTGGCTTAACCAATGGAAATTCTCACAGTTCTGGAGGCTGGAAGTCCAAGATCAAGGTGGCCGGGCAAGGTCGGTTTCCTCTGAGGCCTCTCCCATTGGCTCGTAGATGGCTGCCCTCTCCCTGTGCCTTCTCATGGTCTCTTCCCTGTGTGTGGGCAACATGATGTGACCCTTCTCTCTCTTACTCTTTTTTTATTTTTTTTAAATTGATTTTTATAAAGAGAGAGGAAGGGAGAGGGAGAGAGCGAAACATTAATACAAGAGCAAGACATCTATGCACCGCCTAGCACGCCCCCTACTGGGGATTAAGCCCACAACCCAGTCACATACCCTGAATGGGAAACAAACCAGCAACCTGAGACATACCACCAGGGTGACCTTTCTCTCTATCAGATAGGACGAGGGCCCTCCCTAATTAACTCATTTAACTTAATTACCTCTTCAAAGGCTCTGTCTCCAAACACAGCCACATTCTGAGGCACCGGAGCTTAGGGTTCCAACTTACGAATTTGGGGGGTGGGGGGGGCCCGCAGTTCAGCCCACAACACTCCCCTGTGACTTAACCCCCATAAAGCTCATCTTCCTCTGGGAATGAGCACGTACCTAGAATGAGGCCACCTCTGTCACCAGGCGTGTTCTGTGGGAGAAGCCTGGGGCCAACCCCTGTCAAATCGATCATTTCATTCCATCCTCAGACATTCTTACCAGGTAAGAAATTTCCTGACACCGAGCTCCACCTGAGCTGAGTAACAGAGGTGGGGCTCGGACCCCCTGGAGCGCATGCCTTCAGCCACTGCCTCACAGGGTGTGTTGGGACATCCAGACTGCTCTCAGAGCTGGAAAGGACTCCACAGAGAACAGGGGCCCAGTCCTTCCAGGACTGGTAGTTCGGAAAGCTTTCTGGGTGCCGAGTAGCCTTGACCTGCCCGACTTTGCAAATTTAGTCACATACCCAAGTTGCAGGATGGGTGGGGGCAGTCGTCCACTCAGTTAGTTCTTTCTCTTCAGGTCTCTTGGCTGGGCATTCTGGAAGTTTGTTGCATGTTTATTGATGTGGAGTTACTCACTTTCAAAATTGCACAGAGAGGGGATCTGAAATCTGGCTGCAAAAAGTAATTTGGCAATTCATTTTCAGGCTGCCCTTCTCCCAGCAGCTTGTTTCAAACTCAACCTCTGGCACCAAGACATCCATCATTTTAATTGCATGTGACTGTTTAGTCAGGCACAAATTTGTTTCATTTTCTTTTTTCTTTCTCCCAGTTTGGGGTGGGTTTTGTGGTTTTTTTCCTGGTCCACCATTTAAAAAAGCCAGAAATATTTCCACAAACCAAGCACTTTTTATAGTCAAATAGTTTGTTTTTTTAACACAGATTTCTTTGGGGTTTTTTTTTGGGGGGGGGGTGGTGTTGCATATTTGGTTCTTGGTCTTTCAGAAGTGGAAATGCTATGCAAGGCTTGCTTTTTCAGGTAACATTCATATTATGTAGTCGTGTGAACATAATCCTAAGAAAGAAAATTGTGTTGCTCTCAGGGTCAGAAGGCTTGTGTTCTGTTCCTGGCTTTGAGTGGCTTCCTGGGTGTGACCCGTCTCTGGCCTTGTTTTACCCATCTGTGAAATGGAGTGTTTGAAAGAAACTCCCAGACACAGACAACTTGTCACGTAACCTGTTAATACTTAAGTGGGTGTCTTTTATGTATGTGTGTGAGAAAATGCCATTATCTTATTCAGCAAAATGAGGAGTGATTCCTTAGTGTCACCCAATACCAAATCCATGTTCCGTTTTCCCCAGTCACCTCAAAAGCCGTTTCATGATTGGTTTGCTTGAATCGGGAGCCAACTGCAGACCACACATTACTTTTGGTAAATAATGCCTCCTAAGTCTCTTTTAATCTATAATGATGTCCTCCCCTCTTTTCAGTGCAATTTATTGAGTTCTTAATGTGTGGTTGGTGAATGTAGAGCACAACAGCCTCAGGTAGTCCAGCCCTCGATTTTAATGTCTTTCTCCTAGAGAAACAGCGAGTGGCCTTTGAAGAATAGTGTTTTGATTTGTTTATCCTTTCGGTTGTTTTGGGGAATTCATCTGCTTATTACCCTACTTTCTTATCTCAAGCAGGTGATGCTGAAATTAGTATCACAGTGTGGGGATTTCCTAAAAACATTTTTTAAAGTTATGAAAACCTTTTACATACACACACATATGCCATGCGCACATGCTGTGTCTGGGTATGTGTATGGTCTTCATTCTGGTTACCTAGTGTTGCATAGCAAACTCCCCCAATGCTTAGTGGCTTAAAATAACAACCGTTTTTCAGAGCTCCCGGGTTCTGTCGGTCAAGAATTTGGGTGGGGCTCCGCTTGGAGATTCTTCCGCTCCCCATGGCATTGATGAAGGTCACCCAGGAGGGCCCAGTTGGAGGATGGGCTGGTGTGGGGGGCCCAGCATGGCTGCTCCACATGTCATGCACCTGGCAGTGATGACCAGAAGGCTGGGCTCTGCTGGGACTGTTGGTTGGAACATCTGCTCTTCAGCATGGCATTCCCAGGGGAGTTAGACTCCAGAGCAAGCATCCCAGGAGAACTGTTACCTCCCCTTGGAAATCACAAAACATTGCTAACACTGTATGTTATTTGGTTGAAGCAAGTGCCATTCTCTTCCAGATTCAAGGGAGAAGTGCAGGGACCTTGCAGCCATGTTTGAGCATCACACTGTAAAAGAAATAACACTAAAACTAACACCTGAGGTCAGTGGTTCTCAACCTTCCTAATGCCGCGTCCTTTAATACAGTTCCTCATATGTGGTAACCCCCAACCATAAAATTATTTTCGTTGCTACTTCATAACTGTAATGTTGCTACTGTTATGAGTCATAATGTAAATATCTGATATGCAGGATGTATTTAGGCGACCCCTGTGAAAGGGTCATTCAACTCCCAAAGGGGTCGCGAACCACAGGTTGAGAACCGCTGCCTTAGGCGATTCTACCTGGGACCACTTTTTAAAATTGTTTGTATTTTTCAATTACAGTTGACATGCAGTATTACTTTATATTAGTTTCAGGTGTACAGCATAGTGGTCAGACATTCATATAATTTATGAAGTGATCCCCCTGATAAGTCCAGCACCCATGTGGCACCCTACATAGTAATTATAATTTTATTGACTAAGTTAGCTATGCTGTACTTGACTTCCCTGTGACTATTTGGTAACTACCAATTTGTAACACCTGGGACCTTTTACGTCCACAAGTAATTGCCTGTTGTTGTTTATATACATATATATATATATATTGATTTCACAGAGAAAGGGAGAGAGATAGATACATCAAAGATGAGAGAGAATTGTGTATCGGCTGCCTCCTGCACGCCCCATACTGGAGACCGAACCCACAACCCGGGCATATGCCCTGACTGGGAATTAAACTGTGACCTCCTAATTGGTAGGTCAGTGCTCAACCACTGAGCCATACCAGCCGGGCTTGCCTGTTTTTTAGTGTAAGATAGAAGCCACCGGGGTGGGGAACACCTGCGTTAAGAGGCCCTTCGGGACAGTGTCCTGCCGTCTGTTCCCATTCACTAGGGGTTGGAGTGGAGTCAGTTGGGCAGAGAGCAGTGTGATAGGTCACATGATTCACTTTGCCTAATAATGAAGGTGACAGGGAGGGCTCCCAGTTTAGAACTTCAAGAGGAATTTGTCCAGCGGACCTTTGTGTTGGGGGGTTGTCAGATAGTCTGTTAATGGATAGTCTGTTAATGTCCTTGTCAGTAGGGGTAGTATATGAAAATGTGCCTGATAGCAGTATCACCAGAAAATTGATGAGTATTCGACGTGTACTGTTTTGATGTTTCACGTTGAGAGCGGGAGGCATAACATTTGAAGTGTTGGGTGAACCAGTTTTCAGGGCAGCCAGGATCAAGTAGGGTTAGGTGTCTGGACTGCATTCAGCATCTTGGGGAATACGTGGGACACTGTCCCTTAAACTAACTGTTGAATCCCTTGTGTTAGGCATGCGTGGATGGAAATAGACGAGACAGAAATCGAGGTCCTGGGAGATGTTAGGTATTCCACGTTGAGTGAAAGAAGGGTCACAGGATCGTGGCCAGTGGGGTCATTTAATTTTCACAGCAGCCCTGTGAGGGAGGTGCTGTTAAAAGAACAAACGAGAGCTTTGAATCTCTGCTGAGATGTAACGACAGCTTGGCCCCAAATGGTGTATCGGGCTGGAACCAAGGCTGATCAATAATCAATCAATAATGCACCATATTGCATTATAAAGTGATCTCTCCCTTAATTGAAGGCAGTGCGGCTGTGTTCTGTGATGCAGTGGTTAAACCTAAAAGGTGTCTGCCTGGACCTCTTACACACATTGAGAGCCCCTGGCCCTTGGTGGACAGAGACCTTTGGGGGGTCGGACCACCAGGTGCCTCCTCTTCCTGCCTCCTAAGATGCTTCTGGCTTCCTTGTTGATGAGAATTAAGGGCAGTTGTTTTTGTTGCTTCCTCTGATTGCCAAGCGATTGTTAGCCAGGGGAGCCAGGAAATTAATAACATGTGCTCTGTTTTACCAGAATTGTATTTCCAGGAGCCGCCCAGACTGCTGATGTTCCCCTCGCTACAGTGCCCTGGCTTCTGTGCTGGTTTGTGAGCAAATACTTCACTTTCCATTCTGCCGCAACTCT
>NW_006296226.1:2291315-2292130 GCF_000327345.1 Myotis davidii | reverse complement strand
ATACATACTATTTTTTCTCCTTTATAAAGATACCTGTGATAAAGTTTAATTGATAATCTAAGCACAGTAAGAGGTTAACAGCCACAACTCACAATAAAATGGGACAATTATAATACCATGTAATAAAAGTTATGTGGATGTGGTCACTTGGTTCAGGGGACCCATTGCTGAAGTCTCTGTAGGTTAGAGGTTCCGTGCTGTCTGGTACCACAGGTTGCTGACAGTCAGAGCTCCTGTTCTGTTCTTCCAGCCACACGTTTAATACCATTTCCATCTTAATAAACACTTATCATGCACTGAGGCTGTAACTTTTGTAGTTTAAGGTCGGACAGCAAAACTAGCATAATTTTTTTTCATAATTTCATGGATAGAAGACTCATTCTTACCACAGGTCTTAGCAACCTCAGCGTATGATTTTGTTTCCTTAAGCTGAGAACTTTCACGGTTTCACTTCAAGGAAGCACTCTATGTCTTCTCTTCGGCATGTCCGAATCACCAGCACCACTCTCTTAACACTTGGGGTCCATTAGTAAAATAGGGGTGACTTGACCACAAGCACTACGATGCTGTGACAGTCAAATAACCAAGGTGGCTACTATGGGACTAAGAGGTGGGGAGCGTGTACAGTGTGGGTCCTCTGGACAAAGGGATGAGTCACATCCCAAGAGATTTCATCTCGCTACTCAGAACAGCACACAGTTTAAAACTTGTGACTTATCTCTGAAATTTTCCATTTAATATTTTCGGGCCGTGATTGGCTGTGGTAACTGAAACCATACATAGAAAGTGAAACCAGGGATAATGCGAGGTGGGGG
>NW_006296226.1:2288734-2291223 GCF_000327345.1 Myotis davidii | reverse complement strand
GGGTATTGTTTTTCTCACTTATGATAAAATTTCTAGGTAACTTTATCCGGTCATTTCAGATATTTGTGTTCCTGACATCCTGGAGTAAACCGTTTATATTTGTTTAGGATGGCTTAGTAGCAGTGGCCGCGGATACAGAGAGCCCTGGGCCACTCTGTGTGTGTGAAGACCATTCCGGCAAACGGGGAAGATGGTTTTAGGAGGTAGACGCTAGAAGGAGGGAGACCTGATATATGGGGTGACAGTCTGGGACTCATAGTGTTCTTAATAGGATAAATCCTGAGTCAGTTTGAATGAGAGGATTGGGGCTGTTGCTATGGTCCATGCCGGTGATGTGGCCTGATAGAGCCGTGAGAGAGAGGGGGCCTTTCTGAGGTCGGATGCAGAGGGACATGCCATCTGATGGATGTGGAGCCAGGGGGACACGGGAGAGCCTCGTGTGCCTGCCAGGAGATGGCTCCTGAAGTCATTTCACTGCCCAGATGCCGTGCCTTTTGTTTTGGTTCACGACTAGGATGTATAGCTCAACTGGCACACTCACCCACAGCCTATTTCCTCCTTTCAAACCTGCCTGTGATGCCTCATGTCTTACGCTATTGAGTCTAATGAGGCTTGGATGGATTGGCTTGTACCTTCTTTGTTCTTCTAGGGCCTGTAACATTGCAGTTAAGACATTGCCAGGTGCCTCTTATCTAAGAGGGTCAGGATATTTGGGGGGACAGTTGAGACATCAGCTGTCCAGCAGTCTTCTTTATCAGGAGCATGGCCGGGCACCTCTGACTGACTGTCCAGCAAAGATATCACAGTGTCCATACCTTTCCCTGCTGGCTGCCTGCCTGACCCAGTCTTTAGCTGGCAACTCAGCACTCGTATTTTAGACATGGTTTTGGTTATTTTTAGCTGCTGTCAGATCTGAAGGAGCTGCTACCGAAAGACATGCCCACTCAAAAACACTGGTTGTTGGTCCTTGTGAAAAGTGATGGGTTGAGCCCCACCGGGTGTGGCTAGTGGTTGAGCATCGATCCAGGAACCAAGAGGTCACTGGTTCAGTTCCCAGTCAGGGCACACGGCTGGATTGTGGGCTCGATTCCTAGTAGGGGGTGTTCAGGAAGCAACTGATCAATGACTCTCTCTCATCATTGATGTTTCTATCTCTCTCTCCCTCTTCCTTTCCTTCTAAAATCAATTTTTTTAAAAAAGTTGATGGGTTGAGATGGGAGGAAGAAAAACCAGGCGGCGTGGATGCAAGACTGGAGGGTAGCCCTCTCTGCCCTGTGGTGTTTGGGGACAGCTTGCTCTGTGTGTCTTAAAGTAGATGGAGCATCATGGGATTCCAGAATGGTGATCTGGACTTAGTAAGGTTTTACGTTTTGTATATTCTGCTTTGGAAGGCAGGGAGATACTGGCATTGCTGCCCCAGGTTTGGATGCCTTTGCTTTCCGGGAAGGACTTACCTGGTGAGGACTTCCTGTAGCTACTCCCCTCCAGACTTTGTGACCTCAGTGTACGCCAACACCTAGAATAATGGCTGGAATTTGATGAGCATTTGGTAAATATTTGTTGAATGAATGGATTCGTCACAGAGGGGGAGACCTAGTTGACGGTGAGCTGAGCTCAGTTGGTGAGCGGCCCTCCCCGTCGCCCAGTGGAGCGAGGCCTGGCCCAGGCTGATTCCGTCCCGGTCACCTCCCTGGAGCTGGAACTGTCCTGTGGGGGGTGTGCGACAGTCAGACCCACTATGCACCCTGTGTCCTTCTCCCTCCCTCCCTCCCTCCCTCCCATCCTTCCATCCTTCCTTCCTTCCATCTGTGCAGCAAACAGACATTTATGGAGCTGCTGTGTGCCAACCAGACACTGCTTTGGGATGGAGGAGAGGTGGTGCTCAGATGAACACGGCTGGTCCTGCCCTCAGGGAGTGTTCAGTCTGAAGTCAGTAACAGGAGCACAGGCAACTGCGGTGCAGTGTGATAAGTGTGTATGTGATAAGGGGGGTGGGGTTGTGGGCACCTATTGCCTTGGTTGGGGGCGAGGGACAAGCTGCTGAGGAGGGAATGTTTGGGCTAAGCCTGAGATGACAGTTTGCGGGCTTCTAGGGGCTGCCCCAGGTGGGATGTCCTGGCTGGCAGTGCAGGTGAGTCATTACCTGGAGCCTTCTCAGTGTTGAGAGTGTCCACCCTGCAGACTGGGAGGAGTGAGAAGTGGTGGGTTCAAGTGCTGTGGCCTTGGCCCTGCTGTCTTCGTCCCACCCCAACCCACTGGGACTGTGTTCTGCGGGCCCCTCTATGTCAGTCCTCTTCATTTTTACCACCTTCTTTTGAGTGGAGAGGGCGGCCATTGGGAATTCTCTCTTCCAGCAGAAGAGACCAAAGAACATGCTGGATGAAGGGAGCTGGGTGGGGGAAAGTGTTTCTAAGTGATTAAAAATAGATTTCCTATCCACCAGCCCTCTGTCTGCCAACTCTGAGCCCAGCTGAGGGTCTACCAGCAGA
>NW_006296226.1:2265465-2269445 GCF_000327345.1 Myotis davidii | reverse complement strand
AAGAGCCTTGGAAGTAGAGCACCCTTCCTAGGTGCTTGTTCCTGGGATACTTCATTTGAAAAGATTTTAATGAGGATATTCTCATTTTCAGCCTGCTGCTTATGAAATATCAGCCTATTGTTGGTGCACAGCCCATCTGGAAGGTCTGTTTCTTGGCCCCAGACCCCATACACATCCCTTATTCCTTCCTTCCTTCCTTCCTTCCTTCCTTCCTTCCTTCCTTTTCCTTCCTTTGTGATAAGGGGGGTGGGGTTGTGGGCACCTATTGCCTTGGTTGGGGGCGAGGGACAAGCTGCTGAGGAGGGAATGTTTGGGCTAAGCCTGAGATGACAGTTTGCGGGCTTCTAGGGGCTGCCCCAGGTGGGATGTCCTGGCTGGCAGTGCAGGTGAGTCATTACCTGGAGCCTTCTCAGTGTTGAGAGTGTCCACCCTGCAGACTGGGAGGAGTGAGAAGTGGTGGGTTCAAGTGCTGTGGCCTTGGCCCTGCTGTCTTCGTCCCACCCCAACCCACTGGGACTGTGTTCTGCGGGCCCCTCTATGTCAGTCCTCTTCATTTTTACCACCTTCTTTTGAGAGCTGGAAAGGGCCATTGGGAATTCTCTCTTCCAGCAGAAGAGACCAAAGAACATGCTGGATGAAGGGAGCTGGGTGGGGGAAAGTGTTTCTAAGTGAGTAAAAATAGATTTCCTATCCACCAGCCCTCTGTCTGCCACCTCTAAGTCCAGCTGAGGGTCTACCAGCAGAGGAGCCCGTCTGGCTTGGCAGAAGGCACTCACCTCCCCGAGACGGGTTCTTTTCCCAGCAGCCACCTTGAGCTTTTTCTAATTTAAGAACCATTTTAGAAACACATCAGAAAAGCAAGACTTGGAATGACCTAGACGGAAACTTGGGCTGACCTCCCTCATTTGGCGTGTGTAGACTGTGTTTTTTCAGCCCATACTTGGTGTGTGTTAAAATTACATACCGAACGGTGGGAAGGAGGTTGACCAGTTGCGTGTGGTGGCCCTGTATCTTCAGGGCATCACTTCTGATTTACAGCTGCAGGAGAAGCCCAGGATGGCCACGAGGATTTGGGGGAATTATGAATGGTTTCAGGTCACCTTTAGCGGTGCATCTGGGCCGAGAGCACGGGTCTGATGCTCCCTCCCAGCCCAATTCATATGTATTTTTTATTTCAGAGAAGAAGGGAGAGGGAGAGAGAGATAGAAACATCAATGATGCTAGAGAAAATCATTCATCGGCTGCCTCCTGCATGCCCTACATTGGAGATCGAGCCTGCAACCTGAGCATGTGCCCTGACTGGGAATCAAAATGTGACCTCCTGGCTCATAAGTCGACACTCAACCATTAAGCCACACCAGCTGGGCCCAGTCCAATTCTTTTTGCAATGTTCTGCTGCTCAAGCTGTATTCTAACTAGTTTTATCCCAAGGAAACCTGCTAATGAATCATTGGCACGGTGGAACACAGCTATTCTAGTTTTTGCAGATTTCCTGTTTATATCGAGTGATCCATGAACAACGTGTACATATTTCTATGTAATTGGAATCACAGCTTCTTCCTTTCTAGTCTACTTATCGAATGCTGGTAGTTTAGAACATTGCCCTGTATTTCTTGCCATTGGCAGTTGGATCCAGTGCTGTGGAGAGAGAGGCCAGGGGCGTGAGATTCTGTGTCCAGGGGTGGGGTGTTCTTTACCAGGAGGTACATAACAGCTGGTTGTCTCCCGCTGGGATGCTAGGATCCACTGGTACCCAATGCTTAGCGCCTGCCATTTGGTAGAAGTTGCAAATTTGAGATGTTGCAGTTCTTGTATTCCTTCTTCGTGTAATTGTTGGAAATAAATGAAAAACTCAGCCCATCTACTATTTATGAAAGCTTTATTGAGATTCACACACAAGACAATTCACCTGTCTGGAGTGTACAATCCAGTGGCTTTTAGTATATTCTTAGAATTGTGCACCTGTTCACACAGTCATTATCTCAGAACATTTCATTAACCCCCGCCGTCCTCATCCCCCGCCCCAAAAGAAAACTCTACTCACCTGAGTGGCCACCCCACAAACGCTGCAGCCATAAGCAAACCCTACTCTAATTTCTATCTCTGGATAGACCTGTTCTGGACCTTTCACATACTATGGGGTCCTTCATAACTGGCTTCTACTTATTTTTCAATTTCCAGGGTCCATCCATGTTGTAGCATGCGTCAGAACTTCATTCCTTTTTATGGTGAAATACTGTTTCTGTTTTGTGGATAAGGCCACAGTTTATGTATCCATTCGCCGGTTAATAGACACTTGGGCCGCTTCCACTTTGCGGCCATTATGAATAACGCTGCTCTGAAGGTTTTTGTACAAGTTTCAGTGTGAACATCCTGTTGTCCTGCTGTTTGAATATAGACCTAGGAGTGGAATTGCTGAGGCCAGTGGAAGCCATGTTCTACCGTCTGAGGACTTTTAGGCTGTTTCCGAAAGTGGCTGCACCATTTTTCATTCCCATCAGCAGTACCTGAGGGTTCCGGGTTCTCCAAGAGTTGTTCTCTGTCTTTTCGATGATAGCCATCCAAGTGAGGGGTCTCGTTATGGTTTTGCTTTGCATTTCCCCAGGGACATTGAGCACCTTTTCATGGGCTTATGGAGAACCCTCTTTCTCCATCCTTGGCTCCTTCTGTAATGGGGTGTTTGCCTTTCTATTATTGAATTGCAATAATAGTCCTATAGTCTCGATAGAAATCCCTTATCAGACACGTGATTTGCCAACGCTCCCATTCTGGGTTGTGTTCGGATTTCTTGATGTCTTTGTGTCCTTTGAAGCACCCAAGCTTTACATTTTGATGATGTCCAGTTTATATTTTTATTTGTGAGCTTATGTTTTTGGTGTCACATCTAAGAAGCCATTGCCTAATCCAAGGTCATGAAAATTCACGCCTAAGTTTTATTGTTTTATCCTGAGAGTTTCATACTGAGAGTTTCAGGTCTTTGATGCACTTTGAGTTAATTCTTATATATGCGTCATCTACTCTTTGATTATCTAGGGCTACAATAAAGACAGGATCAATGTTTGATTCCCCCCACCCCCTTTATTTACCAGTTTTCAAGGTGTTGGTTCCCTAATATCCTTGTTTGGTGGATTTTTGTTTAGACTTAATCATGAGTTTGTATCATACTACAGCCAATTAAAAATTTTAAAATTTTGCATCCTGTGTCACATACATATAATATGCAAAATACAGAGAAAAGTGATCTTTAAAAATCTTTTTGTTTCTTACCCAGCTGTCATGTCCTAAATCTTCATCTATCCACTTGCTTTCCAGAAACATGCCAAAGGCCAGGACCTGTTTGATCAGATCGTGTACCACCTGGACCTCGTGGAAACAGACTACTTTGGCCTCCAGTTCCTCGACTCTGCCCAGGTCGCGGTATGTCTTCCTTTAAATCCTTTCAGGGCAGATCAGCTTTTCATTGCTACTCACAGATCCGCTGCGGCTAGAAATTGGTAGAGGAACATAGGAGTGAAACTGCGATGTTGTTGCCATGACGAGCATTGGGATGCTGGTGATGGTGCTCCAGTGAGATGCACTCACGATGCCCCACCCTTCAGGCGGCCAACAACCGGGAGAGGAAGAGGGAGGGAATGTTTATCTCAAGCACGTGGATGCACTAGGGAAGCACTTCCATGCTGGGATGCAGTGTGGGCACATTTCTCGAATAGGTAGACACCATTGTGGGAATTCTTCCGGTGGAGCTACTTCTATTTTTAACCAGCAGAAGGGGCTGCACCACCATCCTCTGGTGCAGACTTGCTGGGCGTGGAGAGCAGGTGCTGTGAACCGGGCTGAGCCCCAGCCAACTCGGGGCGGGGCAGTCGGAGCAGGTCTTGGCATTGCTCGAGAACCATCTTGCAGGCTCCAGGAGGTGGTGTTAGGTCAGCAAAGACTTCCCTCGCTTTGCCTGAGACAGCAGTGTTCACAGTGGAGAGGCT
>NW_006296226.1:2253073-2265442 GCF_000327345.1 Myotis davidii | reverse complement strand
CAGGTCTCCCTCCCAATGAAATCTAGCTTTGGGTTTCGAAGGTAATGTATTCAACAATCTAAAAAGATTTAGTGAGTGCCTCTCCTCAATGGGCCCCATTCTGAGCACCTTGGATAAAGCAGTGAACACAAATGTAAGGTGACGGGTAGTAATAAGTGTGAAGAAATATAAAGCAGAGTAAGGGATAGCTAGGACAAGGGGCGGTGCCCTGGTAGTGTGTGGAAAGGTGGCTCCCCTGCTCTGGCGGCATGGCTCAGTGTTTGAGCATCGACCTCTGAAACAGGCGGTCAAGGCTCGATTCCCTGTCAGAGAACATACCCAGGTGGTGGACTCGATCCCCAGGAGGGGGCGTGCAGGAGGCCGCAGATCAATGATTCTCATTGATGTCTCTATCTCTCTCTCCCTCTCCTTTCCTCTCTGAAATAAACAAAAGTATATTTTTTAAAAAAGAAAAAAAGGTGGGTTCCCCTGATAGGAGATGTTTAAGCTAAACACCAGGGGCTCCTCATATGTGGTGAAGCCTTTCTACCCGGAAGACACTTTTTATTACATCTTGGAAGCCCCGCATGATGGTTGTAACGTGAAGATGCTCAAAATCGGTGCCTGGGAGTTGGGTCTGCCTGAGACTGTCAGTGTGGTGCTGAGCGTGCAGACGATACAGTGGAATCAGTACATCAGTCTATCCTGGTTACAGTATCTCTGAGCTCGTGGTCCCGATTCCTCTCCATTTCCCCTCTGCAGACTCTCACTCCAGCCCACCAGGACCCCGGGGAGGGGCAGACCAGCCCTTCTCTTTCCACCTTCCTGCCCAGTTCCCTGCCCTCTGACCTCAGCAATGTTCTCCCCATCCCTCAAGGTTCTGGCCACCTCAGAATTCAAGTTGTTGATCCTTCTAAATATTCTGGACACTGTTTCCTCTCATTGAAGCTTCATCTGGCCAAACTTCACCCAGAGGCACTCTGGGCCTTGTCACCACTCCAAGATCCGGAGTCCTGTTGTCCCCCATTCCAGGATCACTTCCCTTGATTCCATCTTTCCAGGCCCTCTGCATCTGGCCTCGGCCTTGACGATCCCCTCCTGCCTCATTCTCCCCTCTGCCGGCCGCCTGTTGCCCTTGCTTTCTTTCAGGCTTGGCAAAGCCTCGGCCATCTCTCCTGTGTCCTCCTGTGCCCTTGATTCTCCTGTCCCCACGACTGCCCCTGGAACCCCCTTTGACATTCAGGCCCATCTGTTTGCTCTGCTGCTTCTCCCGGTTGCCAAGCATTGCTGGAGAGTTACGGCTGTGCCTGTTGGCACCTGTTGGCACCAGCACAGGTCACAGTGTCAGAGAAGTCCAAACCCTGAGCTCCTTCTGGAGCCTCATTAGCCCCTCGTGGACTCATTCCCACCCCCAAATATGGTTTTTTATTTTTTGTCTTTTTTTTTTTTTAGAGAGAGCAAGAGAGAGAGGGGGAGAAACATTAATTGGTTGCCTCCTGCACACACCCCAACTGGGATTTGAACTCACAACCAAGGCATGTGCCCTGACCCGGGAATTGAACCAATAACCTTTCAGTGCACGGGCTAACACTCTAACCAACTGAGCCACACCTGCCAGGACCCCACTGTACTCTTATGTGCCCCATAGTTCCCTTTCTAAATCATGATCACGAACATGTAATCCAGTCCCCATAAAACTTCAAATTGGCCTTATCTCCTCCTGAGAAGACTGAGCTCATTTAGCTCAAATTCCTGGGGGGTTTTCCCTGAAGACAAACCAGTCCTCCTTGCCATTTTGTCTTAAGGGAGTAGCCTGTTTCCCCAGCGTTTTTTCCCCAAACGTACAAGGATAGTTCCATTGCCAACTGCTTCTTCCTGAGTTCTGTCCCCAGCACCGGACGCTGGTCAGCTCTCCTCTTCCCTGAAACGCTTCTCTATTCTGCCTTCTCCTGTGTCTTTAACGTGTGGAATACCGTGCGGAAGCTTTGACTTCATTATACCTGTGGCCCTGGGCCAGCAGTCACCCCTGGGCCTCGCTTCTGGCTCTGCCCCCGACTCATTTGGCGGGTTTTAGACAAGTCTTTGTTCTCAGTTTCCTTATCTGTAAAATGGGTTTCTTGGACCTATTCTCCCAAAATCTCTTCCCGTTCTCATACTCAGTGATTCCAAGTCTAAAAAGGAGGCAGGCACGTCTGCCCCCCACATCTTTTCTTAATCAGAAGGGAGGAGATCTCTCTCATTTCTGCTATTAGAGCCAAGTGCCCATTGCCCTGGTGGCACGACCTCCTCCCCAGATGACCCCCTCTCCAGCCACTTGGATTCCCAGAAAGCCAAAGATGCGACTCTATTTCGAAGGACTTTACCATGGACGTCTGCTCGCTTGGCTGCGAACTGTCCCATCCTCCGGTGCCCTGTCACCGTGCGGCAGGAGGTGTGTTCACAGCGGGATCCAGGCTTCCTTCCCAGGTCAGACACTACAGATGCTAGCTCTCTGCAGGCCCTAAAGCCTTTCCAGGATCCCGCTCTGTGAGCAGATGTGATTTTCTTCCCCACAAAAGCAGGTACAAGGTCCTCATCTGCCCGACTCTAGGACCCAGGAGCGTGTGGCCCCAGCAGTCCCGGGCCCCTTCTGCTAATCAGTGTGATTTCTAACCTGGGCTCCTGATAGGCCAGGTGCAGGTCATGCCTGCACTCACTGCTGGGCCTTTGTTGGTGCTGGCTCCCCTCCTGGAATGCCCTTTCTCACCCCATTTCAGCTTCTGGCCACCCTTCAAGACCATCTCAGGCGACACTCCATCACGGAGCACATCCTGAGCTCTCAGAGGGATTTCCTCCACGGTGTGGACCGCTGAGCTTATTTTGCCTTCTGGGACAGCTTGCTCGTTTGGCCTGGGGATCTTATTTGTGTATATAAATAAACAAAGCCTTTCTGACTAGACCCGAAGACGTAGGACTTCCTCTTCTTCGCTGGGTGGATCTTGGTGACTTACAGAGCTGTGCCAAGAGAACCTGAGAACCTCAGTCGTTAGACCCAGAAGAGATGTTAGGAGCCACGTATTTCCATCTTCTAGATCAGAGGTGGGAGCATCTGGCCCGGGAGCCGTACAAGGCCCGAGAAATCATCTGGTCTGGCCTTGCCAAGGCATTAGGTGCGAGTTAATGAAACGTTTGACCACATAGTGCAGGCTAATTTTTAAGCTGATAATTTTGTATGGCCAGCGAATGATGTTTATAAATATCCAAATGGCCCTTGGCAGAAAAAAGGTTCCCCACCCCATTCTCAATGGTGAACCCAAAGCCTTAGACCTTGGCAAGTCACTCAGTGAGAAGCACAGCTTGACTCAAGCCCAGTTTTTACGACTTCAGGTTCAAGTGCTCTTCTCAGCACTCTGGCTCTCGGTGCTGTCGGTCTTCGTCACTGTGGTGACATGTGTGTCACGGGGCGTGGAGGGGCTTTGTGAACTGAGGGAACGGAAGCCGTTTTGTAATCTGACCTGGGTGTGGGTTTGCTCTTCCTAGCTGGACATTCTGAAGGGGACCAGAAGTCATCACAACCCCAGAGGTGACAGGCTGAGGTTGGCTGGGACCTGCAGGCTATCTCTCCTGGGGGAGAACCCTTAGCAATCTCCACAGGAGCCCTTCGGCTTCCGGGGTATCATTGATTTTTCTGAGAACCTGGGACAATGCGGTTGGTGGCAGGTGACTGGATGTGATGGCAGGTGTGTTTCTGGGGACAGTGGGATAATAGATGGGGGCCTGGCTTATTACTTCATAATTGAAGCTCCTGCAACGATAGACACCCCCCCCGCCCCCCAGCCCTTGACATGCAAACCAGAGGGCTGGCCCAGGCAGAGCTCTTGGCACAGCTCTCTGAGTAAGTCACCAGCTCGGGGCCCAGCTCCCTGCAGAGCCAAGCCTGGTTTCCATAGTACTCGGCCCAGCCCTGCAGCAAGGTCAGAGTCTATTGGCATCTCCTATTTTTAGCGGTTGGGGCTGGGGCCTTCTGTTTCCTTTCCCATGTCAAAGCGGGGAGTCCACCTGGGAATCCTCTCAGTAGACCTCGCTTTTAAACAGCTCCAAGCAGGGGCAAGGGTTCTGTCTTCACATATCAAAGCTTTCTTGGGAGAGCCCTGCACCCCCCAGCTTTCTCACAGCTGCTGTTTACTGAGTCCCCTCCCCCCCTCCGCCCCCTCTGATTGAGGCATCTAACTAAAGGCTTTACGTAATTCATGTCTAACATTCTTCATCACAGCTGGCCAGGGGACAGACCCATTTTACAAATGATGGCGCTGAGGCTCAGAGACACTTTAACTTGTAAACGTTAAAGTAAGGGACAGAGGTGCCACTCAGAACCTGACCACCTTCCAAAGCCCAGCACTTTCCTTCCACTGCACATGGTAATGTCACACACACACACACACACACACACACACACACACACACACACACACGCTGAAAGAGAACATTCGGTCAATAGCCGTTGAGCAAACTTTGACTTGGCGCTTACTCAATGCCAAGCTCCATAGCACAGAGGCGAGCTGGACCCTGCCGCTGCTGCCACATTCTGGAGAGGGAGCCAGACAAGGGGTCCTGGGGGTAGCGTGGTTCAGTCCCCCACTTTGGAGCCTGGAGGCCGACTGCCTCAGTACTATGGATGAGATGAACAGGGTGTCCCAGGGGGAGGGTGGACATGGGGTGGCCACAGAGGATGAGGGGACTGCCAGCCAGCAGAGGAGCAGCCGGGATTTGAGGGTCAATAACCTCCTCATCAAGCAGGTGCAGCCCTGCCCATCCGGGGCAGGTGTTCCACAGGTGCGGCCATTGTCAGTCCATTCCTCAGCCCCTCCCAACATAAAAGGGGGGACGTTTTATGGTGACATGTTTTACAGCAGGAAGTGCAGAAAAGGTGATTGGGGCCTTTCTCTCAAGCCTTGGGAGGTGTTTTCCCTCCGGTCTTTGTAGTGTGGAATTGGGTCGGTGGGTGATGGAGGCCCAACGGTGCGAGAGAAGGGTGAGGGTGTGTCATCGCTGGTGGTTGTCATCGCATTTGCCACTTGTTTGGAGACCGCAGAGCGATCCCTGCTGCTTCTGATGTACTTGGAGGGGAAGTGGGGGAGTATAAACACTAAGAGAGGAGTAAGACACTGTCCTTCCATTTGAACGCTTCCTTATAGTTTCCATGGACACTCAGCTGACTCTTCAGTGTGCCAGGGGCTAGCTCAGTGCACAGAGGAGGACACCGAGGCTCAGGGGGCCCTTGCTCATAGCCACACACTGGGTGAGTGGCCGAGCTGGGACCGGAAATGTGATCTGCCTCCTTCGTTTTAGTACACATACCTGTGCAGCAGCTCCAGAAATGGCGCAGCCGGTTTCTGAATGCCCGCAGGGTGAGTCTTCTCCTGCCCGGGTGCAAATATTGGTAGTGAATGAGAAGCTGTGGATAAAGGGGACAAATCCCCCAGGAAACCTCAAGTAGCTGGTATGAATGGTGAGGAGGAGGAGGAGAGATCCCTCCCATGGACGGAGCAGGCACTTCAAGCTGTGTGTGGTATGGAGACCCCAAGCTGGCTGCTGACTCAGCAGGAGTTAGCCTCCCGCCTCCTCCTCGTTAGCGCTGTGATCCTGGGCACCTCATGCGCCTTCTCCACGGCCGCCTGGCCACCTTTATCGGCTCCGAGGCCTAAGAAAGAAATGGATGTGATAGGGTCCAATGTGTTTTGTTTTCTTCCCACACCACCCAACAGTGAATTCTGACACGGTCTGCCTGGAGGTAGCTCCAGATCCCGCAGGTTAAGGGCTCAGTCCCACAAGACATCCCCGCCAAGCCCACACACATTTCAGGCGCCAATCACAGTGACATTCTACAGCCAGCCTCACGCGGGTCATACCCAGTTCTGGTGCACAAGTAGAACAGGTGGGCTTTGCCAGGTCATCTCACATCAGGGTTTATGGGAAGGGTTTTGTCCTTGGATGAGACTTGGGTGAGAAATTCACATCAAAAACCTCCTTTCTAGTACCCGATAGAGTTTTTGAGTTAAATGTCTTGCCCTTTGAGCTCAGAAATGCACCTGTCTGTTTCCAGTGATGCTTTAATCGTCTGTTAAGAGGGCTGGAGCCAGTTGCCGGGGCCTTTGCTGACAGGCGGCCTGGATGTAGTTAGCCAGGATGCAGGTGAACATCTGAGACAGGTCCTGCTGCTACCAGCCTCCAAACCAAACCCAGGGTTCGATTTACTAAATGCACATAGGGCCTTAGTGCCGGGTGTTTGTTACGAGGTAGTTTTGTGGCATAAAGTACCAGTGATCAGAGTCTGGTCAGCTCCCACAGCTAAGAAGAAGGTTAGGTCACTTTGAACTGGTTGGATACAAGGTAGGTTTTATCAGCTCTCATTTTAGAATGGTGACTGGGTTTCCAGTCGCGTCTGAACGCCACAGGGTCAAGGAGCTTTGAAAAGGGAGCTGTTTCTGATGCCTTTCCCAGCTTAGCAAGCCCCGGACTTTTTGCAGGCCTCCATCCTGGCAGGTCCTGCTCTGGGCAGGGCTCCAGGCGGCTGCTGGGCAGGAAGGATGGAGGCCTGGCCGCATGGATAAGGGAGCTCCTTCAGCAGTGTGGCCGGAGGGAAAAGCAGCCTGCTGTCCAGTAGAGGCATCTAGCCGTGATCTGTCTGAGTTAACGCCGGCTGCAGGCGGCTGGCCGGTAAACTGTGAAATTGAGATTTTGCAGAGCTCAGAGAGCAGTTTTCAGAAGGGGCCGTGGATGTGTCACGATCCCCAAGGTCATTCGGACCCATTCGCTGCTGGGCAAGGAGAGGATGGGGGAGGACTTTAGCCCTCAGTATTTAATGGGTATGCCGGGCACCTTTGAGAAACACGCATGCTCTGAGATTCTGCTTCATGGATCTGGGGTGGGACCTGGGTATTTATTTGTGAGGGTAATGCTCAGCCAGGGGAAACCACACCTACGGAAACGGGTTGGACTTGGGTCAAGGTTAGGGTTGGATAATAGAGGAACTGTGGGCTTATACTTGTTCTGTCCAAAATGTGGTAAGGAGACTTGAGATAGGAAAGAAATGGGCCAAAGCTCCTTTAAGCGCGGAGCCTCTGGGCTGACCACTTAGAAGGCTGGTGGCAGGGAGAACTTCCTTGGCCTGGTAATGCTGAGTTCATTTGAGAGTGAGAAGAGCAGGTTTAGTCATCGCCATTTGCATGATACTCACTTTGGCAGGAAAATACATATGATGATACTTTCATCAAGTCTGTATCTGCTCTCCTTCCCGGGGCCAAGTCCAGGATTCTCCGCCGGGTGGAGGGCAGCAGCGAGACCTACTTCTCATGAGGCAAATGGATCATCACAAACTGCCCGAGAGGCAAACGACCAGTGAAAGGATAATGCAAGTGTCCACCCAGCCCACCCCCAGGAAAATAATCTTCTTAGTAAAAGTAAAGAAAAAAAAAGATGCTTCAAACTCAAAAAAAGAAAAGAGTAAACAGTATTCATAGCCCTGTATCCAAAAATAACCCCCTCGAGATCTTTCTGGACATAGCTGGAAAGAAAATACTAATTTTGTATAAATGGGGCCTGTTTTCCTCTGACGTTGTGCTGTGGGTCTCTTGCCACATCAGTAACTCTAGGCCCACATCAGTTTGAAAGGCGGAATAGTATTTCATTATATGGATGAGCCTTTTTTTAAAATCTGTCTTTGTTGGTGGGCATTTAGGTCATTTCCAATTCAAAGCCGTTCACAATGAGAGAAAGCCTCCTGCACATGTGCCTGTGAGATAGCATCGGCTGCGGTGATCTGCTGCGTTTGTGACACGGTTGCTTAGCCGGGAAGAGGAGAGGGGAGTGGAGATGACAGAAGCCCATGTTCTCCCACTGCACTGCTCACGGCTTATTGTATTATAACTCATCTGATATTTGCTTTTGTGTTTCCTTATCCCGCTCCTCCCACACAGCCCTAATGGGCTCTCTGGTGAGGGCTGGAGTACACACAGTGCTAATTTAGCCCCGTCCCTTGCTCATTGTTAGAATGTGCCCGGCTCACATTGCTTCTGGGAGTCTATTGACATTGGGCAGAATGGCCTCTGGTTCTGAACAGCTAGTGAGAAACCCACTCTGGCTGTGTCCTTCCAGCTGATGCATCCAGTGCACGGGAAGTGATGGGGAAAGTTTGCCTCACTTAAAATATGTGGACATTTATTGATGTCTCAGGAATCTAATAAGGGCCGGCTGGGTGCCACAGTCTTCGCAGAAATGGTGACCTGAACCGACGGCCCTGCCCACCGGGGCTTAGTTCCCACCGAGGGGCTCACAGTGTTCCATTCCAAAAATGCCCATTTCCATGGAGGCTAAGCTTTCGAGGCTCATCGGGACTGCAGCCTCAAGAAGTTTGATGTTACAGAAAAATTTTCTGTGCGGGCAGTGGTTTCGTAATTGCCTTGATGGGTAAGACTGAAGTGGTTGTTCTGGTAAAAACTAGAGAAGTTGAATCGCCTTCATTGACCAGGGCAAACGTTTCTCAGGCAAGTCCCTGCCTGTCTCCCCATCTTCACTGTGGCAAAAGAATAAAGGGGTCATGAATTACGGATTTATAATTTTAGAGAGAGTGAGAGGGGGATGGGGGGCGGGGAGATAGAGAAACATCGATGTGAGAGAGACACATCGATTGGTTGCCTCCACCACGCACCCAGACCAGCTCAGGGGATTGAGCCTACAACTGAGGCATGTGCCCTTGACTAGGAGTCGAACCCAGGACCCTTGGGTCCGCAGGCTGATGCTCTAACCACTGAGCCAAATCTGCTAGAGCTGGGTTTTTTAATTTTAGAGTTTAGGGCGACAGCGACAAGACCAGAGAGTGATCAGGGTGTCTCAGCAGTGCAGTTTGTAGTCTCTACCAGATTAATAGACTTGGAATAATTAGGGAAGATTGATTGTAACTTGAGGAACTCGGAAGGAAGAAGCTGTTGGCTCACTGGTGAGAAGGGACTACACAGACCAGTTAGTTAAAGGGTTTTTAAGTTTTTTCAGGCTCCTCTTTGAAAAGCTTCCGGAAACTGTGGGTCCTTCCCCCAGAAAAAAAATTCACTATGTGCATAAGTAGATTGCTTTTTTATACCTTCCCAAGGAGTTTGCAGATCCCCAGCCCAAGCGCGCGTGGTCCGGTCCAGCCTCTGGTTTTTACGGGTAGAATTACTAAGGGTAGTGGAGGAGGGTAACTCGGTCTGTATACTCTTGCTGATGCACTGTTCCTAAAGAAACATTTTCTTTTTCTTTCAGCACTGGCTGGATCATTCCAAACCCATTAAAAAGCAGATGAAAAGTAAGTAAGCCGCATTTGGCCTTCTCATCTATTTCTTTTATCAGGAAAGTAAACTCCTTTGCCAGTGTTTTGAGGCGTTCTGTTTTCGCCAGAACTCGGGAACTATTATTTAAAAAGATTCCATTTTGAGCGGATCATTTTTAATTTCTTAATTAAAAACGGAGAAGTTAGAATTTCTGGCCACGTGTTCGAGTTTAGGATTTGAACAAGAGTCTTTAGTAGATACTAAAAAAAACACAGACTGTGCTCTCATTTAAAGTCATACGCCCCTGCCAGTGAGATCTGACTCACCTGCTGCTCAGAAGCAGGACGGACATTGTCACAGTCCTTTCTGATGAGCGATAGCGTAGACTCAGAAAATGGGGCGCAGGAGGGCTCGGTGAGTCAGGCCCAGCCCCGGGGTTACCAGTGTGGTCCCTACCACATGTATTCAGTGTTGTGAATGCACGGATCATCTTTTTAAGTTCCATGGTATTTAGATTACAGAACACTTGGCTGTTTATGTGTCACTTTTCTGTAGCCCATTAGTATTTTGTAAAAAGTTAATATCCGTGTGGAGCATCATGGGAATCAGCAGGGAGAATGAAATGTCAGCTCTTAGTAATTCCTCTTAGATCAAGCATGTCAAACTCAAAGGCTATCACGGACCAAATAAACAAGGCATGCGGCCCGTGGGCCGTGAGTTTGACATGCTTGCTCTAGAGCAGCGGTTCTCAACCTATGGGTCACAACCCCTTGGGGGTCGAACAACCCTTTCACAGGGGTCACCTAAGACCATCGGAAAACATATATAATTACATATTGTTTTTGTGATTAACCACTATGCTTTAATTATGTTCAATTTGTAACAATGAAAATACATCCTGCATATCAGATATTTACATTACGATTCATAACAGTAGCAAAATTACAGTTATGAAGTAGCAACGAAAATAATTTATGGTTGGGGGTCACCACAACATGAGGAACTGTATGAAAGGGTCGTGGCATTAGGAAGGTTGAGAACCACTGCTCTAGAGGATCATGGTTTCCCTCCAGCAGGAGGTGCCCAGCCAAGCCACCATTGCTGATGTGATTCTTTTTAGTTTTCCAGCCGAGGTTGGAAAAGAACTTACTAGCGTTGTGTGCCCTCCCAGGGTCGTGCTGAATGTGTTAATTTAATGTGTTTTTCCTTTTGTCCACTCCGCGATCTTCCTCAACCTTCCATCTCCAATGTTTAGCTGGACCTGCTTATGCTTTGCACTTTCGAGTTAAATATTATTCTTCAGAACCAAACAACCTTCGTGAAGAGTTTACAAGGTAGGACAAGATGCAGAACAGAATCCGCCCCTGTCACACTTGCCTCACGTGTAGGGTACGGGCCTCCTAAACTGTGGGTTTGCCTCCCCCTCCCTCTGCTGCCTTTATATTCTGAGCAAGAGTTATGAGCACTTGGCCTGTATTCTGTTGAAAATCCACACTTTGCTTAATTTGACCTTTTTCTTCATAAGCCAGCGTGCAAAGATTTGCTATCTTCTCACCTTTCTGTGTGGTTGACCTTGGGCGATTTGGGTAGCTGTTCTATGGCACTTCATTTTTTGTGCCCAGTAAGAAAAGGGATGCCAGGGATTGGAAGAGCCTTTCTCAGTCCAAAATTGCCATCTTATTTTCTTTTAAGGGACTGCGAAATATTCCCTTGGTTGTTACAGTGCCAGCGTTCTTAGAATCTCTTTGTGTTATCTTTCAGCCCCACTGAAGTTCTTTTATGTCTGCCCGACTTCAGAAACAATGTTGAAGCAAAAGAGACCTAAAACATTTTAAGCGTGGGGTTTCCCTGCAGCTGCCCTTTTATCAGTGAGATTCTCTGCCCAGTCCTGCCCGCGGTCCCCAGAACCTCCTTGTCATTGTCTGTGATGGACAGTGGTGGTGCTGGGGAGTCTGTGGTTGACCACTAGCTTGGAGATGACCTAAGCAACACTTTCAAGACTGCTTATCACCCTTCACCTCCCTCTCCCCATCGGAGAGGCCCACGGGGCTCCTGGAGTTAGGTTTTCCTGTAGAAATTGGGAGATCGGGCCATGTCACACTGTCCTCCTTGACGGGAGTACTCAGTTCACTGGTGGTTAAGCACTTGTCGCAGGCAGGAACATTCTGGAATAGAACCTTCAGGCCCCCCGTTGATTTTTGGGGTCACCCGCATTGTCCTATGTTCATGCCACGGAGAGTGACTGTCGGCATTGTTCTCAAAGTTCAAACAGATTAAATTATTCTAGTATTTTCCTTCCGAGTCCTTTATGAAACGGGCTGCTCCTAGCTGTCATCAAAGCCAGTGGTTCTGAAGCAGGGTTGTATGAATGAGAAACACGTGGGAAGCTCTCGGGCAAAGCAGATTCCTGGGGACCCTGACTCCCTTGGTACGGAGTGGAGACCGCGGGCAGCCTTCTGGTTTTCACAAAGCACTCTAGCGTGGTTCCGCTGCCCACGTGCATCTGGTCAGAAACTACTTGTTTAGGCCAAGACACTTAGTCCTTTTACTTAAGTGAACCTACTTGTGTTATTTGCTTTCCCATTTTTTATTACTCCTGTAACCAGCAGCTGCAGTTCAGTTCCAGGATTTTTGAATTTTGTTGTGTGTGTGTGTGTGTGTGTGTGTGTGTGTGTGTGTGCACAGTTTTTTAAAAGACAGAGTCTGCAATTAAACTGCACCAGGAAAAAAGTCTTACGCAGCTGCTAACGACAGCCAGCCATAAACTCTTCGATACAGTCAGATGCAGCCTTTGTGGACTCCCTGGTGGGGCTGGCTGAGGGCCCCACACGGTGGCTCCACCTGCCCGTGTGATTGGACACGTCACGTGCCTGCTGTATGAGCGCCGCCTGCAGGGCTTGGCCCTCTCCCGGGACATGGGGCGGGTGTGGAGGCCATCATTGGACCCTGCCGTGTCCCATGGTCCATCCTCCACGTATCTTGCAAGTTCCTACATGCACTCACCTTCCTGCAGACGTGGGAGGAGATGCTTCCACCACGTTGGAGTTGGACCCCCTCCTTACAATGCAGAATTTGGGGTTGCATGCGGGACGGGTTTGCTGTGGGG
>NW_006296226.1:2249063-2253052 GCF_000327345.1 Myotis davidii | reverse complement strand
AAAGAGTGATCCTCTGTTGACTTTTGTATTTGTTTGTCAGGTACCTGTTTGTTTTACAACTCAGGCATGACATTCTTTCAGGAAAGTAAGTACATTTTTGTTCTAACTCTTAAACCCAGGATAGATCACATAGTAGTATATTTCTAAATGATTCACTGTTTTTTTGTTTTTGTTTTTGTTTTAACTCTCTTACCCTTGTTCCCTTTTCAAAATTCAAAAAAAAAGTACACCAGGCATTGTAAAGTGAGTCTAATACTTGTATCACTGTCATCATCTTATTTTAAATGGTTACTCTATGGCTTGAAGCATTTCCAAGAGCATTTAATATCTTAAGTGATGTGTATTTGGGAATTATTCTCTCCCTGATCACATCACTGCCCCATTCATAATGGCTTTTGTCGTATTTGCAAGCAAGATACGTTATTAGTATGTATACACTTACAAGTATTTGGACAGTGGAAAAGTTTCATTCATCACCATCGGCATCAAATAACTTAAAGAGGTAATGTCCTGATTCTGATAGAAAGAGGTTTAGACATCTCATCTCATTTCCTTTGCCCCCTTAAAAGTGGTTTTTAAACACGAGGCCTCCGGCTGCACAGTGATCGTTGAGGATAAGGAGCATGGGCACTGACCTGGTTATTTTACACGCAGTGTTCATCTGTTTTAAAGATACAAGATTTACAGTCCTAGCTCTGACAGCAGTGTCATTTTTCAGCCTACATACTGACTATTTTCTAGTATGTGAAAAACTTTTAAGACTGAATCTAAAACGCAACACCTGATATCGACAAGAATACATTTTGATTTTGAATATAATCCGGAGGGAATTGAAAATGCGCTTTCTGAATTTGCAAACCCTCCATAGAATACCTGCTATAAAATCCTTAGTAGAACGTACGCGATAGAACACGTAGATTGTACAGTGTATACATTTGCCTTCCTCAGCCATGCAATACAGACCGTTGATTGATGTGTGTACTATGAGTGTGTGTGTATTTTGACCTCCCTCCCCCTTTCTCCATACCGTGCTCCTCATCCTGAAGGCCTCTCGACTCTAGTAAATGTCCTCAGTTTGGAAAAATACCAATGGCAGACATCCTGCATTTGTATAGTA
This sequence comes from Myotis davidii, assembly GCF_000327345.1. Classification (NCBI taxonomy): domain Eukaryota; kingdom Metazoa; phylum Chordata; class Mammalia; order Chiroptera; family Vespertilionidae; genus Myotis; species Myotis davidii. Next base: position 2,251,935 of record NW_006296226.1, on the reverse strand, counting down.
CTTTGCAGTTTCCATGCACTTCAGCCTGATGTACTGACTGGACTTCAAAGCAGGTGGATGTTCTGGTCCCAGCACTGCCCCCTACTGGCTGGATGACCTTGGGCAAAGCAATCCTGCACTCTGCACCTCATCTCCAAATGGGGGATGGAGAACACTGGCGACACACAGTCTTAGGGGTTTACAAACTCCGCGCATTGACCAAATGGGGTAATATAGATGAAAGGCTTTGAAAACTATGAAGTGCTATACCAATGTATGTCATTATTATTTTTCTAACTAAATTGTCATGTGAAATACGAATGAGATCCCGATTTGCAGTAATACCTGTCTATGGCTCAATCTCAGTTATACTTATGAGAATGCTTGAGTGTATCCAGCTGTCCTGGCACTGTCAGATACCATGTCTGTCTGCTTACTTTTAATATTATGACCTCGTTTCCAGAAGGATTTAAGGCAGCTTGGAAAGGTGCATGTACTATATCAAGATAAAATGAGATTAAAAATAATAAGGCAAAGGGAAGGCTTCTCATTCTATTTCCCAAACTTCCCCATTTACTTATTTATTTTGCAAAATTTGCTAAAATTGCCCACATGGTTGATAGAACCGAGACCTAGATTGGATTCTTTCACCGTATGATGAGAACTGACTTTGGGAAGTATGTAATGCAAGTCAGCTTGGTTGCATTATTTAATGTGGACAGCAGAACTAGAAACCAGAAAACAAGAATTATGACCTAAAGATCTCTACCTTCTGACCAGTGACTTGAATGACATTTTGTATAGTTATGAGTATTAAAGTCCATGTACAGAATTAATTTCTTTTCTTTCTTTCTTTTTTTCCCCCAAGATTGAAATGCCCATATGAGACGGCTGTGGAATTAGCTGCTCTCTGTCTACAAGGTACATTGTTCTTTAGGGTCCTTAGCATTCTAATGCCATTACTTCCATTCAACAAAAATGAGTGTCTACTGGGTACCCGGCACAGTGCGGTGCTTTGGGGGTGTCAGTGAATACGATATGGTCTCCATCCCCAAGTAGCTTGTAGTCCCATGAGGACCACATGGAGGACCACATACTCTGCATGTACAGAGTACAGTGCCGTCCCTTTAGGAGTAGGGACCTGCAGAAGGCCTGTAAGAGGAGGGTTGGGGGAGGGGGGGACGGTTACTAAGTGAATACAATCAAAGAAGAAAGGCATGTGCAAAGAGGTGCTAGCTGTTAAGTGGTGTCAGAGGGTGAGGGTCAAGAAGCTGGGTAGGTGGGCACCTTTGGACCCCTTTAAAGAGCACGGATTTCATGCTGTCAACAGTAGGGCCTTTGGAGGCTGGGGTTGGGGGTGTAATGAGGAGGTGTTGCTGTGATAAAAAGAAACTGATTAGGGCTGGGGGTTCAACGCGCACACACACACAGACCCCAAAACAAACAACAGCATTGTCCATACTAGGAGGACATGGACATTAGACTTAGGTGTGGAGAGAGAGGTCAGGGGTGACTCAGGGTCGAAGAAGTGTTGGGCTCTGGTGGAGGAGATATGAGTGTAGGGCGTCTTGGCCGAGAGATGCCAGTGGGACTTCCACTAGCTTTGTGAGTATGCAAATCTGACTTGGTGAGAAACATCGACAGGGGAGTCATCAGCATGTGGGTGGGAATTGGATGGTAAAGGTTTGCCTGCATTGACTGTTCCATCCATGTGATGCATTCAAATGCACAAGAAACCCTCACTTGCCACCGTCCCCGGCACTAATTAAGAGGATACTGGTGTGTACATTGCACATAAGGAGATTCATCAGTACATCAGGCAGACATATGCTGTGGACGCGTTTACCAGTGTGCTCATTGGCTTCCACGGAATAATGAATTATTCATTCATAATTACTAATTATTTTTGAACATCGTAATAAGATCTGCCTCTCACTTTTGTATTTGCCAATTTGTTAAAAGTTGATCTCAAATGATAAAGTCAGTACACGCTTATTATAGAAAGTCGGGACAACAGCATAATAGACAAGTGGAAGGAAGGCAGGACAATCAGGGGCTCTGTCTATGTGGTTAGCGTGAAGTGTTTAAAATGTAATTCTGTGCAGAGTCCTAGACACATTTTTTGTACGATTTTCTACTTGGCGTTTTTTAGTACATGCATTTTGTCATGTTTACACTCATCAAGATGGTTTATTCTTTAGTCAACGTTCTTATCCTCTACTGGGGGCTTGGCATATCGTAGGTGCTCAGTAAGTGCAGAGTGGATTGAATGAAGTTGAAGAGGCCCCCAAGGACTTTAATTGAAGGGGGAGCCTGCCCCTGAGGTATGAAGGCCTTGGTGGTAGAAGGAACCATATTGTCATCTGTAACTGTCTTTGCCAAGTACAGTGCCAAATGCTTCCCATCCATATGCAAACCCACGCAGACATTCTAATGATCTTCACAGTCTGGGGCAAGCTGGCTCAGCTGTGGTCAACCTGAAAAGCAGGCTACCGCATTCACTGATGGGATGGGCAGAGGGGGCATGGAGGGACATAGATTCCTAATGCCGCAGTCCTATGTAAGTGCCATAAGGATATGTAATGGCTTGGGGAACTTGGAAATGGACTGTCCACTTTGACCGGGTGTAAATTTCCCCAGCTTGTCAAGTAGCCTCCATCCACCCTGGAGTTTCTGAGTTGCCAGGAGGTCACACCATCAGGCTTGGTGGCCCAGCAGCATATGTCAGGATGTGGTTAATGGGATGAAAGCAGCCATGTCAGACCTGGGGTCCCCAGTCCACTGGAGAGGTTTCTTCCTAAGGCCAGAGGTGCAATATGTAAACCTGTCTGTTGTCTTGAATGATTAGAGGATGAGGCACACATCAATGCCCACTCCCCTCCACCCCACCCCC
>NW_006296226.1:2204004-2248962 GCF_000327345.1 Myotis davidii | reverse complement strand
AGGGCATCACCACCTTCACCAAGTCCAGCTCTAGTAGAACTACATACCTTGCCCCGGAACCCATGCAGACCAGAACATCAGCTCTCCGTGAGCCCTTCCTGGAGAAACTACCCATCTGAGTTGGAGCCACATTAGTGTAATTTAGATGCAGTCATTTTGTGAGGTACAAATGGAAAGACTGGAGACTTAGACATGCAGATGTCTATGGGAAGTTCTTGTTCCATTGTTCTTCCATGCCCCCTCTGCCCATCCCAACAGTGAATGTGGTAGCCTGCTTTCCAGTTCAAAATACCACGTGGGGGCGCGCACGTACAGTGCGATTGAAACTTCGTGGCCCATGTGCAGAAGTTGGTATTTTGTGGAAGAGCTGGTATTTTGTGTAAGAGCCACACTCAAGGGGCCAAAGAGCCTCATGTGGCTTGTGAGCCGCGGTTTGCCAAGCCACAGTTTGCCAACCACTGCGACTGTTAAAGATCACTAGAGCATCTGTGTGGGTTTGCATAACGTGAAAGGTTGTGTTTCCTCCCGTGCTTGAGCCTTGCATACACGTCTTGCTGTGGTGGCCCTTGAGTTAATGGTGCTTCCAGTGTTAGGATGCAGTGGCCTTGCGTAGAGGCTGTGCTCTTTGGGGAACTAAATTTCCAGTAGATTAGAAATTCAACTCAGGCAAAAAGAAGAACAAGGGAGGAAGGAAGGAATGATCATTTGTTGTGTGCCTGTGGTCTTGTTCCATCCTTGTAGCAGGTATTGTTTCACAGATAAAGATCAGAGACCCAGGCGAAGTGGCTTGCCCAGGCCACACACATAGTATACGGCAGAGGTGGGCTCCCCCTCCTTGTCTGAGCTCTTTCCGCCCCCTCCACAGCGGGGCCCTGGCTGCAGAGTTCGCAGACTGAGGGAAGTGTCAGGTTGTTTTCTGTTTTTGTTTTTTTAAAATATATTTTTATTGATTTCAGAGAGGAGGGGAGAGGGAGAGAGAGATAGAAACATCAATGATGAGAGAGAATCATTGATCAGCTGCCTCCTGCACACTCCCTACTGGGGATTGAGCCTGAAACCCAGGCATGTGCCCTTGACCGGAATCAAACCCACGACCCTTCCGTCCGCAGGTCAACGCTCTAGCCACTGAGCCAAGCCGGCTAGGGCAAGTGTCAGGTTTTGCCAGCAGATTCTTGGAAAGCAGACATGCTATCTCACACATGATCTCCCTCCGGCCCGTTTTAGCCCAGTCGTGGGGAGGAGGGACGCCAGCCCCCTTGTGAGCCCCAGGGAACCCTTGTCATTGTCTGGCTTCTCTCTCCTGTGCTTGATGGTGCCAGGGGCCTTGTCCACACACAGCCACTAAGCGCAGGGCTCCACTGCCTCCCTTCCGCCCGTGGTGCAAGGGAAGAGTGGTTGATATCAAGGAGATCTCTTCCCAGACTGCCCCCCTGGGCTTGGCAGGTCACCAGTTTCAGGGTGACCCCTTAGTGGTCAGAGTGGCCTCCCACCTCAGCCCAGACCTCGCCTTCTCTGGGTCAAGGCTTCCAGGGCAGTCTTCATGAGTGACTTTGCCCACCTTGACTCAGGCCACTGGTGGCCTTAGGGTTCCCGTCCAGAAGAGGGGCCGCATGAGGCCAGGCAACATTCACCAGGTCCCTCCCCGGGTCAGACACGGTCTCGTACAGTCTCCCCACCACCCGTCGCAGTGTTAATGCTTCCTCTGTGTGAGCGGGGAAGTTTTATCAACTTCTGCCAGCAGCTGGAGCCCTCAGCAGCACACTGGCCTGGCACAGCCCACGTGGGGTAGGGACAGGGCTGCCTGGGGACGCAGCGAGTTGCTGTCACTGGAGGGACTCAGGCATGTGCTGACTGGTCGGTTGACTGGATTTGTTGTGTCAAGCAGTAGTTCTCCAAGTATGTTCCTTGGGTCAGCCTCATCGGCATCACCTGGGAACTTGCTAGAAGCACACATTCTCTGGCCTTGCTCCAGACCCACGGAATCAGCATCCCTGGGGGTGGGGTCCAGCGACATGAGCTGTATCAAGCCCTCCAGATGACCGTATGCACGCTTGCGTTTGCAAACCACTGTTGTAGATCAGTGCTTCTCACAGTAACGGGTGCACCAATTCCCTGGGCCCCTTAAGAAATGGCAGGATTGGCTTCAAAGGACTGAGGTGGGGCTGAGAGTCTGCATTGTGAGAAGGCTCCCAGGTGATACTGGTGCTGCTGGTCCGGGGATGACCGACCCACTTTGTGTAGCGAGATATCAGAGGAGCCTCTGGGGTATTCCTTTTCATTCTGGGCTTGCTTCCTGAGCTGCAGAGGTGTGGGGGAGGTGGTGGATTTCCCCATTCATGTCCTGGAGGAATGGGGCCCCTTGTGGGGTATGTGGTGAGAGCAAGGACCCTCGGTGGGGATCACCCACGTGGCTGCCCCTCCTCTCTGCATGACTGGCTTCCTCCTGGTTCTGCCTGAGCTGCAGCAGTTGCTCCTGCAGCCCTTACATCCCCTCCCCCGCCCCTCCCTCCTTCGCTCTCTTTCCCAACATATTTTTCCCCTGGATTCTGCATGTACTGAATTCTTGATTGGTCCTCTCAGCACTGCAGACCCTGGAGTGCTGCTCAGACCCACCTACTTCACGAGAGCTTTGTTAAATGAGTTTCTGGGCAGGTCCTCATTCCCTGCAGTTGCCTCTTTATTGCACATTCAGGCTCTACCACTTCGCGGGGGAAATATACTCAGGGCCTCCCCGGGCAGGAGCAATAATCAGGAGAAAGACAGTCATCACCAAGATGATGGTGTTGTGCCCCAGGGGAGGATTCTGAATATACATGTGGGTACCGAGCAGGAGCCGGGTCCTCCTGGAAGGAGAGCATTGCACATTTGGGGTACCTGTGTTTTGTTACTGTGCAAAATGCCTTTGGACCTGGTTGCAGCAGCAACGAAAAGCACACAATGACTCCTGTTTTTCTCCTTCTTGTGACACTTGCAGCGGAGCTTGGGGAATGTGAGCTTCCAGAACACACCCCAGAGCTTGTGTCTGAGTTTCGGTTCATTCCAAATCAGACCGAAGCGATGGAATTCGATATCTTCCAGAGATGGAACGAGTGCAGGTACCTTAACGCATTTATTTTGTGATATGTAAGCATTTGCATGATCCTTTCATCGACTGTAAAACTGCAGCCCCAACTCTCCACCTCTCTCCCGCGCTTCAGTCCTGTTTTTCCTAAGGCCCACACGACGTCTCTCTCTTTCTAGAGATGTACAGTAAGAACCGCAGCATATCCTGTTTCCCTGAATTATAGAGCCCAAGCCTGATTTGCTGCCAGGAAGGCCCCTTCTCTCCTGGCCTGAAGAAAGTGAAGGGGGAGGGAGGTGGGCGGGAGGAGGCTGCTTTGAAGCATTCCCATACCTGGGTCTCTGTCCATGGTCTGAACGTCTAGAGTTAACTCTTCAGGTGTAGCCCATGCTGTCCCTACAGGGACACTTATAGCTGAGACCATGTGATTTCAGGACATGTGCTCACTGCAGCTAAAACCAGCCCTACCGTTTATTTATCTTTGGGCTTTTTCCTCCTTTCCCCCATAGACACCCCAGTCTGCCGCGTTTATGCCTGGGCTGCCAGTAGTGCCTCCGCTCACGTTTCCCAGACGTTAGCCTCTCTTCCTTCCCGGCCCATCTTCCCCAAACTCTGCCCGTTCCAAGTCAATCTAGGACTCAGAAACTCCTTCTGTCCCTCAGTCATTCTGAAGGGCATATGACTTTTTTGAAAATGGAGAGTGACAGTTTGTTCTGTTTTTAAATTTTTTTTATAAATATACTTTTATTGATTTCAGAGAAGAAGGGAGAGGGAGAGCGATAGAAACATCATTGATGAGAGAGAATCATTGATTGGCTGTCTCCTGCACACACACCTCCCCCACCTCCATCACCACTGGGGATCAAGCCCTCGACCCAGGCGTGTGCCCTGATGGGGAATTGAGCCATGACCTCATGGTTCATAGGAAGATGCTCAACCTCTGAGCCACACTGGCTGGGCTGCTAGTGCATTCTTGTATCACATAGAAATGTGTGGTTGCAGAGTCACCTGCACCCCTGCACCCCCCGTCTCCCCCCTGCAGGCAGCTATTGTGTTCTCCGCCTTTCCTTTGCATATACATACCCGTATCTACACACCGACAAATGCTTTCCTTAAGTGTTCACATTATAAACACTGCTCTGTCACCTTCCTGTCCAGTGGGCGGTCTGTCTGGAGGTGTGTTCGTATAAATGGGTGTCCCCCGTTCCTTTCATTGCTGCATAAAATCCCTCAGTGCATGGCTGTGCCCTTGAGAACCTCGTGGGTGTACGAGTTGCAGTTTACATGTCTTTCCATTGGTTTCTCTAAGGGGAAAGAGCCCTGCCCAGGCGGAGCTGTCCTATCTGAATAAAGCGAAGTGGCTGGAAATGTATGGGGTAGACATGCACGTTGTCAGGGTAAGAACTGGGTGCGTTCAAGTCCTTGGGTCTCGCTTGCCTGAGCAGTGGGTAAACGGTGGGCAGACAAAGTAACGTGGTGAGCAAACTGTTTTTGCATTCTGCTCTGTGACCACCTGTTAGAACCTTGTACCGATTGTCACTTCATTTATTTGTAGGGAAGAGATGGCTGTGAATATTCTCTTGGACTGACCCCGACAGGCATATTAATCTTTGAAGGAGCTAACAAAATAGGCTTATTCTTTTGGTAATTTAGTTTTGTCTAATATTAAAACTGTCTTTTCCTATTTTGTGGTGGAATTATATGTGATGGATGATTATTAAGGGCTGTTTGCAATCCCCTCCCCCCGCTTCATTTTAAAGGCACACCATTCTCTGATATTTGTGGGTGTATGGCATTGGCAATGAAACCTCTGGATAATCACGCTTAATGAATGAATGATTTCTTAGCAAATCCAAGCTTTAAAAATAGAGAGGAAACTGCTGTTTGACGTGTCGTTTCCCTGCAGATTGTGCTTTTACAATGTTTTCTCTCTGGCCAGGCCTAAAATTACCAAAATGGACTTTAAAAAGAGCAAATTGACACTAGTGGTGGTGGAGGACGATGATCAGGTAAGCCTTGCTCCCGTCCAACCCCCCCGCCCCCCGGCCGTGGATAATCCTTCATCTGAATTCCTAACACCCACTGACTGTGCTTCCCCACGAAGGGTCGGGAGCAGGAGCACACGTTTGTGTTCCGCCTGGACAGCGCCAAGACCTGCAAGCACCTCTGGAAATGCGCCGTCGAGCATCACGCGTTCTTCCGACTGCGCACGCCAGGAAACAGCAAGTCGAACAGATCAGACTTCATCAGGCTGGGGTCCCGCTTCAGATTCAGGTAGGCACCGTCTCACAACACAACACGGCGGTGATGTGTTCTGTGGGTGGAGCCACCGGTCTGCCCCCAGTGGCTCGTGTTGGGCATCCTCCTGTCCCTGCTTCTCTAAGATCTGCCCTGGGGCTCTTCAGCCACTGTTCTTGATGGATTTGGGGGTAATAATAACAGAGTTGTTAGTAGCTGACATGTGGCTTGAACTAGCCTGTCTGTTTCAGGAAACACTAGCCACATGTGGCTATTTAGAGTCATTGATATTAAATGGATTTTAACATGTAGTGGTTCAGTCTCACCAGGCAAGTTCAGGTGCCCAGAGCACACAAGGCAGGTGGCTGCCGCGCTGGGCAGTGCAGCCGCAGGGCGTAGGCATCCCTGCGGAAAGCTCTGTGCCCCGCACTGCACCGGGCTCTGCATGTACCAGCTCGCAGTCCTCCCAGCAGCCTTCAGAGGATAGGTCCTCTCATTATCCCCATTTTACAGATAAGGAAGCTAAAGGCCAGGGGTTACATAATCGGCCCAAAGGCACAGACTGTGAGTGTGGGCCAAGATTCAACCCCACACTTTAAGTCGGGGTCTTACGCTTGAACCACTACTCTATTGCTTTGCACATGTCCATGGCAGGAAATCTGGGGACACTAAAGAATGAGAGCAGGTTTCAACGTGTGTGTGCGTGACCCCAGGCAGCCTCGGTAAATATTTGAATCTGAAAAGACCCTGAAAAAAAAAACCCACAGAATTTATTTTGATGAATTTTTACTTAGGATTCTGAGATGGTGTCTCTCAAAATGCATGAAACCTCTCTGGGTGTTTGTTAAAAAGGAGGATTTTATGACCTCACCTAGGACCTTCGTAACCAGAAGCTGTGGGTGTCCACATGTACATGTATGAATAAGGCTGGGCAGGTACATTTTAAACGCGTTCCCAAGGTTGATTTCTGAGGCACATTTACTGATCTGAGAATAGCTCTTACAAGACCTGAGGCTTCACATGTTTCATAACCTCTGCCCACACGTGGCATGTCCTTGAACTCTGTTTAAAGTGCCAACAGATCTGCTCATTTCAGATTTATCTACTGTGCAAGGGATTGGCTGTGCACTTGTGTTTAAAGAGTTACTGTGTTTGAATGTATTTTTTTTAATTATTGATTTTAGAGAGAGAGAACGGGTGAGGGAGAGAGAGAGAGAAACACACTTCGATATATGAGGAACCATCAATCAGTTGCCTCCCATACACACCCCAACCAGGGTCTGAACCCACAACCTGGGCCTGTGTCCTGACTGGGAATCAACCAGTGACCTTTAGGTGCCCAAGACGACACTCAGCGAACCGAACCACACCAGCCCGGGCTGTTTGAATGTATTTTCAAATGCTGCAAGGCAGGGGGCAAAACCCAGGTCCTTTCTGAGAATAGACTCATGGGGTTCTGGGGAGGATGGAGAATGTCAGCCTGCAAAGGTTAGCGGAGACATCGCCGGGGATGCTGACGTCTGCTCGCGTCGGAGTGAGGAGGAATGGCCTGTGGCCAAGGCAGGATTTCCCATCCTGGGAGGCAGCTCCCCCAGGAGTTGGCCCAGACCAGGCTCAGGCTCCCTTCTGCTCTTTGAAGAGAAGCTTAGAAGGAATGGGGAGTTTGGAGATGAGGTTGGTCCTGGGAGGCCCTTAGCGCAGGTGGCCAGTGGCTCCTTCCATGTGATAAATCCTAAACCGAGAGTGGCTGGAATGAGGCCACGACAGCTCAGACACAAACAGCATGCCCCCTGGACACTGGGTAGCTCCTTGGTTGAGACCCAGAAAGCCTTGGTGAGAGACCAGTGTTTCTCTCGGCATGGCAAGCAAAGCCAAGGTTTAGGTAAGTGGTCATTGATAACAGCCTTTTAAACGATTTAAATGTCTGCGTAATTTGTTTCATGAGAGGTTATTACATGTGCCAGCCAGTATTCTCTTAGTGAAACATTCCAGGTACTGGAACCTGCTTGGTTTGTGCAGCCAAGTAGCCGGTACCTAAATTACACGTTTTGTCCTTTGATGGAAGTGCCTGCCTCTATCCTACGGCCTGGATTTGGCAAAGCTGATTTTGTTTCCAAATGGAAGGCAAAACTTAGCGTGTGTTCTTTGACACACGAGTCAGGATAAGTTGAAATTGACACTGGAACTCTGGGAAATAAGGTTCACTTTCAGATGTGTGTAAGGTACTGATACTCTGATATGGGTGACGCGCAATAAAATATTTACTTTCCAGTGGGCGGACGGAGTATCAGGCGACTCACGGGGCCCGGTTACGAAGAACCAGCACCTTCGAGAGGAAGCCTAGTAAACGCTACCCATCCCGGAGACATTCGACATTCAAAGGTTGCGTGCTTTCCACTCTGCCTTGAGATTTGACGTTATGCTTTAGCTGGTTAATCCCCGAGGAGCTTGGGGAGGCAGATTTTTTTAAAAATCCTCTCTAATTTCTCCTCAGAGAACCATTTTAAAAAATATGTTTTTAGCCCCAGTCTATTTGGCTCAGTGGACGGAGCCTCGGCCTGCAGACCGAAGGGTCCCAGGTTCGATTCCAGTCAAGGGCACTTGCCTGGGTTGGGGGCTCGGTCCAATGTGCAGGAGGCAGCCAATCAGTGACTCCTTCTCATCATTGATGTTTCTATCTCTCTCTCTTCCTCTCTGAAATCAATAAAAATATATTTTAAAGAAATGTTTTTGATTTTTAGAGAGAGAGAGATAGAACCACGAATAAGAGAGGGGAAACATCCATCGGCTGCCTTCTGCACACCCCTACTGGGGATCCCGCCTGAAACCCAGGCATGTGCCCTGACTGGGAATCACACCGGGGACCTCTTGGTGCATTGATGCTCAGCCACTGAGCCACACCGGCTGGCCAGTGAAGCAGATTTTGAAGGCACTTCCTATTGTTCTGCTTTGTCATGCTAAAGCTTTTTTTTTTAATTATAGTGACATATAATATTATATTAGTATTTTAGCCGTTGTCACCTTACACCTCTCTGTCTGGGTCTTGGTGTGGCTGCCCCAGGGGGGAGGGCCCATCCTAATGCTTGGCCCCTGCGATGGCCGAGCGCTCCCCCACACTCCAGGGTCTGTTTCTCCTCCACCTCTGTCCTGGTCTCCATCCTCTTTTTCCTCCTTTATTTTGCTGACAGCCTCTCCAGCCAGAGTTCTGGCATCTTTGGGAAGCTTTGAATGGTTCTCCACGCTGCATTTTTTTGAAACAAAGTAGAGTCTAGATAAGCCGTGCCTCTTGGCGTGGCCCCTTCCACAGACGCACAGCCCGCGCCTGTCACAGTGGCTGCCCTGCGCCCGTAGGTTCATGCTTGTATTTTAGCCATGAACACCTTACACCTCTCTGTCTGGGTCAAGGCTGGGAGCTCTTTGAGAGCCAGGGCTGTGTCCAGTCCCTCTGCAGCCCAGAGCGCCTGGCCGTGGGCACGCACGCGGCAGGCAGGGCTCCGGGGAAGGGACACGTACTTTTCCTCCCGAAAGGAGAAGCAGCCGTGTGGAGACTCTGCCTCCTGACACTGAGGCTGCTCTTAGATCACAGACGCACCCCCCCGCCCTTGTCATCACACGGTAAAAGTGAGAAAGCTCTCTAAAATGTCGTGTTCTCTGTTTTTGTTTTAAAGCAAGCAACCCGGTGATAGCTGCTCAGCTCTGGTAAGTGCCCCCAGGCCCTGGGGTGCAGCTGTTTTCTCTCGTATATTTACTTTCAATATTGACTTTTTCCTTGATACAATTAAATCGCCGAGTGTGTCTGCTGATTTTCTTTTTTTCCTTTTCTGCTGCCTGGCTGTACCATCCCCCTGGCTCTCCATGAGTACACAGGAGAAGGTTTCAAGACAGTTGTTGTTTTAGAAAACACAGCTGCCTTGTTTGAGTAGCTCTGTGCTTTGTTTGCCCTAACAGTGGGTGACAAAGGTGAAAGGAATGCGCCCAGCACATGGTGCTCACGGCATTGCAGGCAGCGGTGGGAAGGGAAGGCCGTACTCATGAGCAAAAACTGCAAGAGCAGATGCAGGATTCGCTCTGTGACGGGCAGGTTTCATCATCATACAGGGTAGAAGACCTTTATTAAGCACTTTATTGAAATTCCTGTAGGAAAAAGAACTTGTCAGAAGACTGAAACTCTAGCACAGGAGCCAGCCAACTTTTTCTGTAGCCAGATAGGAAATACTTTAAATATATTTTTATTGATTTCAAAGAGGGAGGGAGAGGGAGAGGGGGACAGAGAGAGAGAGAGACACGTCAGCGATGAGAGAGAATCATTGATTGGCTGCCTCCTGCATGCCACATACTGAGAATGGAGCCTGCCACCCAGGCATGTGCCCTTGACCGGAATTGAACCTGGGACCTTTCAGTCTGAAGGCCGGCACTCTATCTACTGAGCTAAACTGACTAGGGCCAGATAGGAAATACTTTAGACTTTGCAGGCTGGGCTGTTGCTTTTACAAGGTACTCTGTCGCTGGAGCACCAGAGCCATATGTAAATGAAGGAACAGGTCTGTGAGCCAATCACACATGACCACAATCACAGGTAGGCCAGGTTTACAGCCGCTTCCCCATCACAGGTATTCTGGATCTTTCCTGTTCATTGGCATCACCTGATCAGCTTTGAGGAGTCCCTGTCAGCCAGGCCACACCTCAAGCTAAGGGACAGTCTGAGGGTGGGGCCCAGGCACCTGTGGTTTTGAAAGCCCCCAGGTGATTCTAGTGAGCGGCCCAGGTAAGCACCCTCGTCCTACCTTGAATGTGCCTTTTTTTCTCCCTCTGAAACAACTGTGTCCTTAAGGGAGTTTTGACTTATTAGTGGACAGGCTGGTAGAGAATCACAGAATGTAGTTGTTTCAACTCTTGCATCCAAGCTCCAAGGACTGACCAGTAGCCCAGTTTAGTTAGCCCAGTGGTTCTCAACCTTCTGGCCCTTTAAATACAGTTCCTCATGTTGTGACCCAACCATAAAATTATTTTCGTTGCTACTTCATAACTGTAATGTTGCTACTGTTATGAATCGTAATGTAAACATCTGATATGCAGGATGGTCTTAGGCGACCCCTTGTGAAAGGGTCGTTCGACCGCCAAAGGGGTCACGACCCACAGGTTGAGAACCGCTGATAGCCTTTCAGCTGTCAGAGGTACAGGCCTCAGGCTGCCAGGGAGCATGGTCTTTGAGATCACAGTTGGGCTGTGCCGTGCACTCTGGACAGTTGGCAGCGCACGAGGGGGAGCCAGTAGCCGAAGCCCTTGTTGGTGGGGAGATCCCTGCCCAGGGATCAGGAGCCTGACCCCAGCGTGGCTCTCACCCAGCTCTGAGGCTTGGCCTCCCCCTTTCTGGGCCTCCTCTTTCTCACTTGAAAACAAGGAGGCTGGACTGGATCAATGTTCTTTTCAAGTTTTTTTAGGCCCCCCCAAGAAACCTGCCATAGAGAACAGAGGGACGTGGAGAACAGAGAGAACTGGGGACAAAGCAGAGTGGGGAGGGAGGGGGCCAGCGCCTGCTGCTCGTCCGCCCCTCCCCCCAGCACCCCAAGGCTCTACATCCCCACGGTTCTGGAGAGCACAGCTGGCCCCTTGTATATCACACAGCTGGAAACTCGGCCTCGAGTCTTTGATTTCAAACTACCTGCAGGGCATTCTGCTGGGGCCAAGGGTCCAGCGCTGTGCCTAGGTTCACTTCTCAGCACCTGAGGAAGGGGGTCCAGGGTCCTGTGAACTGCTGGTCATCAGGCCCTGCTCCCCACCCTCTCCCCGGGCGGGAGGAGGTTGCACGGTTCTGCATGGGTTAGCTGAGCCTCCAGGCTTTGCCCTGTTTCTGGCATCCCTGCGGCAGGTAGTATATGCTAACAGTATTGGCTCCTTTCCCTGCCCTTCAGCATGTCTCGCTTTTAATTCTCAGGGGTTTGTGCGTTACAGTGTTTCTTTCCTTTGCTGCTTAGGGAAGTGATTGTTTTGTGTGTTGGCTTTTCCCTAATAAAATTACATTTGCCACTTAGCATCTAGTGATTACATATATTGGGAACCAAAACAAACTAAAAAAACAAAAAATAAATAAAAGAAACCCCAAGTAAAGATACCCTGTAGGAACAAATGAGCTAATAACCACTGTTCGCAGCTGTTTGATTGTTCTCGGCAGCCTGTGGAGCCAGGGTGAGGAGGATTGCTGTGGGAGCCGGGGATAAAATTGCGCTCTGGGCTGCAGAGGTGATATGGGCAAATAGCACCTTGCAGAACACTTAACCTTCCTGCTGCAATCCGGCCGGAGGTGAACCTGGCCCGGAGCCTGGCCCCGCGCCCTGGCCCCCTTGGAGGACTGGAACACAGCGCCATTTAGACCCCAGCAAGGCTCGACACAGTGACACGCTTCCCTCTCATTGTTGGAGAAGCAGTAAGCCTTGATTTCAAGCACAGCGCCCTGGCAACACAGCCCCGTGGTGGTGCTGCATGAGGGATGCCAAGCCTGCATACTAAATAACACGTTATGTTTCACACCCACCGTCCACCCTTTTTTTAGAGTAGTTACACCTAAGAGTCCCATCAAAATAGGATTATGCACGAGGACCCTGAACCTTCTTGGCTTAGTGCGGTGGTCGGCAAACTGCGGCCCCTTGAGTGTGGCTCTTCCACAAAATACCACGTGCGGGCGTGCACGTGCAGTGCGATTGAAACTTCGTGGCCACACTCAAGTGGCCAAAGAGCCGCATGTGGCTCACGAGCCACAGTTTGCCGACCACTGGCTTAGTGGAAACAATATAGACTTTAGGATCGAGCAGATGTCCATTCCAGTCCTGGCTCTGCCAGTGAGTGATTCACTGGCTGACCTCGGGGTTTCCTAACCTCTCTGTTAGGCAATCATTCCTTTATCTATAAAATGAGGTGGCGGCATTCATTGACCTCCTCGCCTTGCTGTGTGGATTAAATAACAACAGATGCGAAGTTCCCAGGACAGAGCCTTACATGGAGTGAACATTCCAAGGTGGTGGCCAGCTCACGGCTTCGTTGTTGTTGGCCGTGGGGCCCAGAGAGGCAGGTGCTCGGAAGGTGCTGGTGGCTTTCCCTTCGGCTTGAGCATCACAGGCTGCCGGAGCCCCGCCCCACCCAGCAGTGCCGGGGCAGAGCTGGAGTGGGAGCCTAGATGACTGGGTTTGCCTCATTGGAATGACCTTCATTTTGCCACCAAAACTTGACATCACACCAGGATTCTGGAATAGTAGCCATTTGCTTCTACTTGGGAGCTCTATTGTGATGAATGAAAGTTGCTGTTTGGTTTCTCCAGTTATGAGCTCATTTAAGCAGATAATCAAAAAGAAATAGTATCTGTGAAAGTTCCTAACAGAGTAGATAGGGCTTAGGATTGCTTTATGATTGTTAAATACAGGCATACCTCGTTTTATTGCGCTTCATAGATGTTGCAGGTTTGGTTTTGTGTGTGTGTTTTGCTTGTACACATTGAAGGCAAGGCCCTCTACCAGCAAGAAGGTTACGACTCACTTTACTGTGAGACTTGCTTTATTGAGCTGGTCTGGAACCGAACCTGCAGTGTCTCAGGGGTCTGCCCGTAAATCAGTAATGATGCTGCTTTACAACCTATTACATTGTAATTTTTCTTTTCTTTCCTTTAGCTCTAAAACAAATCCTGAAGTCCATAATTACCAGGTAAGATACTGCTTTCAAAGGTTTTTATGTTATACTTCTTAAAGCTTTTAAGCTTTCCACATTGAGCGGTTGTTTATAGACAGATTTTAAAGAAATAATAACAATATGGTTTTTTGAGAAAAAGGAGAGAGGAGCATCTCCTTCCCCACCCCCCTTCCCCCACCTGCCTCCTCTTGATCATCTGAGCTGCCTGTTTCTCTTCACCGTGTCAGCTGGCAAGCAGCAGGGACAGATGTTGACATTCTGGGGGGTCAGACAGACTCTGAGTGGCACTCAAGTGAGGCCACTTCATGTCCAAGTGTGTTCTAGGCCCAGGGGACGTGAGCCCCTTGAGGTGTGCCTCCAGGAAAGGATGTCTGGCCACACATTTGAGAAATGTTGCGTCCTTCATGACCTTTTTAGATCTTACAGTGTCCACTGGGGTGTCCAGCATACTGAGAAATCCTGCAAGAAAGACATGTTGTTTTTTTCAATCCAGTGTTTCCCAAGATCATTTGATTATTGGACACCTCCCCCACCCCCAATAAAAACGCTAGCTTCTCTCCTCACCCCCCACTGCCCACCCCCTTTTCTCTGGTGGTGCACCCAATAACATTGATGCAGCAGTGGCCTCTGGAACCTCCTTGGTAAGTCATTGGACTGAGCCTGTTCTGCAGCAGGGGCACAGAGCCGGTGCCATGGCTGGCGGTCTGCTCCTTCCCAAGGTGGCCAACAGGGCCACACCCCATGCCTGCCCAACCATCTCTCCCCGTGGGTAACTCTCACTGGCCGTTCAGCCTTTTGCAACCTGGCGGTGACTTCCTTTCCTACATTTCTTTCTCACCTCTATTCATCACAACATATGCTCAGTTCTCAGAGAATTACATCATCATTGCCCCCTACTTTCTTCCCACCATGCCTTGGACCATGCTTGTCTGCCCGGAATTCCTTTGCCTCCTGTCTGGAGAGAGCCCGCCTCAGAAGCCATCTCCTTCCCAGAGCCTCTCTGGCCCTCTTCACTGGAGGTCACCAGCACCAGTGGTTCCCAGCCCTGCCCCACCGTCTGGCAAGCTTCAAACCAATGACTAGGGCTGAGGCCTCCCTCTGCGGGGACTGAATCGGGAGTCTGGGTATGAGAGAGCCTCAGAGCTCCAGTGGTGGTTGTCACGAGCGGCCAGCTGGGGAACCCTGGTGGGCAAAGTGCCCTCAGTTCCTCCTTGTCATTTGTTTGCCTATAAGAAGCAGCATCCACGTCTGATGATCTCCCAACTTGGGATCAGCTTTCTTGTCCTGGGCGTTGTGAATGTCTAAGGGGCATGACGTACCCAGGTGTCTGTGCCCTGTCACCAATCTGGTTTTGCGTGTCACAGGAACGAAGCGACTTTATCATGAGTCCGCATTGGAGCCTCGTTCTAACTAGTCTCATTCTTGATCTTCTGTTCCTAGACACTAATTCCTCAGGTGGGGGTGGGTCCCCGGGTACATTATCTTTACGAGGGCTCCACATTATGCTCCAGAAGAAATTTGTAGTATTGTCTTCCATACCTGAAGTCATCTTCCCGCTGTGCAGAGCCTGCCCGTGGCTTCCAGGTTTAGGGAATGACACCTGAAGGAACTTTGCACCTGCCAGGGGACGGGCCCGGTCTCCTGATCTCCTGGCCTTCTTTAAGTTCTTGAATCTTCTTATTCAGATGGTTTTTGTTTGTTTTTGAGGGATTTTCGGGTGTGAGTAGCTGGAATGTTGTGGGGGAAGGGAAGTGTTGTTGGGGATTACTGTGTGAGTGACATGAAAAAGTAACTGAAGCAAAGCCGTCCTAGCTCAGTGCCGCCCCGGCCGGCCGTCTTCCCCACAAGCCTCGTGGGTGAGCGCGCCCTGCACACTCTGCTCACTGTGCACGGCGAGGCGACTGTTTGTTGCAATCAGATCTACAGAATCTGTTTCCTACGCATTGCTGTTCTCAACATTTTTGGCAACCACTGGACCTCTGTGCCTCGCTGCTCTCAGAGGTTCCACGTTGCTCTGTCAAGGATCGGGAGTCAGTGGACCGGGAAGCGAACATCCTGAGAAGTGGCCCGATAAGCATCTGAGTGCTGAGAAAGGGCTTCAGGAGGATGGGATGGGATTGCAGCGTGTCTTATTCTGAGCTCGGCAAGGCTGGCCAACTGCGAAGGATGGATTGCTGTGTTCCCGCTGAGGACGCTCCTGGCCTTTGGGGAGGGACGGTTCTTCCTTGTTTGGGACTGTCCCTAGAGCTACAGGATGTTCAGTTTCCCTCCTCTCTGCCCAGTCGTTAAAGGTAACCCCCCTGTGGTTTTGACAAGCAAAAATGCACATAGATATTTCCAGTTGTCCCCAGGGAACATAGCTGCCCCGATTGAAAACCTTCTGGGTTAACATGAAGAAAATACTCCTGGGCAGCTTGTGAGTGAGTTGCCAGAGGACACCAAGGAAGGGTCTGGAGTATCCATCTGGGTCCTTGTGGATACGGTACCCACCCCGTCCCCTAGGAATCTGATGTGGTTGTGTTTGAAGAGAGGGAATAGGAGGGCCGTTTCTAATCTGTTACTCTTTTTTCTTGAAGACCCCATTGGTGGAGCCTCACTTGGGGCCAGAACAGTTAGGCTTTGGGCAAATCTTCCCAACTCTCTGGGGTTCTGTACCCCCTCAGAGGGCAACGTGAAGAGAGTGCATCGGGGAGACTCTAAAGCCCTGGTCAGCCCTCACATTCTGCTGCGGAGGGGTTTCCTCCGGATCCATTCTCCCACAGCACTTTCTATTGGGGGCTGCCGACTTAGCTTGCTGACAGGCATCTTGGAAAGAGAGGCCTCTGGAATACAAAACAGGCAGCAGGGAAGGCATCTGGGGTCTGGGAAAACAGAATTGCTGAGAATTTTCCATAACAGAGAGTAGCCTTCTGCTTATTAACCAGAGCAGCAGGGAAGGGAGACGAAGGGGAGGAAATAATTAAAAGAGTGATGGTGGCAAGGCTGGAGTGGCTTAAATGTCAGGCGGGCCTAATTTGCCAGGTAGGAAGTTTAGCCTTGAGAAGCACCCTGGCTTCTGGCTACATCTGGGACCGCTGCCCTCTGCAGGCCAGATATGGATGGGCACCCGCCACCCAGCCAGCCCCAGCCAGTCTCTTCCCTGGGTCATTTTGTGGGTCATCAGCCTGGATCTATGTGCCCATCTTCAAGTGGACCAATTTCTCCCTTCCGTTTTGTCACGATAAGTGCTCTGGATGATTTGGGGTCATGCTTTAGAAAATGATTTTTACTGTTCAAACAAGGGAGAAGGCGTGTTCCCACAGCCTCTGGTACCCTTTCCCGTCCTGGTCTGTGTGCGTGCAGCCGTAGACGTTACCCACAGTTGCCGGCATTTCCAGCAGTGACAGAAATGGTTTCTGAATATTGCCAACCATCCCTGTCTTTCTGGCACCTTCCGTCTGTTCCCTTGTTCCCTCGGGAGAGGTGATTGTGGCCTGTCCTGGGCACTCTCGGGGGGACCCTTTCAAGGCCGATGCCTTCCCCTTTCTTCCTGGGCAGCTTCCCAGCCCCAGCCTTTGTCCAGGGGAAATGGGATCATCCTGGGAAACATTCCCCCACCCCCCAGGCTCCCCGCCAGCATTCGGTTATAGCCTTTCCATTCACAGCCCCTTAGGTGGATGCCAGTAAAAGAGAAAGTGAATGAAGACCATTGAAATCAGAAGGTCATCGAGTAATCACATTTGGTGTTTTCTTTCTAGCCTCAGTATCATCCCAATATTCACCCCAGCCAGCCACGGTGGCACCCTCACTCTCCAAACGTCAGGTAAGTGCCTGAGCTCACAGAGCCGCCCCTACACAAGTTCGTTCTCTGAAAAGTTCAGCTTCTACTGAGTCATGAGTTAAAGTTCTGCATCAGCAGTCGCCGTGAAGAGTGGCCTTGTCACGGCCGAGATAAATCCTGAGCAAAGCAGAGGCAGCCAGCGCGACTCTGGATTTGCTCAAGTTATGCTTTATGACACCAAAATGCAAAGTGAATTGGGCCAGGATTTTTGTTTTATTTTTTTAAGTCATTCTCACCTCAGAAATTTTGAGTTTGGTTTTGTGTTAGAAATGTTACTTAAAATGTCTAAGTAACATTTCCCTGTCCTGAGAATTCATTTATAAAAATATGACTAAAGCGTGGAGATTTTTGTTATGCATTTTTTTGGACAGACGTTTTTTTTGTTGTTGTATTTTTTCTGTTTTTTTCAGGGGTGGAGTGAGGGCCTCCTTTTTTGTGGCAACGGATCTTTTTTTCTAAACCCAGGGGTCAGTGACCTTTTTTCCGTAAAGGGCCAGGTAGTCAGTACTTTCGGCTTTGTGGTCTCCGTCACAGCTGCCCAGCTCTGCCATTGTAGCCGGAAAGCAGCTACGGCCGGTGTGGAAGTGCGTGGGTGCGGCTGTGCGCCAATAAAACGTACTTACGGTAATAAGCGGCGAGTGGGCTGTGCCTGCTCCCCTCGGCCCTAACCCACCACGACCCTCCCCAACTACACCGGCACCTGCCTTGTGTTTGTAGTCAGGCTCGAGAGCGTTTTCGTGCCAGCTTTGTCGAGGCAAACGTTCCTTTTAAGACCAGCTTTCATGGGTGTTTCCGTTTAAGAAGCTCTATTAGAAGCATAGCTGGTGAGTTCTGTGCGCACAGTTATTTCTTGGCGAGGCAGCCTTGCTCTGCGAGAAAGCGCCGGGGACGGAGTGATGGAACCAGGTCTGGTCAGAGCAGGGCAGGCAGGGGCACCTGGTTCTTGACAGTTCTGACCACGCTTGGGGGGACCCTGTGGGACTACAGTGCGGTTTTAGCATAAACATGCGATACTTGTGTAACTTCCAAAGCAAGTCAGACTGGTGGAGTAATGATTCTCGATGTTTCTGGATTGCAAAGGCAGTTTATTTTGCAGACGTGAGAAACAGATTTATAGAAACGCTATTTTTAATAGCCTTGTTTTGACAGAATTTTACACTCCCTGCTGCCGAGTGTATCATATTAGTTTCCTTCGGAGGCATGACCCCGCCCAGCATGCCACAGGGTCATTCTGAGGAAGGCTGGTACCAAGCTGCTCTCGGTGGCCCGCCTGCCTGGGAGCTTGTGAATGCAGATTCACGGGCCCCCACACCTGCTGTATCAGAATCTCCAATGGGGCCCAGCATTTTGTGTTTTATCAGGCCCTACAGAGAGTTAGAGAGGCGCTGTCTGAGATACCTACCCCAGGAAAAGAGCGCTCATTGTTCCAACACTTTTGGCAAATGCTGCATAAGACATTCACAGGGCACATGCACATAACAGCCTGAGACGTCCCCTAGCAAAGGCACCTTTTCCACCTTGACCTGGCTTTCCCCAGCCCGACCTTGCGGGGATGATGGCCTAGCCATAGACAGAGCTTTTCTCCCCTTGGAAGCGGGTAGATGACCTGCAGCAGAAAATCCATCCATTTCCGCTTGTAAGCCAGCCGTTCCCGTTCCTGTCCTTCGTAGTTTACCCCGCCCAGTCCCTTTGTGCTCATGTTGTCTCACTCTTTTCTGCGTTTCCTTCCATCCCCCCACTAACCATTCACTCTGCAAACGAAACAGGCCATCCTTTGAGGATGACTGGCCGCGTTGGAAAGCGCCGGCCAGTGCAGACGACAGCCATCTCGATTATGTCCACAACCAGAACCAGAAGAACTTAGGAGGCGTGCAGAGTGTGGTGTGTCGCGATAAACTCATGACTGCGCTTTGAGGGACCGGCCATCTCACTTCCATGCTCCATCCCCGTTGCATTCCATCCCATGAAAGGTGTCTGGGCGTCGCGTGGCTGCGTTTGTAAAGGTGTCTGAGGGATAGTAATGAGAGGTGTTTTCCGTGCCCGTGTAAATATTGGAAAGTAATCCCCATAGCTAGTCCTAACGTACTGTTGACTGCATTCTCAATAAAATGAAGGTAGGTAAAGGCTCAGGAATCACGTTGATGTTCTGATTTTAAAATTGGAGTAAAAGTCTATGTGTATTGTATTGCTATGTACCTGATATTTCTTTGTTATTTAATGAGTGGGACTAAATAAAACCAGGGAAACGTGGGAAGATAGCTCTTCAGAGAGTACCCGTGATATGGTGGGGATGGAGATGGCTGGGGTCCAGCCTGTGCCAGTGTGTGTTTTTAGACAAGCCATTGCCTCTTCTGGGCCTCATGTTCCTCATCAGAAAAGACTGGGTTGGACTAATCGATCGTCAAGCT
This sequence comes from Myotis davidii, assembly GCF_000327345.1. Taxonomy (NCBI): domain Eukaryota; kingdom Metazoa; phylum Chordata; class Mammalia; order Chiroptera; family Vespertilionidae; genus Myotis; species Myotis davidii. The sequence goes on along the minus strand of NW_006296226.1, from coordinate 2,229,758 downwards.
CCTTTCCAACTCTGATATTCTGTGATCCATTGAAATATAATATTTCTAGGCTGAGGCTATAACATGCAAATGATCTCATAGGAAAATGTCAACATCCCCCTTCTCTAACGGAGGCCACCCCATCCAGAAGCTAAATGAAGTGTACGGACTGGTTAGGTGTTATATCATACAGGGAGACTCTGAATTTCAGGTCCGAGGACAGTTTAGCCACGTGGAGTTTTAGAGATTTGAGTAATCATAAGCTGCGTAGCATCCATTTTGGTAGGATTTGCTGCTCGAGAACAAGAATAATTTTTTAACGTCTTAATGATTGGTGCTGCTAACTTGCATGATTGCAGAAGACATGATTATGGATAGATGCTGTCGGAATTTGTAGAACTTGAGGGTTGGGTTTTTACCCCAGACATCACTCTTTTATGACGCTACATGCCATCTGAGACACATATGGCGTAAGATTTTAACGACGTTGTGCCAAAGCATTCTGTAGATGAGGATAGGAGGGGTGTTGCACAGTCTTTAGCTAGAACCAGAAAATTAATTTGTTGTCTTTTAGGGTAGAACTAGTACCAGTATATTTATTTGCCCCCATTTCAAGCCACGAGTCAAACATCATTTCTCTTCATAGGTAGGCCTGAGATGTTTTTCCTTAGAATTTTTGTGAAATCAGTTCCCGGGCCATTTTTATATATATCATTGTAAATTCGGCCCATATCAAGCCTTTAACAGCATGTCTTGACATCCCTTGAGAATTTTATTGCTGAAATCTGAAAATTTTCTTTGGTTACCACAAAACCCTCTCCAGAAGGAGGGAATCGGCTGGCGCACCCTGCACAGTGGGGTCTGTGTCGTAGAAACTCCCCCCCAAGACATTTGTTTACAAGTATATTCCTGATGCTCCATATGTCCTGATGCTCCGTGTTTGTGCTGCGTCCAAATAAATGTGTTCTGAAGCTTTTAATCTTATTGATACATTTTTACAAATGTGTTTCCCAAGAATAAAGATTATTCTTGCTCGTTGTGACTCGATCTTCATTTTGTGCTGGCAGAAGGAACATTTGTGGGGGACGTAGGGGATGTGACCGTGCGCTCTCGGGGGTCTGAGGGCAAGCGTTCCGTCAGGTGGCGCGGAGCAGCTCCTGCTGCTGCCCTTGGGGGAGTGGCTCTCGCAGGCAGTGGCGGAGCCATGTCCTCATCGGGGGCAGCTCTGGGGAAGGAGCCCGGCCCCGGTCCCAGGTGGCAGTGGGTGTGTCCTATCGCAGTCCTGTCCTGAGCGCGGGCGTGTGTCCGGGACACACAGGACAAGCTGCTGTTGCTGGGAAGTGACTTCCAGCCCTGTGTCTGCGGCCCCCTGGAGACTGTGTACTCTGTCTAATGCATCTAATAAATACCTTGTGCTTAAAGCAACGTGCGTGGGCTCAGTCGTCTGTAACCGAGAAAGTCTAACCCGTTTGCATGCTTCTGGCCTCCTCATGGTTAAGTCCCGTGGACACTGTTTATTCCTCGGCTGCGTGGACCTCTGTCTGCCACGCTGGATGGTGGTGGTGACTCGCTCAGCTTCTGGGAACTCTGTGCCCTTGGCTTCGGTGGTGCCTGATTCTCCGGCCCTGGGACTTTTTCTTCAGTCTTTGTATCTCCTGTCATCCCCTGAACTATTGCTCTTTCCCAGGAGTCCCTCCTCTGCCCACTGCTCTCCTCAGTCATGTCTACCTGGGTCTTCTCATCCCATCGTGACTTTATGGTGCTGCCGACACTGAAACCATTCTCTCTCCCTCAGACTAGACTGACATTTCAACTCGTATATTCCAAGTACACCGCAAACTGCACGTGCCAAAAATTAACATTTCTCCTCTCTTATTACCAAAAGGGAAAAAAAAGTTTACCCCAGTTCTCTCTTTTTTACCCACGGTAAGAACTTGCATATCATTGGCATCTCCTCTTCCTGTCGCCACGCGTATCCGTATCCAGGCAGCCCTCTCCTTGGTATTTTGTTCAGCCGCCCTCTCTCTTTGCTGCTGACCTTGATCTTTCCTCTGCCTGCGAGGTGCTCTTCCTGATCTCCCTGACTCTGATCTCTCCTGACAAGCGCGTTCTCCTCACAGCCCCCAGAGAGCGCTTTCTGAAACACCATCTGATGGTGTCATTTCGTTCCTTACATCGGCCAGCGTTCTCCATCACCCATGGGACGAAGCCCACGGCCTTCTCTGTGGAATCCCCCTGCTCTGGCTAGCAGAGTTCCCATTCCTCACCCTCCTGTTTAAGCTCCTGCAGCTCCACGCTGCGTGTAGTTCCTGACATTCACCATACCCTGCTGTCACTCCCATCTGTGCCTTTGCAAACACTTCCTTCTGCCGAGAATGCTGTCATCCCCTCCCCTTTGCCCAACTCCTGCTCATACTCACGTTTCCACTCAGCCTTGGTCTCCCAGGGATCCTGACTGCCCCCAGCTCTGCAAACTGGGTTAGTGCCTGTGCTCCATCCCACTGTCCCCACCCTCATATATATCAGTGGCGCACTTTGTCTTGACACTGCCTCTGAGTCTCATCCTGGGGCCTGTACACAGCTCTTAATTAAGTCTGACTTTGTGCCACCTCCACCTTTGTTCCCCAGTGCCTGATGGGTAACAGGTGCTCCATGAATGTCTGTTCAGCAAATGAATGGTTCCACGTTCACTCTAAAGGAAACGTCGAGCCGGCGAACAGACAGTTCATATGTCATCTCTGAGCTGGTCCAAAGGTGTCTGAGCACCTGTACCCAGCGTGGGGCATCACACTGAGTAGGACATTGACCACCACGCATGTTCTGGCTTCAGCCTCATCATCTGAACAGCATTCACTGTGTCTGTGGTGTTCCCCTTTGAGGCATTGATGTCATGTTGAGTGTCACTGCCTGGCAGAGAACGGTCCAGCTTCGGTAAACGAGTCCCAGGTAGAGTGACATTGACCTATGGTCATATACAGGCGCCGACAACCACACGTGTGCTTTGCACTCCACATACGTCACTTCACTTGATCCCCTGACCACTCTGAGGTCGGTGGTGTCCTTTTCACACACGGGAAGCTCAGGCTTAGAGTTTAACCAAGCAGCTTGCACATGGTCCCAGAGCCAGTAGGTGGTACGTCAGATTTCTGACTCCAAAGCCTGTGTCCGCCGCATCTGCTCTGACCTCTCATTATCCTGCCATTTGGGACCTCGTTGACCCCCATCTCCATGAGACTATAGATGAATTCACGACACAGAAGTCTAGTTACTAACTAGAAAGACACTCACCACCACCAGCAGTCTCACCCGTACCCCTTGTATGCCATTGGACTAGTAAACTTTGTCCATCATCTTTGCCAATGAGCTAATAACCCCGTTACCCCCCTCTTCTTGTATCCCCCACCCAGATGTCTAGGAACCCTTCACACCTCCCCAACTCTCCCAGCAACCTGGCAGCCCTGCCCCTGCAGGCATTCATTCAACAAGGGTCCCCTTTCACAGGAATAGAGGTTGAGCGTTATTTTCTTAATGAACTACCCATTTCAGACGATCCACTGCTTCCTCCTGGAGAGCTCACAAACTACTCATTTCTTCTGCAGTATCACCCATCACCAAAACCAAGCTCTATTCCACACCAGGGTTCGCTTTTTGCATTTTAGAAACTCAGGTACTTACTGGTCTTGCACCATCCATTATTTTTCTGAGATCCCTCAGAATATCTAACAGTGAACTGACAGTGTTGTCAAATGGATGTAATTCATATGGACTGGAAGTCTTGAAGTCATACCAGGTAATTAGCTTGGCCTTCTAAACTCTCTTGCCTGTTTCGTTTCTTGGTCTACCATTTCCGCTGAAAATGATTTTCATTAAAGTGAAGACGAAGGAATAAGGACATTGCAGGAGTCCTTCGTTTTTCTTGCCTGTTAATATCACGCCATCTTTCCAGGTCAATGAGTCCAGCCTCCTGGGTCCTGCTCTGAACACAGCTAATAGATCGTTTTTGTTGCCCTTGACTTTCCAGCTTTTAAAGGGCCCTTTAAGATCTGAGCTCATCAGAGAACTCCCTGAACAGCTGTATTGATCCCTTTGGATCAATATTTCCCAAACTTAGCTCTGACTTAATTGCCTGAATCTTCCAAAATTAACCAGGTGAATACCTTAAATAGAGCTAGGATGATTTGGCTTCTGCCATTTTGGTACAGAAGGCAACAGACAGATGCCAAGACAAGGCACAAGGGGCAGAGAGAGAGAAAAAGCAAACGGCTGCTAACAGCAGGAGAGACCCTTTGTAGAGGAAAGTCCGCTGAAAATGATTTTCATTAAAGTGAAGACGAAGGAATAAGGACATTGCAGGAGTCCTTCGTTTTTCTTGCCTGTTAATATCACGCCATCTTTCCAGGTCAATGAGTCCAGCCTCCTGGGTCCTGCTCTGAACACAGCTAATAGATCGTTTTTGTTGCCCTTGACTTTCCAGCTTTTAAAGGGCCCTTTAAGATCTGAGCTCATCAGAGAACTCCCTGAACAGCTGTATTGATCCCTTTGGATCAATATTTCCCAAACTTAGCTCTGACTTAATTGCCTGAATCTTCCAAAATTAACCAGGTGAATACCTTAAATAGAGCTAGGATGATTTGGCTTGTGCCATTTTGGTACAGAAGGCAACAGACAGATGCCAAGACAAGGCACAAGGGGGCAGAGAGAGAGAAAAAGCAAACGGCTGCTAACAGCAGGAGAGACCCTTTGTAGAGGAAAGGTGGCACATTTTAAGAATCCCCTCGGGTATCTCCAAGGTGAAACAAATCTGAAATCAGCATTCAGCTGAGCCTCAGCAAAAGAAGAAATCCTCAATAATTCTGCAAATAGGTCCATTTCCCCCCAAATTGGGGAACCAACACATCGTTTGGACAGCTTACTAAAAATTAGGTGGCCGGGGTGAGACCTAAGAACCTCCATTGTAACAGTCATCCCAGGAGAGTCAGGTGGGCAGGGGCAGGGCCTCACTTTGGAAAAGCACAGTTTCCTATCTGGTTAGGTTTGCCCTTGTTTAATGGCTCGATTTTTAACTAAATAGAGGCCAACTTTTTTTTGTAGGCATGATGTTTAAAAGTAAATGGGTGGCTATCTCAGTCCTCAGATGTTCGTGGTGGGTTGAAATGAGAGATGTGACACTGAGTCTCATCCCAGGAATGTAGTTAATGTTGAATCCTGAGATGGCTTTGCGCTGCTGAGGCAAATTAGATTGGCTTCCACCTCTCGTCATTTTCCTACAAAAGGCATGAAGGTTCCTGCTGCAGTCCCTCCTTTCCCTCTTCCCTTCACATTCTGCAATCATCTGGACTACATCAAGCTTTCTTCCCTGACCCCTGACCAAGTCTTCTATTTTCCTGCCACATCACACCTTTTGAAAAGAGACAAACTTACATTTGGATTATTGTTTTTAACAAGGTAGGAAAGTTCATGTATATTTTCTATCAGTTTATATCTATATAGGCCACATAGGACAATCAATATGCCATGAAAGCATACTTTTTCATTTAAATTATAATTTTTGTATAAAAGGTAAGATTCATCTGGGATTGTTCTGAACAAAATAAATATAATTTTTAAAAAGTAAATGGACATCTTCGCAAGCAGCTGGATCTTTCTGCTCAGTGTGGTTTTGCACATCTTCAGGTTCACGGTGAAGCAGAAGAATGTGTGAATTCTAGTGGTTCTCTTATGGCTTTGATTTCATTATAACCTCCCTCCCCCAAGTCTACCTAACCGAGTCTATGTCACTGTTCTGCTCTCCTCCGGATGCAAGGGGCTAGGGACCTTCAAATGATGGAGAAGGTCGTGCATGGGCACACCCCAGTCTACGAACCCAGGGCAGGATTCAGGCCCATGTGGGGAAACAGGTGGAAGTTTGCAGGAGCAAAATGACAGGACATTGCAAGCTGATGAGAGGACTGTGGACTCCGGTGTGGAGGTCTGGTTTTTTTCTCTGACAAGTGAAGTATGGACCCTTGGGCATCTCACATGGTTTGAATCCCAGCTGTGCACTCACTTGGCCTGTTTCTTCTTCCCCTTATTTTCCTCATCTAAAAGGGAATTTAGCTCAGCTGGCTTGACTCAGTGGTTGAGCATCAACCTATGAACCTGGAAGTAACAGTTCAATTCCTGGTCAGAGCACATGCCCAGGTTATGGGCTAGATCCCCAGTGTGGGGTGTGGCAGGAGGCAGCCGATCAATGATTCTCATCATCAATGTTTCTATCTCTCTCTCCCTCTCCCTTCCTTTCTGACATCAATAAAAATATGTTTAAAAATAAATCAAATGGGAATTTAACAATATCTATTTAGGAGAATTCAATGACGTGTATGTGTGGTGCTTTGCACAATGGTTGATACTACCTGACAGCAATTTTTAGTGGGCTTTTTTTTTTTATTTTTATTTTTTTAGATTGAAGGCCTTAGCAGTCCATGTGGTAAGAAATAGGACAAGGAGACTCAAAGTAGCTCAAGGAAGAGTATCTCCCCTGGGTGGATAGGTTGCGATGTACAGTCTAATTTTAGCAGTGGACGGGGTGCTACATTCCAAAGGAAAGAGATGGAAGGGGGTTAACACAATACATAAAAACATGTCTCTGAAACGCTAACAAGCTCAGAGCAGAAACACCATGGGGGTCTTTTGAGAGGGGATTAAAAGCAATGGAAGTGGTATTTCTGTAGGAGAATTCCAGGCAGGGTGCGGACAGTGCTTTCCCACCTGCACAAGGCAGGATCGGCGGGGGGGCGGGCCCTGGTGAGACCACTAAGAATCCGTTTTGCGGGCACAATTGGGACTCAGAAGTTTGGGGAATTGCAACGAAGCGTCCGCTCGGTTCCCGACCTGCCCCGACTTGGGACTTCACCTTACACAAAACGGAGGAACCGCTTAGCTATTTGGAGACTAAATAGAACGGACTAATGGGAACTCTGTGCTTTTTAACTTTTTTCAGTAGGGAATACAGACAGTGGTAAAAATACAAGCAAAGACACCTGAAAGGTACTGTTCCTCTCCACCCTCTCGTTCCCTGGCTCCCTAGTTCTTCCCAGAGTCAGCCCCTCTTCTTGTCAATCAGAGCAATTCTGTGCAGAAAGCACATGTGTTTGTTTAACCAATCAATACTGATGGGCATTTAGGCCCCCTCGAGTCTATAAAATTAGGATTTTGCTGCCATCCTTGTACATTCTGTTTTATGCACTCGAACAAATCTATCTGTAGACTCAATTCCCTACAGGTAGAGACTTGGGTCAAAAGGTTTGTGCCTATTTAACTTGGATATTGTCTAATGAAGTTTCCCTCCAAAGACATTCTCCCTGATTATGCCGCCCCCACCCCAGCGATTTGACAAGGCTTCTGGGACCCCGCAGCAAGCAAGCTCCTAGCCTTAGCTGACTTTTTGAACCTTTGTTAGTTTGATGGGTAAAAACCACATTAATCGCAGTTCTCTACAAGCAAGGTTGTACACCCCCTTCCTCTTCTTGAAGGCCATTGGTTGCTTGTTTTCTCTGAACTATCTAGATTCTAGAACCTTTATCCTTGAGTCCTGCTCTTTCATAAAGATCAGGCTGACGAAGTGGAATTAATGATGTCATCTTAGCCTTTTTAACAGTGAAGAAAGGGAAGGCTAGGAAAAGTTGATATTTATGAAACATTTTGGGTTTGTTTCTAGAGGTTTTTCAACTCTGGATCCTCTATCTCTGGTGCTAAAGCCGTCTCTTCCTTAGACTGTTTGCTTGTTAGCCCTTTTATAGGACTGACTCTATCGAATCAAGTCGTAGAAGGTCCACCTCCACCATACTTGGACTTTATTTCATTCATCTCTCCTCTGCTTGGAATAATACTGTGATTACTCTATCATTGCTTTGGATAATTTATTTTTAAATATATTTTTATTGGTTTCAGAGAGAAAGGGAGAGGGAGAGAGAGAAATATCAATGATTAGAGAGAATCATCATTCTCTGCCTCCTGCACACTCCCTACTGGGGACCAAGCCTGCATCCTAGGCATGCGCCCTTGACTGGAATTGAATCCAGGACCCTTCAGTCTGCAGACCGGTGCTCTATCCACTGAGCCAAACCAGCTAGGGCTGCCAGACATTTTTTGAAAGCAGCTGTCTGGAAGTTTAGGTAGCCATCAGTGGGACACCAGGCCGTGGAGATAGAATGTGGGCAGCATCAAAATAGCCAGGATGAAGGAATTGATTTCTAACATCCGTGATTCCTTTTCTTTTGAGGGCTTATTGAGAACTTTCCACTCAGACTTCTTAAATACCCACCTCAACATTGTGAATTTCCCTGGTGCATTTGACCAGGGAAGGACGAATTTGCTTGTAGGTACAATTAAAATTCTAATGTATCGGATATAAAAGCACAGCCACATCCCGAGACCCAGCAGTGGCATTATTGGAGGAAAGGCTGCAGAAGTTAACACACCAGAAGGGCTGTCGTCTCGACAATCCACTAAAAAGGGGGTTAGGATAATTAGAGGAACATCCCGTAGGCATGTTGTAAGGAACCCGCAGAAACCTACCTAATCATCCCCAGCTGAATGGGAATGGCTTCAGCATCCATTTTCTGCAGCTGAGACCTCCGGAGCAAGAGGTGTTGCTGTGCCTACGGCCCCACCAGCACCATCCGGGGCTGCATAATGGACCTTGTACCTATATTAAAGGCAATTAAACAAGCCCTTCAAATGCAGCTTCAGAGGCTTGCAGGATGGTTATAATGGAAGCTTCTGAAAAACCTACCAGAATTGGGGAGCAGAGAGGGAGCCTTTGAGGAGATTTTCAAGCATTCATGGAAACCAAAATAGATGATCCCTCTGGCTCACCTCAAAAACACGAACCCAGCATTCAGCTCCCGCTCCTGCTCGTACTGGTATCTTGTGCCATTAGAATGTCTAAAACCCGCCCTTCACAGAGCATGCAATGTATGCACTGAACCTGAGCATCTTTCTGGAATGAGTGATACTTCCATTCATTTGGGTGAGTTAGGTAGTGTCTGCAGGGTGGAAGAATAATGCTCATCTGGTGCCCGAGTCTACAATAGCTCTTTCAAAATGCAAGGGGTGATAAAGGACTGGCTCTTGAAACATTATTTTACACACTAGCAGCTGCACTTGATGGAAATGATGACTTTTTCTCCCTGTTCCTTGAGGGCTCCCGTATGATACTGTGTGGGGATGCATTTAATATGATACTGTGTGGGGATGTATTTAATATGATACTGTGTGGGGATGCATTTAAAGCAGTGGCTAGAGGCAAGTGAATGCTGCTAACTTGGGGGGAAATCTTCATTTAAGGCACAGAGTGGGCACTGGGATGCAAAAATAAGAACCCCTCCCCCAAATCTGCAATAAATCAAGAAGGGAGAGCACCGTTAGATTAATTGGAAGTGAATGGCATAGAGGAAAACAACTATATTTGTGTCCGTATTTTTTTCAAGGCAGAAAACAGTGAATAAAATCTTAGTCATAAGCCTCAGGGCAAAAATGAACTCATAAAATATTTATCCTTTGGACTCGGATGCTGAAATTCATCTGGGATGGTGAAAACCCTAGATCTCACCACGAACTTGGAGAGCCCTTCCCCGTGGCTTCCCGGTGCCTCGCGCACAATCAGGAAGCGCCTGTGGCAGTGAGCAAGCATGAGATCAAGGTAAAATGGGTTTTCCAGCAGCAAGTGTTCAAGGCCTGCTATCTGTTGACGACCATTCATTGAAACCATGGGATACAGTTTCGCCCAAGGAAAATTCCGGACTCCAAGATGGAGGTGCACTTCCTGTCTGGCTCACGCAGGACACTCAGTGACCATGGAACCCTAAAGGCTCCCGTGGCTCCGTAAGATGTGACACATTTTACTCTGCAGTTTTGCAAAGACGAGAATGTAACGGGAAGGCAACCTGGGGGATTGGAGAGCAAGGTGAAGCCTTTATGAATAGACACTTGATAAATTAGGCAGGGAGAATTAAAATTGAATGCACAAGGACAGTCATTCAATAAACATGTACTCTGCATCTACACTGTGCCAGTACCGTAACCGGCCCAGCAATAGATGCTGAGAAGAGGCCGTCTCTGGCCCCAGGTAGCGATTCAGACATCACCTGTGTGAACACTAGACTTCATGCCGAGTTCCGCGCTAGGAAAATGTCTTCAAAGAAATACAAATGGGAAAAGTTCTCTTTTGCCAATTAGTAGTCTATGGGAAGATATCTAAGCCATGCCCTGAAAGCGTCATCTTGACCTTTTCAGACAGGAGAAAAAGTGAGGTAGGGCATCTTTCCTCTCTAGTTGCTCTTTTAAAAAAATAAATAGAACCACTAAGTTGCTGTAAGAAATCATCCCTAATTAATAGACCTGCCGTGTAATGTGTCATATTCCTAAGATGCTTACACAATTTTCTTCTCAAACGCATTATGGAAAAAGTACGGCTTTCAAATACACTTTCTGCTTGCTGCCACTGAATTTAATAAGAGCTTGTAGCAATATGTTGGTCTAATGGTCCATTCTGTTTAGTCTCCACTAAATAAAAATTGAAAGAAGTGACAGGTGTCCTGGAAACCATACCGAGCAAATGCACCTCGCCCTTGCTCTCAGCAGGACATGGCAGAGACCAAATTATTTCATTGAGCTGTAGTTCCTGGCGTATGAATGCTTAATAAATGTTTGTCCAAATATGCAGTGTCTGGGGCCCAGATAAGTGAAACGAGTCACCTCGGGGTCACATAGCTAAGTGGCCGTAAAACCAAAGCTAATGCCAACCAGCGCTCTTTTCACGTCATGATACTGCTGCTTCTGTCCACGTGGCCATACAGTGCCTCTTAGCACTTGAGAGAGCACAGGGCTCTAGAGTCAGGTTTCTTGGGTTCAAATCCCAGCTCTGCCATTTACTAGCTGTGTGGCTTTGGAAAGTTAACTAGTCTCTCTTCCTTTTTTTTTTTTCTTAAATTCTCACCTGAGGATATGTTTATTGATTTTTTTAGAGAGAGGAAGAGGAAAAGAAAGAGAGAGAGAGACCAGGGATTGACCCTGCAAATAGGTATGCACCCTGACTGGGAATCGAACCTGCAACCTTTCGGTGCAGGAGATGACGCTCCAACCAACTGAGCCACCCAGCCAGGGATCTCCTTCCTTTCTGTTATCTGTAAAATAAAGAAAACAATACCTGTCCCTTCTTCAAAATGATTGTTGGGAGGTTAAATGCATTAATAGATGGCACAGTCCTGGGCACTTCAAAAAACTGAGCCTTAGGTGTTTTTCTCTGTGAGTGTTTGGAGAGCATGATTACTGCGCTAGTGTTCAGTGGCGGGAAGGGGGCGGTGGTGCTGGCTGACACCACCTGCTGTAAAAACACGGTGTTTGCGCAGATTCTGCTGAGCGTCCCGGTTGGAAGACCACAGTTCCAGGCTAATGGGCTGCAGTGTGGGCGAGTGGCGGTGCTTCCGAACGTTTCCTCGTCCTTGGCACACAGACATGACGTATTTGTGTAGCAGCCGAGTAGGCAGACGAGGCTGCTTGAGGCTCCAGGCTCCCTGGTTCTGTCCACTTGCCTGAGGACCGAAAGAATAAATGGTTCCACCTGCCTGCCACCCTTCTGAGGCCCGTCCATGGGAAGCGGCTCTACTGAGGTCTTTGTCAACATCTCCCTGCTGCTTCAGTTCTGACTAGGCGTACGGAGTCGTCCCCACTGTGGGCTCCAAGTAACGAGGAGCCGGTGTGCCCCCAGCAGGCTGCTCTGGAAGGTGTTGGGGGCACACGTGCGGCTGTGCGGGCTGTTCCTGCCTCCCGGCCCCCTGCTGTGAAGTTGGCAGGTGCCGTGGGCAGGTGAAAGGGTCGCCCTGCAAACAGTGAGTGTGCAGTAAGCCATCCCAAGAAGATGCCAGTCATCACCTCACCAGCTGCATGTTCCCAGGCAGAAAACTGAAGCTCAGAGCGACTGCCCATGGTTCCTCCCAAGGCTGGGGTAGAACTAAGACTGGAACCCAGGTGATTCAACAACAACTAGGTGTGCTTCTTGCTGCCTGCTTTGTGGCCTCCATGGGGAGGGTGGTCTGTGACTCCCTCCCCCACCCAGAAGCCAAAGTCACCCCTTCTTCCACATTCTTCCACACATGCGCACAATGTGAGACCGTCCTGAGCAAGGCCTCCAGGAGCAGCCAGGGTGGGTCAGAGGAGGAGAGGCGAGGAGGGCTGTTAGGAATCTGTATTTGAGGCAGTCTACGTGGGCGATGACATGGGCTTCCATAAGGCAATATTGGTAAGAAGCGAGAGGAACCATTGGAATTAAAAGATGTCACAGCAGTAACATCAACAGGTGCTGTCTGCCCGGTGAGGCTGGTGGGGAGGAAGGGAGAGGGGACTCCAAGACTTCCAGTTTGTCATTATGATCGTGTTATACGATAGTTGACAAATTGTTTTTTTTTATCCTTGCTTTTCATTTCTTCCTTCTTGTTTAGAGAACATCTTTTTTAACAGAAATTATTTCATTTCAAAGTTGAGAATTCTGCTAAGGTTGAAGGTCTCTGATGTATACAAATTCCCACTTTCTGCTTTTTCTTGGAGAGCAATGTTGCCCTTCTGTCCTGTTCTACAACAACCCTGTGGATCTGTTGAACTGCTTTCTCTTGTTTTTCTCCTGCTTTGAGAACTTCTTTTAAAGTACGCACAGGAACATGAAGGCATTTTGCTTCTCTAAATACTGACTTTGACACCCTCCACAGCTACCCGCTCCCTTCCCCAGGGCTCAGCAGCTCAGACCGGCTACCCTTCGGCATCGAGGAGAACGGGGGCACACCATTCACTACCAAAGCTTCGGGGAGGCACCACCACCACCACCACCACCAGCACCAGCACCAGCACCAGCACCACGCAAACTATGGCCTCTCGCTGACCCTGGAGAACAAGGAGGGGCCTTTGAGGTCCCCAAACTCCAGCAGTAAATCCCTTACAAGTGAGTAGGGGTGGGGTAGTGGGAGGGATGCTACAGGGCATGGCTGGCTTCCATGCATCCTCAAGACAGGCCCTGCAGGTGCAGCGTGGAACGCGCTAATGTCAGCGCTGGGTTACTGGGTCTGGGCCTTGAGCAATTAAGTAGGAGCAAGGTAGGGAGTATGGTTTACCAGGAAGCTGCTTTCATTACAAGGTGACAATCCTCTTTCCTCCTGCTCATTCCTTAGCCCATCTCTGCTTCATCCGTCTCCAGCACAGGCTCAAGGCGACGAAAAGAGAAAGAGGGGAGTGAGGTGGCTAGAATCTCTGCTTTCCTAATTTCAGGAAAACCCATTCTAGCCCCTTTCTGACTTCCCTCTTCTGAGAGCAAGGTGACCTGAGATCCCAGGGAGAGAAGTTACGGAAATGGAGAGTAAGCCATTAGAAACGTTTTTAGCAATTTAAAGATGATTTTGTAGCTGTTAAAGCTTTAAAAATGTGGGCTTGGGTTTTGTATGTCTATTATTTTATTTTTCTGGAATTCACTTCTATTATATTTTATGTAAGAATTGGTCTGTGACATCCAGGGGGCAAGAACTGATTCTTTATCACATATGGTATGAAAAAGCTCTGAGGAAGAGGCAGGCGTCAAGAGGCGGCAATTCCCAGGCTCACGATTGAGCCAAATCTCCTCTTGGGTCCCCGGTTTGCTCGGCTGTGAAATGGGGTAGAGGGTGTCCACATGGATGGCCAAGGAACCTTCCAGCACTGACATTTTGGGAGTCTGTGAGCTGGTGAAAAGAAAGAGCCATTGCGCCTTCACTCGTTGGCCACAGGGAACAATTCCCGGTTGGCTAAGCCGGGAATGGGAACTCATCATTCCCTTGGTGTTGAAGAATCAGAACTCCCTCCCGTCATCACTGTCCACACTGCCCTTGCCCTAGGCTGTGGCTCATCTTTTTGTATCTGGATAACTGTTACAGCCCCTTCAAGGGCACCCCCTCTAGTGCACTCTCCAGGTTGTAGCTGCCGAAGCAGGAGCTCTCACCAGGTAGCTCTGACCAAATGCCTAAGACCTTCCCATGGTTCCTCCCTGTCCTGCAATAAAGCCCATATGTCTAAGCATGGCCACACACCGACCTTCACAGCCTGGCCCCTGCCGAGGTCTCCAGCCTTCCCTCCACTCACTATGCTCCAGCCACTACTCGGCTCTCACCACGCATTGTGCTGTTTCCCAGCTCAGGCCTTTGCACCTGCTTTCCGCTGCCCCGGTGAATTCCTACACATCCCTCAGGAACTGGCTCAGCTGTGGTCAGTGAAAGCATCTCTAACACCCCTCCCTGATTCCTAGCTGTGGAGCACCTTCTCTCTCACTCCTGTAGCAATTAAATAAGCCTTTTATTACTCTCATTTGGAGTTGTCTGCACATGCATCTGCCTCATTCATCTCTATTCCAGCTCCCCAGACCTAAATGGCAGAGAATACTTGGCACAAGTTTTAGTGTGTGATGAATATCACATATTTAACGTCATGTGTTAATGGGTAAATACTAGCTAGTGGGAAGGGTGGTGGAACTAATCCAAAGTAGTAGAGAAATAAAAATCAATGAATTTGACTTTAGAATCATAACCTAGTTTTTAAGGGCACATCCATATAGGCCTGTTAGCTTGAACACAAATCTTCCCAATTTGCATAGTGCTTTACCGTTAATAAAGCATTTGTACATGCAGGACCTCATTTCATATTTGCAACAATTTTGAAAGGTAAATAATTTTATTTTCAATGTAAAATGGCACAAAGGCTCAGAGAGGTCAAGTGATTCGCCCAGGCCACCCAGCTCATATATGAGGGAGTTAGGCCTTGAAACCTTGACCTTAGATGTTCTCACACCCTGTCAACTAGTTGTATTGAAGGGATGCAAGCTGCCAGAAGAGGAGGCAGGCAGAAAAGGTGCTGGCAGTGGGGTTCTGGAAGCATCTTTTACCATCTAGCTTTTCCTCATTCGTTCCCTTTTGTCTCTTATAGAACTGACTCCAGGAGCACCTGCCCTGTTCAGTGAGGCGGCCACACATCTAAAGAAGCTGGAACTGGACACTGTGAAGGCTCCTGGACCCTGGCCTGCTCTGCACATCAACATCAATAAGGTACCGAGGACCAGAACCAGGCAATGAGCATGGACCTGGGGCTCACGTCAGACCTCTGATGATTACCCTGGCTGCCTCCTAGACCCGGTGCCTTTGGCTTGGAGGGGTTTCTCCTCGGGCTTTCCTGACGTTTCCGCTCAGCGTGTCTGAGGAGCAAATATTCACTTACATCCTTTTTGGGTGACTTACTGAGTGAGGCATTGCCCTCAGTGCTGAGGCCAGCAGGCCGAATCTATTAGTGGTCTCTCCCTCCTTCTAACAGAAGGATCCGCAAGCGAAGGGTCCTCACTCTGCTCTTCCCATTTTTACCCCTCTGTATTAGTCTGCTCATGCTGCTATAACAAAACACCATAGACCAGGTGCCTTAAACAACAGACATTTATTTCTCACAGTTCTGGAGGCTGGGGAGTCCAAGATTGAGGCACTGGCTGATTTGTTTCCCGGTGAGGGCTCTCTTCCTGGTTTGCAGAAGGTCACCTTCTTGCTGTGTTCCCATTTGCCAGAAAAAAATGATCTTTTTCTCTTCCTCTTCTTATAAAGCCACTCATCCCATCATGAAGTCCTCACCTCATGACCTCATCTAAATCTAATTACTTCCCAAACGACTCATCTCCAAATATCTTCACATTGGGGGTCAGGGCTTCAACATATGAATTTTTTTGAGAGGGGGAGGCACAGTTTGGCCCACGCCACTTCCTCTCTCTCCAACTGTGCCTGGCACATAGTAGATGATCAGTAACTATTCGCTGATGGAAGGAAGGGGAGGCTTGAAGGAGGGAGGGAGGGACAGGGCAGAAGCCAAGCTCTCTTTTGGTTAGATCTGTTCTTATCCAACTGCACAGCCTTGTAAAAATCTCATTTTATGTTAGAACTATAGACTGTCAGGGCTGGATTTGATCTATTATTTAGTTCAACCTTCTCCACTTCAAACCAGAGGGAGGGAAATTACTTTCTCAAGGTCACAGAGGAGGGGCTGAATCCACGCACCCCCGATGCCTGATCCGTTGCCCTTTGTACTCCGATATGGCTCTTTCTTTTCTTCCCCAGGTTTCTGTTTCAGGCCTTATGGCATTTAGGGCTGTTATTTCTTTGTTGAGAGGGGCTGTCCTGTGTATTGTAGGATGTTTGCAGGCCTGGCCTGGACCCACCAGATGCCAGTACCACCCCCATCCAGGTGTTGAAACTAAATTGTCTCCAGACTTTGCCAATTGTTTCTTGAAAGGTCACATCGCTCCCAGTTGAGAGCTGCTTTTGTCAGAATATTTTACTCTTTTAAAGTCCCCAAAGGAATAGTCTTCGTCATTGCTGGGTCACTTCTTCCACTCTAATGCTTAGCTTTGTTCTTTTATAAGAAGGAATTTGGAAGACCTGACTTGGGAAGTGCCCCTTTGCTGGTGAGCATGGGGAGGTTATACCTCCTGTCTGGGCTGTTCTTCCACCCTAGCCAGTCCTCCAGTCTACAGTAGACTTCAGAGCTTCTCAGAAGACCCTCACTCCCTTGCACTCCTACCCCCCCCCCAAACAGGACCTCAAGGCCCCCCTCATCCACTTTTCTTTTCTTTTTTAAATATATTTTTATTGCTTTCAGAGAGGAAGGGAGAGGGAGAGAGAGATAGAAGCATCCATGAGAGAGAATCATTGATCGGCCTGACCGGGAATCAAACAGTGACCTCCTAGTTCATAGGTCGATGCTCAACTGGCTGGGCCACTTTTCTTTTGTACTATGCTCCCTGTTGGCTAGCTGGAGAGAATTCCACCTGCAGGATGACGTTCATTCAAGCAACAACTCTTTATTGAGCAGGCCCATACCAGGTCCTGGGGAGTCAACCCAGTGTACCATGTGTCCTCTAGACTTGTCCTTCTCTGTCTCTTGGTTTTCAACTTTTCTGATGTACTCTACACATTAAATGTTTTCATGGGAGTTTACCCAGAGTTTGACAGAACCCAAACATGTTTTGTGAGGAAGTATAGCATGTAATCTCAAGGAACTCAGAAGCGGTATGTAACTTGTCATCATCATGAGTGTTGGTGGGAAATGGACAACAGTGGCTTGCTCTGGGGTAAGGCAAAGCTGAGACAGCTGTGACGTTAAGTTTTTCCCTGAAGCTCCAACTATATATAATGCCTCTCTTTTCTCTCCCACTTGAAGAAATACCTCAGCAAGCAGGCAGGCTAGAATGATGTCAGATAACCTTGACTTTGTCCTATCACATAAGCAAAGTATATTATTATTTCACACTATGATTTTTATCATTAATCAAGCATTCCTTGCAACAGACCTTACAACTTATATGATACCACAATTGGGACCAGTGGCTTCGATGACTCTTAAAGTTTTTTCCAGCCTCAATGATCCAGAATCTACTGATTCTTCTAAGGTTTGGAGAAGTACCTGTTCTTGATTTAATGGTGAGAAGACATTTTCATTGCTCAGTTCCAAAGTAGTACCTAAAATTCTCATAAGAAGTTAAATCTCATGGGATTTCAAATGTGTGAACAATTTGTGTCACTAATTTAAAAATGCACCTGATCATTTATCTCCATGGCCATCCCCAAACAGATGGACCTTTTCTAATGACCAAGTCCAAGTGTCATTCCTCTGTATGTTTTGAAGTCTGTATTTCTATATCAAACAATAAATCACCTGTCCACAGCTCAAATTGAATGTAAAATACAAACTCTGATCATGCAGAAGAGAAAGCACAACATTCTCGGAGCCATCCTCCAGGCTGGGATATGGTCCTATTGCAACCCAGATGCTTATCTCCCCTGAAGACGCCTTTTATGCAAACATGTTCACATAATCATACTCGAATTTTCCAAAATTTATATTGGCCTCCGCCTGAGTCAAATCAGAGAGCTGAACAGTAGCTCTTGCTTTGTCCAGATCAAACAGGAACAAGCCAGCTTGAATTGTATGTCTAAAAAGAATTACTAAATTCAAGGGGGGAAAAAATCAATGCTGGATCCTCATTCTTTTCTTATTTTAGCAGCATTCAATTTTTTTTAAGTAGGTCTTCGGTCACGACTTTGAGTATAACTATGTCCCCTTAAGCAATTGTCAAAAACCTCAAATGGGCTTTGGAACCAATTTAATTTCTGTTTCCCAGCATATCACTCCCCCAAAGTAAATCTAATTTAAAAAGTAACTCTTTGCACGCCAGGGAAGACACCATTCTGGCAGTAAACACTTTATCTAACAGGATTTAGAAACACATGATGCATCATCCTAAAGGTGTACTGTATATCTCATCTTTCAAAATACATGAGTTACTTCATTTGCTGTTTGGAAACTGCTAAGCCTCTTAGGATAATGATTCCAAATGAGTCCGTTTTCTTCATATCCAACTTGACGGCTTAAGATCATTAGTGTCCTCATGTCTGATGTTCTTTTTTAGTTATATTTTCTTTTCTAACCAAAGAATCTACCATGAAAGTGCCATTCATATCTTATTTTCTCAGTTGATCCTCATAATAACCTTATGAAGGAAGAAACTGAAACCCAGAGAGGTTAAGGGAAGCCAGTGTGGTGGAGTGGTCAGGGCTCCAGCCTTGGGGTCACCTAATTCTGGGTGTGAATCTTTGCTCTTCTTGGAACTTACCGTGTGACCTTGGGCAAGTGACTTACTTTCTTTTTTTTCTTCTCATCTATAAAATGGGGATAGTGATAGTATCTACCTCCACACGTGATGGTTAAATGAGACAATGCAATAAGATATACAAAAGAAATGCTTGGTCAGTGCCTTGCCCATTATAAGCTCTTGGTAAATGTTATCATTTTCTTTTTGTTATCATCAGCAGCAGCAGCAGCAGCAGCAGCTTTTGTTTATGGTGCTAGTAAGGGAAAAAGCTGAGATTCAAATCCAGGTCTTCTGTCACTGCTTATTTTGCTGTTACATGAGATTGCTGAGTTCTGCTTCGTCTACCAAATGCTCCTCTATGCATTTGGAGGTCCCATGGAGACACGCTTTTCTATGCCCTCTTTTCTTTAATAAATGATGTCAACCAGCCAATTGCACAATAATTCCTCCAGGGATTCCGTGATGTTCCATAGGACTTTTGAATTAGAGAGTGAGATTAATTTTGGAACTTGCAGAATTTGAGGCCTTTAGAACATTTTGCTCTTGCCCTGGCCCATTGTGGCTGACAGGCCACATTATGTCCTGATATCACAAAATTGACTTTTAGCAATCATGTGCCCTTGTATTTTTCTTATGAAATACATCTCTTCTAATAATAACTATATGTCATTATGATCTTCTTCAGCAGGTGTTTATTGAGCACGTGCTATGTGCTCAGTGGAATATGCAATGACCACAATAGACATGGTTAACAATAAGACATGATTTCCCTGTGTGTAATATGTATGCCATCCAAGATGATATGCATAAGCATTTTTAATAGTTATATAACTATCATACTGTACATTATAATAAATATAATAGTCACCAAGTCCATGATTTCAGATATTATTGCTTAGGGCACCACTTAAACTAGGTAGTTCCAGGGTAATTCCATTTAACTGGATCATATGAATTATAGGTGCATGTTCAGTTCGTTCATGGGAAATGGCAGACATAGTAAGTTATGGAAGAAGTCTGAGACACTCTACAATGAGGGAGCATAGATACAAATTTCTCATTGTGAATCACGTTTTTCATCAAGATTTATTGAAAACATACCAATGAATATTTTATACTCTTTTCTTTGACCCAACGAGCCACAGAATTGAATCTTTATATGTAAAAGGTAGCAGTTTTGGGGGAAATAGCACTGCACTAAGATATAGGAGACTCGAAGCTTGAGTCCTCGACCTGCCTGCTGGTGTAGCTACAGGGCTCTCAAAGAACGTCCTCTCTTTGAACCTTCATCCCATCTTCTTCTTTTTTTAATTTTTATTTATTGACGAGAGAGAGAGAGAGAGAGAGAGAGAGAGAAAGAAACAGGACAAAGAGAGGGAGAGATGGTGGGGGGTGGGAGGTGGGGAGAAAGAGAGAAACATCTATTTTGTTCCACTTATTTGGGCATTCATTGGTTTCTTATTGTACTCTACGACCCTGTGTTGGTCATGGCCCTGCAGGGATCAACCCTGCAACCTTGGTGTATATGGATGATGCTCTAACCAACTAAGCTACCCAGCCAGAGCTCACCCTGTCTTCTGGCTCATGTGCTCCCTAATGCATCCTCTCCCTGCTTCACATGAGAATGAGAGGAAGGGCTTGTCAATTCTTTGCACATAGTAAAAGCACTGGTTACAAATATAAGGCTTTGGTGATACACGTCTTTATATGTTTAAGTCTGTGTTGTTTGCAATTATGATTAAAGGAAAGGTTAATCTGTATGTTTTCCTTTTCCTTTGCATCCAATCTGTTGCATTTTGGCTCGTCACAGGTTGAAGAAAAAAAAGTTTCTGAGAAGACTCTTCAGACCCCACTCTTGCCTTCCCCTGTGGCTGATCACGTGAAGTGTAACATTTTGAAAGCCCAGTTGGAGAATGCTTCCCGAGTGAGTGCCCAGGTGTGTGGAGCGCATGCATTCCTTTGATTTCACACGACAGAAGTTCCTCCAGGCCCGAGAGAAGAATGAGGTACTCTAGGACCCTGTGTCGGTCATGGTCCAGCCAGGAGACAGGAGCCACACCTGTCATATGCAGAGAGATTTTAATATAAGGAGTTATTAACTGGTTACAGTTATTAATCGGGTAAGTGAATCGGCCAGCTCCGTAGGTCATGCCGGGTATGAGGGCCGCAGACGGCTGCATCTCCCATTGCCTTCTAGCGTGCGTCCAGCTGGCATGGCTGTCTGGGGGCGGGGGGGGGGAGGGGTGTCTTTCCTCCCCCACTGTTCTTGGTGGGATTCACCAGAGGGAGGGGGACAAAGCTTCTATCAAAATCCTCTGACACAGTTCCTCCCAGGCTGTTATGCTTATGTGAAAGAACAGATCCCAAACTGCTTTATGAGCTGTTAAGTGCTGCGTGGTGATAGAGCCGATTGTTATTCCTGATCTAAAATGCGAGGTGGGGGTTCAACTGTGGGTTTGGCTTTTCGCACACCATCCTTTTCTCATTCAGGCATGAGCTGGCGCGTAGCAGGTGCTCAATAAACAAGCATTGATTGCTTTTGAATGATGAGGCGTTAATCCCCATGATGGGGAATGACTCAAGAAGACATTTTTTTTGTTATTAACTTACATAAACACCAGAGAATATTTGTTATTGACTGAGTACTTGATGAACTACCGCCTCGATCCACCTTCACATTTCTGTAATCCAGTGAGTGTAGGAGACGCGGGAACAGGTTCGCATGCCAAGACGTTCACCTGCCTGTTTTCCTTCACAGGCTGGAAAGGAGGAAGCAACGTTTGTAAATATCAATAAGAAATCCAGTCTTCAGGACGCTAATGTAAGGTCTGTTGCTTCTTGTTTGAATGGGGAAACAGTATTCTCTGTATCATCAACATGATCCTGAAAACATTACTCATGAGAGCTTTGCTAAGAAAATCAGAGAGGAAGAAGAAAACTGGGTGAATGGGAGCCTGGCGAGATAGGGAAAAAGAAAAAAGACTGGCTTACACAACTTCGTTTGAGCCTCAAAAATGCTGCTTATCCCCAGTTTTAATATTGCTACCTGCGGTGCTAAGAGAGAAATCACTTCGAGTTGCTTCTCAAGTGTAGAGATCTGACCTTGTCATTCCCCTTAAAGACTCCACTTTGCTCTCAGGGTGCCATCCAGACTCGACCACTGCAAAAAGGCCTGAAAGCCTTCCCCTAAAATTGCTGTTTTGAATGGGGCCTATTGGTTATCTGGCATATTATATTGAGGAAAGGTAAAAGTGAAATTTAATTTTTACCATGTTTACATATGCATTTGAATGTTTTAGAGCAAGTCTTAAAGGTATTCTGATTATGCATCTTTCACATTAACTACTCTACGGTTCTTTATCTTTAAATACATATACTCCATAATATGGCTACAAGATTACTTGGAAGTCAGTAAAAATCGGTTATCCACAGGTTTCTCTTTACTCACTTTACTAGTAAATCCTGGTAATGAATCAAACCCTGATATTGGGGGGGATGGGTGTCTTGGGCAGGGAAATTTTATGTGGTACCCCAATTACATTCAGTTCTTACTTGCTATATTTTCTTTATTAGGATATTTTTTGTTTTGGGATTTTCTATGGCATTTTTTTAAAAATTATATTTAATTAGTAGAGTGGAGGGGAGAAAAAAATGATTATCTTAACTATTATTTTTATTAAAGTATAAATTAACAGAAAGCAATCCCCCTACAGCCAAAACAAGGCCATACAAATTTTTGTTGGGGCTGTTCTGTTTTGCTTTAGTTTGTCTATTTATTTATTTTTAAATTTTAGTTGACATACCATGCTCTATTAGTTTCAGCTGTGCAGCATACTGATTTGACATTTATATGCCTTATGAAGTGATCACCACGCTAGGCCTAGTAACCATCATGTACAAAGGTAGTATGATACTAGTGGCCTGGTGCATGGATTTGTGCACATTGAAAGGAAATTAATTCGAAGAAATATTTTAATATTGCTATTCGCCCTTTCCCTGTAATAGAAGTGTCTACCAAATTCACGATCGACAATGACAGATTGAAACACAGGCGTGGGATTGGCTCCAGCGAGAGCTTTATATGTATCGCGCATGTGCGAGTCAACATTTATTTTTAAACTAGTGACCCGGTGCACGGATTCGTGCACATTGAAAGGAAACTAATTGGAAGGTGGCCAGTGGGGCAGGACTGGGTGAGACAGGCCGGACATGCCCTGGAACCAACCTCCCGTGGCCCCTCCCCGGCATCTGTGGAGTGAGCAGGGTCCCTCCAGCAGGTGGGGTCCCTCAGCCTGGCCTGCAGGGATTGGGCCGAAACCAGCTCTCCAACATCCCCCAAGGGGTCCCAGAGTGGGAGAGGGCACTCTGCAAAGTTGCTGTCGTACAGGGTGTGGAATGCAAATGCAAGTGTGCAGTAAACCAGATTCGGGCTGACAGTGTCCCAGCAACAACGTAACCGCGAGGCTCCACGAGGAATCCAGCTCCCTCCTCTCTGGTTTCTGAGTGCATCACCTGAGAACCACTGCTGCCAAGTCACTGCAGCTCAGCAGCTTCTACATTGAGTGTCTGCCCCCTGGTGGTCAGTGCACATCATAGAGACCGGTGGGATGGTGGGAGGGACACTTTGCATATTAGCCTTTTATATAAATAGATTATTCCCTCTATTGCCTATGGTATACATTGCATCCCTGGGACTTATTTTATAACTGGAAGTTTGTGCCTCTAAATTCCCCTCACCTTTTCGCACATCCCCCCCCAAACCCCTCTTTTCTGGCAACCACATTATTCTATGTGTGTATTTTTTTTTTTTTTTGGTCTGTCTCTAGAAGTCCTATTCCTATACGTGTGGAAACGGCCCAGCCAGCAGTGGAAAAGCCGGAAATCAAGCCTCCCCGAGTGAGGAAGTTAACAAGGCAATACAGTTTGTGAGTTCTTACTGCAAAT
Source organism: Myotis davidii (assembly GCF_000327345.1). NCBI lineage: Eukaryota > Metazoa > Chordata > Mammalia > Chiroptera > Vespertilionidae > Myotis > Myotis davidii. The sequence continues at coordinate 2,206,159 of NW_006296226.1, read as the reverse complement.
TTCTCAGATATTACAACAAGGATGATGCTAAATGTTCAGTCATGAATGCTTCTTAGCCCTTCACATCAGTCCCAAAGAGCCATCCCCAAAATACAGTTAATTTCCAAGTTAGGTCATAACAAGACCAGACCTTCCTCCCTGAAAACACTACAGAGTTGGCATCTATGTTCATTATAAAATGCTGTGAACATATTACTACAAAACTTAGTGGCTTAATTAAAACAATCTGCGTGGCCAGTGTGGCTCAGTGGTTGAGTGTCCACCTATGGATCAGGAGGTCAGGGTTCAATTCCCAGTCAGGGCACATGCCTGGGTTTTGGGCTCGATCCCCAGTAGGAGGCATGCAGGAGGCAGCTGATTGATGATTCTCTCTCATCATTGATGCTTCTATCTTTCTCCCTCTCCCTTCCTCTCTGAAATCAATAAAAATATATTTAAAAAACAAAACAACAATGACAAAACAATCTGCCTTTATTGTCTCCCAGTTTCTATGAGTTGGGAGGCCAGCCAGGGTTTCGCTGGGTCTCCTGGGTCAGGGTCTCTTACAGGCTTTTCGAGGTACCATGGGGAAGAACAAAATGACTTTTATCATTCTTATCTGAGGACTGGCAATTTAGTAGAGGGAAAGGCAGATTACAAATGATTGTAATCCAAAGAATACCGGTGATGCTGTAGTAAGGGTGGCGATGGTCTTCGTAATAGTAGCAGTACTGACCCAATGGCATTTTTCATTTCTTGACCTTGGCTGTGGCACCAGGCCTGGTCAGTGAGCTGCAGGGGGGCCTTCGGGTGCAATGGAGACCTTGTGAGGCCCCTGGAATGAGAAAGACTCCTGGTGGAGGCCTGGCTAGTTTACTGCTGGAAGCTCTTGGGGAAGTTAGTCTATGATCCTCTCTTTCTTCCTCTGTAAAATGGGTGAGAGCATACCTACCTCTGAGGAATTTTGCGAGAGTGGTTAACAAGAGTTAATGCGGGTGAACCTCCTAGTCGGTGACCTGGCCACAGGATAAATTAGTCCCCGTTCCTTTCTTCTCAAGGACCGGAAAGCTTCTGGGAAAAAGTCAAGTTTAAGGGGCCCTACCCTGAGTGCACAGCCTAGGACAGGGAGTAAGGGGATCCAGCTCTCAACCAGCTGTCTCAGGCCTGCCACCTTGTGGAAAGGAGAGGGAGGAGGGCAGACACTTCCCACCTCATTATCCCTGCATAGAAACTTCCAGGCAGTATGAGCAGCTGTATTTCCTAAGAAAGCCCAAACGAGTAGGACTCAGATAATTAACAGCCGTAATGCTCTCTGGGGGACAAATTAAACCTTGAAAAATCTGCTTCCCTGAGGATACGGCTGGCAGGATTAGCCTGGCCTTTTACATTTTGAAATTTAAAATGTTGCTGTCAGCCACTGGGGATGTGTAATCATGTTGGAAACAATGACGGATACGTGGCCTGGAAGAAGAGAATTTAACCAACTCACCAAATTGCCTCCTTGAAGCCTAGCGTTTACAAAGTGACAAGCTGCTTTATCTTCTCCAGAAATGTAACTTAACTGTTTCTTTAAACATAGTGTGAACGTTTTTAAAAATCCAAGCAAGGCAGGAAAGTCCAAAGAGAAGTAACCAATTCCCTAGAATCGCTCCATCAAAAATAATCAATGTTCCCATTTGATGACTTACTTTAGACATTTCTCTATGCGTGCAGTGTGTCAAAATAGGGGGGAAAATCATTTCGAAGAAAATAGTGCTGCACATAACATTTTACTTATTAAAGTGTTGTTTCATGAATTTACTATGAATTTACCTCCAAGCTGAGGTAAAACTGAAAGACTTGATGAACTTTAGATACATGTTTCTTTGCTAAGTTAAGACAAAAGGTTGTTTTAAAAAATTAGGAATTTGGAGTCTTTTTCCATTTGAGGCAGTATCCATTTACTTCCTGCTCCGAAAGATGAGCTGTTTTTTAAATGGCTTTTTATGTAAAACTAAATAATAGCTATGCTTTTCAGGTTACAATTTTTCTAATGAGATAATAAGAAATTTTAATCCCACTCTTCCACTTAACTAGCTGTGTGACTTGGGCAAGTAATTTCAATCACAATACAGGGTGGTTGTGAAAATTAAATGAGCTAATGATGTAACTGATCTGACTTAGTTCATCAGCAGCC
>NW_006296226.1:2180058-2203993 GCF_000327345.1 Myotis davidii | reverse complement strand
TCATGGTGTCATTAAGTTTCCTACTTAGTTGTTCAAACCCTACCTGCCCTCCCTTTTTTGTAGTAAGTCCCAAGTCCTCCTCTTGAGGCTTCTCCATTCACAGAACGACCTCAGATCCCCAGAGCCCTCCTCAGTCTGTCTCACCCACACCGCAGCCATGTCCCTCGGCCATGTTTCCCACAAGGCCCTCTGCTCTGATGAGACCATCATGCGGGACCCTACACGGGCCACACTGGTGCCCTCTGGTCATCACATTGGTGCCCACTGGTCATGGGTCTTGTATCTACCCTCTTTCGCTCAGCCATCATTTCTTTCTTTTTAAAAAGAATTTTATTTTATTTTAGAGAGAGAGGAAGGGAGTGGAATAGAGAAATAGAAACATTGATGAAAGAGAATGCTGCCTCCTGCACGCCCCCCACCAGGGGTTGGGGGGACTGAGCCTACAACCTGGGTATATGCCCTGACCAGGAATGGAATCGGTGACCTCCTGGTTCATGGGTGGATGCTCAACCACTGAGACACACCGGCCAGGATCAGCCATCATTTCTAAAACACAACCTTATGGCTGGGTGGCTCCGGAAGTGCCACATGGAGAGCCTTAGGCGAAGTCTGTCAGGGTCCCCAAGACTACTGTCACCTTTGATGACTCGCTGGAGGAGTCACAGAATCCAGAAAAGCTGTTCTCCTCAAAGCGAGGGTCGATTAGAGTGAGAGGATGCAGAGTGAAATATCAAAGGGAAAAGGTGCATAGAGTGGAGTCCAGCAAGTCCAGGCTCAAGCTGCCAGGCGTCCTCTCCAGAGGAGCCCCCTGGGCGGTGCTGAAGTCTCCCAGCAACAGCGTGTGACACACACGTGAAGTGCCGCCAACCAGAGCTCGCTCCAGATTTGGCATCCAGCGTTTGTATTCAGGGTCACTCATGTGACTGACCTTAGCTACCCAGTCTCCAGGCCCCCCCCCCCGGGGGTGTCAAATCGATACAGTGTGATCCCCAACCCCAGGCATTCATACAAACACAGGCATTCGCCATAAATCACATTGAGAGCAGGCACTGCCTGGCTTGGCTTCAGATGTCAGGTACAAAGACGCTCTGATGAGGCAGGATCTTCCAAGGGCCCAGAGGTCCCCCTGGGGCTTGTCAGGGACCAGTGGTTCATTTGGAGTGGGCAGGGTTTGTTTGGATTATCCCTGGCCCTCTGAGTTAGCCATTTACTGCTCGGGGAGCAGCCTGATTGGCATTAGGCGTTTGGGGCCTTGTGTTTATTTAAAATATATTTAAAAAAAAAGAAAAGAAAAGAACGGGGATGGGTGCTGCTGCTCCGGTCCTGTGCCGGGATGATCCGACCTGGGGATGAGCTCAGCTGGCACTTGGACTTCCCCACCCTCATGGTGACGAGGTCCCTAGGTCAACGTCATCCGGCCAGGAAGCAGAACAGGCGCTACCAGGGGAGAAAGCAGTTGGGTACCGTTACTGCTGGGGCTGATGAAAAAGTTTTGGGCATCGATAGTGGTGATGATTACACAGCATTGTGAATGTATTTCTGCCACTGCATTGTACACTTACAAATAGATAAAATAATATTATGTTATGTATACTCTTTCCTTAAAAAACTTATTTGAATCCCTCGGCAAGTGACAGAAAATCCAGCCCAGATTAGCTTTGGCAAAAATGTCAGTGCACTGGGTCCTATAAGCAGGGCCTCTGGTAGAGGGGACCTCTGTGTAGGGGACCCCCCCTACCCCCACCCTGGCCTCCTCAACCCCCTGCCCGCCCTTCCTCTCCTCCCACAGCCTGCTTCTTATTGTAATGAGCAGAGCTTCATGTGCTTTTAGCAACCGCAGTGATGAAGACGACCTCCCTCCAGAGCTGGCCGAGGCAGTCGGCGTGACCACCACCACCACCACCACCACCACGGCCGCCGCCGCCACACAGGTCTCGGCACCACTGGCGTCCCCCAAGGTCCACAAAGTCAGCTCGCCTCAGAATTCAGAAGGCAAGAGCCCGCTGTCCCCAGGGGCCAAGGTACGGGGGAAAGAAGCCACTCTTGCTGGGGATTCGGTAGGGATGAAGTGTGCTGTATACTCTTTCCTTAAAAAACTTATTTGAATGCCTCCGCAAGTGACAGAAAATCCAGTCCAGATTAGCTTTGGCAATAATGTCAGTGTACTGGGTCCTATAAGCAGGGCCTCTGGTAAAGGGGGTAGGTACGGGGGGAAAGAAGCCGCTCTTGCTGGGGATTCGGTAGGAATGAAGTGTGCGGCATCCGTGTGCATTTCAGTGTGCATCACCAACGCTTGTAAAAGCTCTGCACTTGTAAAACAATCTCACCACCAAAGCATGTTTGTGTTTTTTTCTATAACTGTCCCCAAAAGACAGGCTGTGAGAGACAAGTAGTATACGATAAAACCACACGCACCGTACTGTAAGGGAAACTCAATAAGAGATTTTTGAAGGCAATTTTGAATTCAGAATATCATCGCTACACAGACTATTCATTGGAAAGATAGAACGCAAGAAATGGGCTTTCCTCCCACAGCGGAAATTGGGAGGAGTAACATGTAGACGTGTCCCCATCGCAAGCCTTATGTCGGAGCCTGTGCAAACAGTGCCCCCGTGGGAAATGGTTTTCTGTTCGATGGTTTGAAATGTCAGGGAATTGCCAGCGATGCGAATGGGCCGTGACAAAGGCCTCGCACAACCTTTCTCTCCGTTCCCTTGGAGTGACCCCCAGCTGTGGTCACTTCAGCCTCTGGTCCAAGTGCGGTCGAACCTATTGCTCCGCAAGCAGATGCTGGGCCAGAGGGGGTTGGCCCGTGGGCCCCTCTGAGGAGCGGTGTGTGCACAGGGCGGGGGCCTGAAGGCAAGGCCAGAGCCCCAGACTACGGCTGCTCGAAATGAGCTGTCACTCTGCAGCCCTGGTTTCTCCGAGCCTCCTGAAAATGGGACTCACCTCGGCCACCCTGCCCAGCTCCTGGGCTAGCTGCGGCTCCAGTGGAGGTTAAAGTGCAAGCCGGGTGCTGAGGGCCTCCGCAGCGTCGAGGTCACGACTCCTGGTAACATCTAGGTCCCAAGGTCCAGGCCCACATCCTGTGTGACCAACGCGTCTCTCACTGGGTCCCTGCCCAGGATCGCTGGGGTGCTTTTGCCTTCCTCCAGAGGCCTAGCTGGACCCCTCAGCCAGGGACCCCCCGGACCACAGCTCCTGCTTTTCTGTAGCTCACCTCCTGGCATCTGCACTGGGGTTCTCCTCTGCTGTGCGGAGTCCCCTGTGCCTCGTTGCCAAAAGGGTGGGCGCAGGCGCCTATGGTGTATCCCACACCCTGGTTGAAACCAAGTGAAAACATTTGCCAAACAGAAGGAGTTCCATGGGGATGGGGGCAACATCCTCGCAGAGGCCACAGGCTCCCTCTTCTGGCGGTCTCTGACCTGAGGGTCCTGCTTGTGCCAAGTTGATGGGGCTTATTATCCCACCCCCTAACCTCCCACAAAGGGCCTCAAGGTCCCCCACGCTGCTGAGACCCCAGGACAAGAGGAAAAAAAGGTTTTCTCCAGAAACGAACATGATGGTCAGAGCTACCCCTCTCGCACTGTAAGGATCTTCCTCATTATGGTGCAGATGAATTCAGCTCCTGAGGCCGTGGCCCGCTGGGTCCAGGATGGGGTCTTTGCTCTGTCTGTATACAGCCCGCCCCCCGCCCCCCAAATGCCAGTCAAAGAGCACTCAGAGCCTTTCAGAAACATCGCAGCTTCAAAATCAAAGGCCGTTCTCCAGCCTGCACCTGCTCCTACTCATCAAGGTTTCAGGAAGAAATCAGGGTTTGGTCCTAACGTTTTGTTCACTGTCGAGCAAGAGTTGGGGTGGGGGTTGGCTTGATCACGAGGTCGGTATGAGATGGGGAGGAGAGCAGCGGGGACCTCTGTGTTGCCGGTGAAACTCCGCTGTCAGTCCCGCACTGTCACTAACTGAGATGTTTCTGTCGCCTCCGTAGAGCCCCTCTGACCGAGGAGGTGCCTTTACCTTGGAGCCCGGCGACCTCCTGATGGATTTCACAGAAGCCACTCCTCTGGTAAACCTCCCCTTTCGCTAGAACCAGAAAAGCCACAGGCTGTAGAGACACCTGGGCAGAGGGACAGATGGACAGAGGTGGGCATCGCTGTGGGGAAGGCTCTTCCTGGTGCCGCTCTCAGCCTGGAGGCCTGGGGGTCAGCTTTCCTTGAGGATGCAGGCGCCACGGGTCCCGCCCAGAGTCTGCGAGGGAGTGCCAGAGGGCCATGCTCCCTCTCCTCTGAAGATGGCCGCCGGGGTCCCGCCCCCATCTGCCTGCTGCTCCCCCAGCATTGGGGCTCCTTGGTGCTTGGGGCTTGGCTTCCTGGCTTCCTGGGCTGCGCCCTGCATGCCCACCCATGGGGCATCCCCTGTCGCTTAAACAACATGCGCTGGTCTGAAGCACCTGCTCACTCCTCGCCTGGCTTTCCAGGCCCCTCGTGCCTCCCTGCCATCCTCCATCCGCTGCGTACAGGTCTCCCCTTCGGGAGGGCGGCCCTCGTGTGGGACTCGTGCAGGCCGGAGAGCGAGGAACAAGGGTCCTGCAGGCTGGGCCTGGCTCCAATCTCTGCTCCCTCCTTAAGAGCCTTGCCATTGGCTAGCCGCTGCCTCATCTGTCAGATAAGAATGTCATCGTTTGCACTGTCTGCCCTACAGGTGTAAGAAGGATGGAGAGAGAAGGGGAGGGAGAGGGAAATAAAGAGAGAGAGAAATTTTCAAGAATGCAAAGCACCATAACTACATGTAAGATATTACTACTGATATTATTGGAGGACACAGGCAAACTTGGATGTATCTTTGCCTCAGTGTAATATCCGGGTTTACTTGAGCATCAGTCACGGTCCACAAATTTGGAAAGTGAGTCAAAATATGAGGCAAATTAGAAACCGTCTCCTGAGAACGCACTGTGCTCCCGGCCATGTGGAGGCTCGGAGTGGACAGGGCAGCCAGAGGTTGGAGGGGAGGCAGGTTGATAAAGGGCCCAGGTGGACAGGGGCGCCAGGTACAAGGTGCACAGGGAGAAGCCAGAAGGGGGAGTCATTCGGGTGTGGCTCACTGAGGAGGATTCGGTGGATAGGAGGGATTTCTGGAAGGTTTTCAAATGGGGCACGATGCTGTCCAGGCTTTAGGAATGATCACCAGTCCTGCCTCAGCTGGCCCAAGGAATCCCCTGTGATTTATACAGTTTTACCTCCCACCTGGAGATGGGTGCCATCTCAGGGCTTCGAGTCGGCAGCTTTGGATAAACTGCTGAGAACGGGCGGTTCTAGGAACCTTCCGAGTTATTCCCCGTGTGCAAGTGAATGGGACCAAGTTATTCCGGGTCTTTTTGTTAGAAAAATTGCCAAGAGAGGGTAACTCAGAAACAGGAGCCTTCGTCATCCCTTTACACAGTTGGGGAAACTGAGTCCCAGCGTGGGGTAATCACACAGGGACTGAGACGGCACGGAAACCCAAGTATCCTGACTCCTCCTCCGGTGCTCTTCGCATCAGACTGGGCTGCATCCGGCGTCTTCTTTAGGGAACTTGCCGCCTGGGAGAAAGGCTGTGTTTAAAGCACTCGCCAGACCGGCTCTCTTCGCATCAGACTGGGCTGCATCCGGCGTCTTCTTTAGGGAACTTGCCGCCTGGGAGAAGAGCCTGGGAGAAGGGCTGTGTTTAAAGCACTCGCCAGAAGGGGAAAGTTTGCCAAAGGGCCTGGAGCAAAGGGCAGCAGGTTAGGTGACTGGGCCCGGTGCTCCAGCAGTACCCCATGAGGACACCCGTTACATCCTGGCGGGCCTCGGTGGCAAGCTGAGGACCTCCCGCCTAGCTGGAGGGCAGCATCCCCCAAAGGACCAGAGAAGCCCTGAGGTACAGTCTGAAAGGCCATGGAAGCAAAGGGGAGAAAGCAAAGTTCCTAGGCTTCACGGGACCAGGGTTTCCAAGTGTGAGTAGGAGTTTGCCACATGGAGAAAGTAGACCCAAGCGTTCTATGCAGAGGACACACCATGAACAGAATACTGAGTATTTATTAAAAAGGCCTGACATTTCTGAGAACTAGGATTAGTTTGTAATATATATATATATCTCAATATATCATAGCTTTGATAGGAGTCATGGGATTCAATTAAGACCATGTTATGGATCCAGCTTGTAAATTGCATTGCCCATCTTTTCTTTGACTATAAGACTGAGGTTAGAAAGGAAGCAGCGTCAGGCAGCGACCCAGAGGTTCCATGATATGAGATGCAAATGCCTAACAAGTGTCTGTCCAGCCTCTATCTGTACCCCTCCAGCAGCAGGGAGCTCATTCCTTCTCCCCAGGACACCCGGCTGCATCTCTGGGGGCTCTTAGCTCTGAACCCGGGCCAGGGTGCTGTACTGCCCGGGCCCAGGACGGCTGAGATCCTTGTCCTGCACCGAGACCGGGCTGCCCACTTCATATGAAGTTTGCGGTGAATATGTGCTCTCAGGGTGAAGCATCCTTTGTCTTGCTTGCGTGGATTTGAGGCGTGAGTGCACGTTCACACAGCAGGCAGCCGGAGGGCTGGTATTTTGGCGGGAGCCCACCCATTTGGGCTTTCCTCGGCATCATTGGCTTTGCCCTCACTTGCTCTAGAGTCCTGTCTTCCGTGAGTACCTAAGGGTTCCTGAGAGGGAGAGGGACTCTGGCAGCCTGCTTCTCCCTGTCTGGTCCTCTGCCCTCCATCTGCTCCTCCCGGTGTCACAGTAACGCAAGCAGCAGCCCTCTCTGCCCTCATGATCAGGGTGATGGGGGACCATGTTGTCTGTGACTCGGGACAGCAGAGGAGAGATGGGGCTTAAGGTCTGGGGCTGAATGAGACCCCTAAAGCCACATCATGGCCCTGGTTGCTTGGAGAACGGAGGAAAGAAGGGAGCACAGAGCTGCACAGACCGGGAGCTGGAGAGGTGAGGGGGACAGATTATCTTGCCTTCGTCTCCCGAGACACTATCAGACCCGGTCCAACCCTGGTAACTGTCCGCCCTCATGAGCCAGTCTGTGCAGGGCGGTTTCCAAAGAAGCATAGTCCAAACAGCCAGGCATAATCAGAAGGTTCAACCTTTGACTGGGATCTCCAAAAAAATTCAAGGTTAAACTCCCACCTGGTGACACTTCTTGCGTCTCTTTGCTGCCCTCTTACCTCTCTTGCCCCCTGCCCACCTGCAAGGACTTTCACCCCCAAGCTCTTCACAAAAACATTCTTTCCAGCTTCGCTCTTGCAGCATTTTCCCCTCCTTTCCCCAAACCTCTTCTTCTCTCATTCCCAACTCCTTGATGGTGTAGCTCAATTTAGCAATCGAAGTCCCACCACCTCTGCAGCTCGTTGTCTGCCCAGTCCCCGAATCGGCACCACAGACTTCATAACCGGATCAGTTTCTGCCTGAGAGGGAAGAGGTGGGGTGGGGTGGGAGGGGAGAGAAGGCAGAGAGCGAAGACAGCACCCACTCTCCATCTGCTCTTCTCTGCAGGGGTGTGAGTGTGAGCAGTGCGCAGAAGATGCTGGTGTTAAGAGAATGAGGGAGGTTGGAAGGAGGATGGATGCTTTCTCTTTGGGGTTTGTCCCTCCCTGATCCCCGTTATTTCATAAACCACTCACCCAACTGCAAAGCAGAGCCGGTCACAACCCAGGCCTCCTCCGGGTCAGGGATGATTGGTCAGGGAGGAGGCGGGTCTAGCCAGAGGAAGGCTGTGCTAGGCACAGAATGACTGAGTTTCCATTTGTCTCATAATTTGGTTTTTATTTTGAGCCTCATTCTATCATGAGGCCTAAAGCTTCACCCCAAGTCAAATCGGGGTACCTCTTCAGTCCCCCTGTGTTCTCCAGGGCATGGAGAGAGGGAGGGCGTCATCTAGTTTGTGATGTCATCACTTGCCCACACATCGGGGCCCTCTGCTTTCCTCAGGCAGAGAGTGGAACGCCAATCACTGTCCTGCTGGGGTGTGCATCCCAATCTGCTGGACACACCACACAGCCCTGCTGCTCTGGGACCTGCCACCTCCTGGCTCCCCCTGAGCAGAGGGACACGGGTCCTCTCTGGCTTTAATCTCCATTCCCCAGCCTCAGCCCACGGATGGGGGCACAGGCCCCTTTACTCAGTGCTCCCTAATGTCCAGCCCTCCTCCCTTCCCTTCTGACTTTCTCCTCTGTCCTCAGACGGGCAATCTCTTTCCTTATCTGGATGATGAAACCTCATGCATTTGCATCGTCATTTGTCCAGGCTGAAATCTTTCCCAAAGAGTCAGATTTTGAAACGCAGAAGCCAAGTAGAATCTAGCTGCCCGAATGTGGGCAAGGCCCAAGGAGCAAAGGAAATACCAGGCCGAGAAAATAGAACGGCCTTTCAGAAGAGTGTCCTGTTACATGTTATCTCAGTTCCTAGAGTCAAGCATGCGGGAGCCGCAGGAATGTTCTTTTGTCCACTCAGATGCCGGTTTAGAAAGGTCAGAGGTGCTTTTGGGATCAACATTTCTTGAGCATAAACAGTCCAACGCTGGGCAAAGCCTTAAGTCACGATGATAACCTTCAGTTCAAACACTGGCGGGCTGTACCCATGTTGGCTCCTAGGCAGGGCGTCCATGATTCTTGGTCATTTAGGCCAATTGTTATTTTCTTCAAAGAGCACACATTGAGCCTGCTGGTACCTGTAAAGGCAAGGGCCCCGCGGCCTGGGGTCCCTGGTGTAGTGGTTCTGGCTGGGGCTTTGATGCCTGGGACAGGGGTGGGGACCGAGCCTGAGGGCAGACGGGAGCCAGCTTCATGCAGGTGGATTAAACTTAACTGCAGGTGACTCATATGGACTCACTTTAGAACCATCAGGAAGGGGTCTTAGACCCGTGGATTTAGACTTTGCAAATGCCATTTCTGCACATCCCAGATTTGAAGAGTACAACATGGCTGCCGTGAAGGCCACCGTGAGATAATGGTTGTAAAAGCCCCCGGAAACCATCCTGGGCTGCACATGGTAGAGGACAAAGTTAGGTGCGTGTGGAGACAGGAGAGAAGCCTGCAGTTTTCTTGACCAGCTTTCAATGAGGCTTACCCAACGGCTGTAGTGTATTCACTGTGGCAGGATCAGACCAACTACGTAAGGAGACTCTGGAGTGACAAGATGCCCATGTTTATTCTCTGGAGTGAATGGTCCCCCCCTGAAACCCAAGCGAACCCCGTCAGCGAACCCCGTCAGCGGTCCCCGCCCCTGACATCAGAGCATTCTCTCTTCACCATCCTCATTTCACCAGTACACGCTGCTGGACCTCTGCCGGGTGCATGGCAACATTTAGGGCTGGGGCGGGGAACCTGGTATCCCAAGTGACGTGGCATTTTCTCACAATGCTTGGCATCTTCCAGCTAAGCAGCAGGGTACCCCAGTGCCCATACAAGCTGCCAAGGCCTGGGTCCATGGGTGTGGGAGGGGGGAAGGCCAGTATGTTTTCTGCACAGATAGAGAGAGATGACAGGTTCAGCCCTAAACGCTGTGTTCCTACTCGCCGCTGACGTATCTCTTCCCTGGGGCGCTCTGCTGGGCATCTGCTCACCGATTCGCCATAAGGTGGACCCTTGTTTAGCAGAGGGGAGGAGACCACCAGGCATGGAAGGTGGTCGCTCCCATGTGTGTGGCCACCCCTCCTAGTGCCCCCATGCCGATATCACTCACAGCTTTCTGGCTTGGCCTGGGCAATGCTTCAGAATCCTCAACAGCGTGCCAGGAGGACACTGCCAGTCCCGTGCAGTTGGCACAGGAGACGGCCCCTACCCACCCTCACCGGGTTGGGGTTTTGAGGTGGAGTTCTGCTCAGATGGTGGAGGAGACAGAGGCGGGCCAGAGAGGAGAGAAGGCGGAGAGAGGAGGGCGGTGGGAGGGACTAGGCTCCAGTTGGCCAGAGGCTAGAAGTAGGCTGCGGGTGAGGCTGGCTTGAGAGCAGGAGTTGACAGATCCGTCTTGCACTGTGCTATCTTTCTCTCCTTCCCCCTCCCTTATCTCCTCTTCCTCCTCCCCATCTCTCACCACCTCCTCCTCCCCTTCTCTCCTCTCCTTGTGAGCAGGCAGAGCCCGCCAGCGCCCCCCACTGTGCCCACTCTCGCTGCTCTCCTCCACTCTCTCTCCCCATGAAGGAAGAGACAACTGGAGTTTGCATGCACCCTCCAATCAAAACGAGGCTGGTAGGTACCCAGCAGGGAGAGGGGCCTGGCCAGGAGAGGCGAGGCAGGCAGGAGCCACCAGGCGGCGGCTACAGGGGTGTGCAGGAGCCTCAGACCCCCCCGAGGAGGCCGGCTGACAGGTGCTCTGGCCTCATGATGGATGCAGAGTTTGGAGACCAGCTGGCTCTGGTCACACTGGGACACAGGGCTGCGGTCCTGGCCCTTCGTCGCTAGAACCAGGTCTCCAGAACCAGGAAGCTTGTTATTCTAGAGCTTTGATGAACACAGATGCTTTTCCCAGAGAGGAAATTCTTAGTTGCATTTCTACTGAAAATAAAAGCTTTTTAAAACGTGTCTTTCTTGCTACTTATCAAGATAACATGAGTATTACATAATGACTTGAAAGGAATCACTTATAACCCCAGCCTAGCACGTGGGTTGTTTTTTTTTTCCCATTTTTCATGTTTCCTGCTAATACGTATTCATATTTTTACAGAGTTAAAGCATACCCATGCCATCTTCTGTTTCTCACTTAAGGTTGTGTTCTTTCTACCTTGTCCTTGTTACCACATTCTCTGTGACCGTTTATATGCCCCTAGGTGAGTGGTCCACATTTACCTCACCGGCTCTCTACCGCAGGCGCGGGTTTGGTTCCCAGTGTGTCACTTTCCCAGGGAACACACGTAGGCTCTGGCATCAGGCATTTATTTTCTCAGGTGAGACCCTGCTAGGTCCAAGTGACAGTACCGTCAGGAGACTATGCTTGGCCACGAAGCACAGCTGCTGGAATATATGTTTTCTTATTTAGAGCAGGTACAACATAATTCTTTGGAGTTGCCAACATTCGCATTCCTTTCATAGCAATAATCAACCTTTCTCCCTTTCTACTCCATGCTGGTCTGAGAGTCTCACCTGTACGTTACCTTTCATTTGGCTATTGGTCTCAGAACACCACGTGGAGCCACTAGGTCGCACAAGGAGCATGCACCACATGGCACTGGCCCCAGTCCCAGTCTTGCTGGGCTGCAGGCAGCCGCCACCAGCAGCCTGAGTTGGCACCTGAGTCTTAAGGCAAAGCGTGGGGTCCATGCTGGGAATTTGGAGATGTTTAAAGAGGCGGAAGAGAAGTTGGGGGAGGGGAGCAGACTTGGACTGGACCTCTCTCTGACTATTGCAAGGACATTATCATTCCCAGATCACTTAGATTGAGACCTATCCCACCCATTCAGAAACCTCAGCAAATTTGGGTCTGGTTGATGTGAACTTGCTCGTTCCTACTTTATTCCCCATTAAAGTGACTCAAGGACACCAAGGAACTGTCCCAGGTTCCATAGGCAAGACCCTGAGGGACACAAAGGCTGCTTCCAATGGGCAGGTGTCTCGGCTGCAACTCTCTGGGGGGTGTGTGTGGGGGGGCAGAGTGTGCATCCCCAGCAGGTGTGCAGGCAGCTTCTGTGCCCTGGGGCTGCAAGACAAAGCTAGTGCCAGAGCCACCCGGCCCCTGGGCATGCGGGCAGTTCTCTAGGGCAGCTCCCCCCATGCCCCAAGGATCCAGGAGGCCAAAGACGTAATGACCAGACAAAGAATGCAAGCAAAGGCTCTTTCTGGCCACCCACCACTGCCTGATCAGATGGCGCACCCGCCTCTCTCAGACCAGCCCTGTGCTGCAGCCACCCCTGGAACTGGGCCCTTTTGATCTCCATGCCTTCTGTTGCTAAAGGCCACGGTGGCAGGATTCTCACAGGCTTATGCGGGTTCCTCTGTGGCCCACAGTGTACAGGGAGTTCAACAACTAATGTGAGCAGATAGGGAGTGCTTTCTGGCCTAATTGGTCCTGCTCTGGACTAATGTGTGATCTTGGGTAAGTCACTCCTCTGCCCACCCTGATAGACTGTGTCCCAAACTGTGGCCTCTCCGCTTCTCTCTAGTCCTTTCCCTGCAGCCACCCAGGCAGCCCCGGCCTGCCTCATGTGCACCTGGTCAGTGGGTCAGGCCAGGGATAGGGCCCAGCCTGCCTGGGAGGCCCCAGCAGACCCCAGTGAAAGGGGGTTCCAGGGTGAGGTGAGCCTGGGGTGTCCCCCAAACACGAGACTACAACAAGGGGCACAGATAAAAACCACTGGCCACACTCCTGCGGGGCCGCTGTGTGTTTCCCTGCACAAGCAATGAAGGCTCTGCGTGTGTGCCCTCGAGTCCTTCAGTTCGATTTAAAAAGCACACCGCCAAAGGTGGCAAAACATTGTTTTCTAATCTGAAAGTAACACTTGTTTTCTCTCTTTTTTGAAGATAAAAACATTCCCGGTTGATCCAGTGACCTCGTTTCCTGAGCCTTTCATTGCGGGGCCGCAGTTTACCGTAAGTAGCTTAATCCAGAGAACCCGTCTGCACTCAAAGGCATTGTCCCCACGTGGCATGCTGTGCCAACAGCTTCCTTTGATCACTGTCAACTCTGACTTCGGAAGGAGCTAGGGTCTGGGGGGGGGGTTCCATCTTTTAGTTAGGAATTTCCTAGATCCGATCTATGGGAGGAGGAGAGGGTGAGGGCATACTTGATCTGATCACAAACATAAAATTAACCATTTTAAAAATATGTTTTTATTAATTTTTAGAGGGAGAGGAAGGGAGGGAGAGAGAAACATTGATAAGAGAGAAACCTTATCAATAGGCTGCCTCCTGCATGCCCCTTACGGGGGATGGAGCCTGCAACCCGGGCATGTATCCTGGTGGGGAATCAAACCAGTGACCAACCACTTAGCCACACCGGCTGGGCTAAAATTAACCATTTTAAAGTGACAACTCAGTGAAAGTACATTTAGAACCATGCAACTGCCACCATTATCTAGTTCCAAAACATTTTTATCACCCCCAGAGGAAACCTCATACCCACTAAACAGCCACTCCCCATTTCCTGCCTCCCTCTGGCCCCTCGTAGCCACCAATCTGCATACCTTCTCTATGGAATTTCCTAGTTTGGATATTTCATATCAAAGGAATCATATGACCTTTTGTGTCTGGTTTCTTTCACTCAGTATGTTTTTGAGGCTCGTGCACATTGTAGCACGTGTCATTATTTCATTTCTGTTTATGGAGGAACAATATGCCATTGTGCGTACGTGCTGCAATTTATTGATCCTTTTATTCATTGATGGGTATTGGGGTTGTTTCCACCTTTTGGCTATTGTAAATCATGATGCTATGAACATGCATAGACATGGTATTTTGTTTGAGTCCCGGTTTTTTATTCTTTTGAGTTGGATCTGCATCTTGATAATAGTGTGATTTTAGATACGTCACTTGGCCACTCTGAACACCAGTCTCCTCTTATTTAAAGCAGACCCAGTAATAAGAATATCCTCTCTGTATCCGGTTGTGGCTAGAATCAAAAGGGATGAAGAACTTGAAAATACTTTACTGGCCACAGACCATCCCACAAATGTCAAGTGTGATTGTTGTTTCTCAAGGCTGGAGAGGCAGGTGGTATAATTAACAAGAGCCAGTAGTTGTGACAACTGGCTTCCAGCCATCACCTCTCTCTGTGTTGCTGGGCAACTTCTACTCGCTGCAAACGGTTAAAATGCTTTTTAACATTTAAGTGTTGTAGTTTCCTCATCTGCAGAATGAGAGGGTCTGATAATTTCCAAGTTTCTTTTCAGTTGCTCAGTTCTTTTCTTTAAATGAACATGCCTACAGGAGCTCACTATATTATGGGCGGCTGTCCAGAGCACAAATGGGGAGCCCAGGGTCCCGCCTCTTTTGCTCTCACCCTCTCCTCCCAGGGATCAGATCTAGGTAATTCCTAGAACCAAGTGATTCCTGAGCCTCCTTCCAAATGGTTTCTGGCCCCTCTGGAAGATCTGTGAGGTGGGTGTAGTGACCTTGGGGTAGCTCCAAGTGCAGTCTCATGGGCTGGATGATGGTCACTACTTGAGGTGGTTTGAGTCACATGGAGAGGGAAGGTGTACACAGTCCAGGCAAAGGCAAAAACAGGCTCCCAGAACATCCATTTCTAGGATCATGAGCTGTTGCCAGCACCTGCCTTTTAAGAACGAGAGGAGAGAGACACAGGGGCTGGGCCAGGCTGTTAAATATTATTACTCCAACGTTCATCCTACCCCTGCAGTTTTGCTAGGTACAGTTCCCCAGCTGGAAACTCTGGCTCCTCTTCCCTCAGCTGGCCATAATGGGCACTCTGGCCTTCTGCCCAGCCTTGGCAATGCCGTGAGACACCCAGGGAAGCTCTTCCTGAAAAGCTGGGGGCCAAGACAGAGCAGGAAACCAATGTCAGAAACCACGCTGGGACTTTTAAGAACTGGGCAAGATTGGCTTGAAGGCAGCTGGAGGAGGCAGAGGGAACAGCATGAACGCGTGGCAAAAGGGATCATCCCATGTTCAAGGGACTGAAATGAAAGCAAGAAGAACTAAAATGCAGAGAGCAAGGGAGTGGGGCATGAGAAGAGGAAGGGGAGGAAGGAATAAACACTCAAGGGGCAAAAACATGCTTCATTTAACAAATATTAAAAAGATGAGCACTCAGGGTTGAGATTTAATAATATTAGTAAATTTTGCTGCTCCCCAAGGTCATTCTTAAGTGAAGCTAGCTTTTTTTCTTTCTACGTGGAGTGCATGGCATTGAAGAATATAATGGCTGCTAATATAGTTTGGTGCCACTGCCTTGATTCATGCTAGCACTTTCACCCACCATTGCCTTTGTGCCATATTTCCCCCTTTTCCAAGAGAGTATCAAAAGTGACATTAAAAGCTCAACCTCCACCTAGATCACTAAAACAACAAAACAACTTTTTACTCCAGCTCCTGTATCAGGATGGGCTAAGTCATGCTTGAAAATGACAAACTGAATTTCCTGCTCATGCTGTATGTCCGTCATGGATGGGCTGAGGGTGTCATCCTCTTTCTGGGACCCAGGCTAATGGAGCAGCTGCCACCTAGAACATTGCTAGTCACAGTGGCAGAAGGGAAAAAAGAGGCAATAAATTGCACACTGGCTCTTAAATCTTTCAAAGGAAACAAAATATGGCGCCTCAACTCACATTTCCTTGGCCAAAGAAAAGCATATGGCCATGCCTAACTTTAAATATATATATATTGATTTCAGAGAGGAAGGGAGAAAGAGAAAGAGATGGAAACATCAATGATGAGAGAGAAACACTGATCAGCTGCCTCTGGCACACTCCCTACTGGGGATTGAGCCCAAAACCCAGGCATGTGCCCTAAAAGGAATCAAACCATGACCTCCTGGTTCATTGGTCTATGCTCAACTATTCAGCCACACTGGCCTGGAGGCCATGCCTAACTTAAAGAGGGTGGGGAAGAGCAGCCCTACCAGGGGCCTGGAAAGTGATAAGCCAGAATTATCTGGTGGACCACACATATGATGACTACAGCCCAACATTTGTGCAAGCTCTTTGTGGCAAACACTACATGCTGGAAAATGTCTGATGCTCCCTTCTTCATGGCCAGTTCTTTGGCATTGCTCCGTTCCAGGCCAGGTCAGTTTTCCCTCTGGAGGCAGGTGTAAA
Source organism: Myotis davidii (assembly GCF_000327345.1). Classification (NCBI taxonomy): domain Eukaryota; kingdom Metazoa; phylum Chordata; class Mammalia; order Chiroptera; family Vespertilionidae; genus Myotis; species Myotis davidii. The sequence goes on along the minus strand of NW_006296226.1, from coordinate 2,188,266 downwards.
ACAAAAAGGGGCTTGTATTTTTCAGCAATAGCCTCTCATGACCTCTCAAAGATAAGCCTCTCCCCATTGCTCAAGCCAAATATATCCTTATAGAACAATAGCTATCCTTAATATTTTTAGAGACTTTTCATGTTTTCCTAAAAGGGATAAGTTATCTTCTATCTAAATGTAGTGCTCATTTGATGGTCAATGCCTCTTCTTTAGAAAGCCAGGAAATAGTGTGAAAAATCAAGTTATAAGATATGCAGCTGGCATTATCTAAAGGATATAAAACAAGCAAAAAGCATGCACAGAAAAAATACAATGAGGACGTATACTGACAACAGTAAAGAATTATGGAATTTCTTCATTTATTTGCTTTTATATGTCTCCTAAGTTTTCTATATAAAAGTAATAAGCATATCATGCCTTTCAAGGCAAACAAAAACAACCAGTTATTTTCTCCAAATGAGGCAGTATTCTCTAGACTAGTAGTTTTCAAACGTTCCCTGGTTTCAGAATTATCTAGAGGCCTTGTGAAAACACGGATTGCTGGACTTCCCCAGATATTCTGGTTCCAGAGGTCTTTGGTAGGGCCTGAGAATTTGCATTTTTACCAAGTTTCAAGATAACACTGATGCTGCCAGTCTGGGCACCATACTTTGGAACCATTGCTATGGAGGTGAAAGATGCCAGTTATGGAGCCAGCTCACCCTGGTTCTAAATACTGGTTCTTAACACACCCTGTGTGACCTTGGGAAGATTCCTGACCTCTCTGAAGCCTCACTTTCCTTTTCCATAAAATCAGTTCTAAGATGCACATTTTTTTTCACTATTTAACATCTCTGAAATAAAAAAGTCATTACAATGGGTGGGGGGGGGGGACAAAGTTTGATTGGTCACATTTTTCTTTCTCGTTGGTGGCACATGGAAAAATGGTGCATCTTCCAATGATGGGGTCTAAGATGTGATGAAATTTGATCTCCACCTTACAGCATTGTAAGAAGGCAATGTGTGTCAAGTACTTCGCATAGTGCCTGGCACAAAGTAAAATCATTTAATAAATGACAATTGAGTTTAGCTGTTATCAAAAAGTAACAGGAATTGCATGGTATGGCTTAGGGAGCAGCTGATAGAGTGCAGGGAAACCTAGACTAAGATGGCTTTCCTCGTTCCTATTTCCTCTCCAGGCAGACTTTAGAGATAGTAAATTACAGTGCTGCCCTGGCCAGTCTTCCCCGCTGATCCCAGCCGTGACCCTGAGGCCTTTGACAGAGACCATCTCCACAGTGCAGACCATCTACACCACTCGGAAGCCTGTTTCTCTGGCAGCCAGGTGGGTCAGGGAAACCAGGCACAGGCCTTAGGGTCACTGTGTTTGTGACATCTACAACCCAGTCATTCATTCTTTCATTCATTTTTTTCTGCGTTTATTGACATGCCTTCAAAGGCTGGTACTTGAGGTGCTAGGGATGTACAGTGAACAAAGTAGGTAAAAGTCCAACCTTTACAAAGTTTACAATTTAGTGTTGGGGAAGAGGAGACAGGCATTAAATGAGCGTGTGTGTGTGTGTGTGTGTGTACAGTGGAGACAGATTCCATAGATAGGCAACTGGGCCTGAGGGCAAGGAAGTTAGAAGCAATCTCTTAAAGCAGCCAATTTTAGTTCATTTTTACTTATTAAAACACAGGAGGGAATTGTAGGAGAAAGTGCATACGAGACCAATTGAAACCTTGATTTAAAGAAACCTATCCCCTGGACATCTAGCCTCAGTCACTCAAAAGACCATTCCTGAGAGGCTGCTGTGCACCAGCGCCTGTGCTAGGCTCTGGGGGTTCAGAGGCGAATGACGTATACACAGTCTGTCCCCTGAGGAACTCTCAGTCTGGAGGGGGAAGCCAATCGGTAGCCAGACAATTTCAGGTCATTGTCGTGCTAGCAAATGTAGGGGGCCCTGAAGGAGGCTGACAGAGAAAGTCAAGAACTACGACCAAGAACAAATCTGGCGGCAACTTCAGCAAGTCTGCTCTTGTGATTTTTTGAGGCTTTATCTTACTGTTTTGTCACCTACTCTCTTTTTCAGTGCAGAGACGCTCCGGCAGGAACTGGAGAGAGAGAAAATGATGAAAAGACTGTTGATGACCGAACTGTGACTTCTCCCCTCGCTGCCTGGAGGACGGCATGGTGCCTTCTGTCATTTTCCTTCTTCGGGCTTTGTGTGCTCACTCTAGCACAACATGCAAATGTGTGCTCTGCCTGCCCAGGTCCCCATGGTTAGTTGAAGCCAACATCTGGCTTGACTTTTACTGGGAAAGTTATTTAATGTCTCCTGAGTATTAGAGTTTTTCTTCTACTCAATGTAGTGGAGACAGGATTTGTAAGTCTTGGCGGAAAAAAAAATGGAAAGATGGGGATCCCTTTTCAGAAGTACCTGTGTGTATTCGTTGATAACCACAGGGGTTACTAAGGCGCAGAATCCTTTGCTATCAATCTCAATCATGTGATTTTGTATGATTGAAACTTACACCAAGCTTTGACTGTTTGCTAAAGAGTCATTTTTAACGAGAGAATAATTCTTTATTGCTGGTTTTTCATTTACACTGGTAAATACACAGATCTTTTAAAGTCTTTAACATTCATTTTTATTCAGACACGAGTAGGTGAACTAAAAAGGAAAGTTGCAATCACCAGGACTCGAGGTACTTCAGCTTAATCTGAAACATAATTTCACTTGTGACTTTGTTAAATACGATATTATTTGGGATACACAGAATTTATGATTCAACCCAAAGTAGGAAATTATAGCTTAAATTCTAAAAATCCTTACAAGATTAAGGTGATTCAATATCAGGATTCACTGGGGGTGTTCCATAAAGGAGAATTATTTCTAAAGTTGATCAATTCCTATCCTGTTGCTAGAACCTTGACCAGAAGAAACTCTGCTCTCTTTTTGTAAGTTTCCAGAAATGTGTTTTTAAATTTTTATTATGCACTTGAACAACTTTGCAGGAATAAAGGAACCCCCTAGCCACAAACTAGCCCTCCAAATTGTTTCCCAAGCTTTCTCAATGAATATGCACACCTTTTTTACAGTGGTATGATCGGTGTGTACACACTCTTTGGTTGTACTTCTCCGCCTAACACAGAACTTCTCTTTTCAATACAGATCCTGCTCTCACCCATTTAAATGTCTTTATATCCTTATAACATGGTTAACCTCACTGCTCCCCGTTATTAGATATTTGAGTTATATCCAAGTTTTCACTCTTATAAATAGTGCTGCTATGAATGTCTTTGTAAAAAAAATTACCCTTCCTTTGGATTCTCCCCCCTGGGAATATCTCCAAAGAGGGATTGTGAGGTCAAAGAGCATGAAGTATTGTATAACTCTTACTTTATTGCCAGATTGCTTTCTAGAAAGATCCAATCTTTGGATTGGAAGGACCGTAAAGGTCAACCCCTTCAATCCCCTCTGAATGCTTGAACTCCTACAATTTATGATGCCACCAGCAATGTATAAGCATTTCTATTTACCAATAGCTCTGCCAGTATTGGGTTTTGCCATTTTAATTTATTTTTGCTTGTTTAATAGGTGTGTACAGTTGTCCCTGAAAGGTTGTTTTATTTCATTAATTGCTAGCAAGGCCGAGCACTTTTCCATGTGATGATTTACTAGCTATATTTCCTTGTGTGTAAAATGTCCATCCATTTCTTAAGACTGCTTGTTAAGTGGAACTGATCTCATATATTTGTATCAGAACTGTATTTTTATGTTGTGTTGTATAGTTTGCTCTCCTGTCCCTGTACTTAAAACTGAATGGTGCCAATAATTTGATACTAATGATTATTTAAAAAGAGCAATGCCTCATTTACTAACATTGTTGTAAAAGGGGGCATGTAAGCAAATATTCAGATCACAGAGGATTAACCCCTGAAGTGCTGAATCTTTAAAATATTAATATTTTTTGAGGGAAATCTTTCTAAGCTGTATTACACACTTCCCTGCCTTAGTAAACAGAGTATACCGGAGAGTATTTCACCTTTTCTCGATGAGTCATGGTCATCATTGTAAACATGAGCCCCTTTTGGACTTGGCGTGGTGCAGTAATGTCATTAGAAGCTATCAGAATGTGTGGGGCTTGGCTTTGCCTTTCACAGGCTGTTGTGCTCATCTCATTGATGGCTTCTACTGCTGTCTGCTCTGCTGGTGACGCCATCTGGGGCAATTGGGGTATTTGGGACCTTTTAATCCCTGTTCTACACGACCCCTGGCTGTACCTTTAAAACAGCTTTCGCCGTTCTTTATCTCGTGCACACGATGATGCCAAATGTGTTTCTGTACAATATGGGGAGCTCTCTGTGTCTGGGCTCGTCAGCTCTTGCCAATCCAGCACCTAACCTGTTAGCTTTCTGAGTCTTCTGCTCTTCACCTCCTGCTCTCTGATGGGAACCTCCCGGGTAAAACAGGAAGTTCTCTTGCGGAGGCCAGGAACCCCAGTGTCACATGGTGTCAGGTTGGCTCTTCTGCTGCGGAGGGATGCATGGGCTTTCCGGCCGCTGTTTTCAGGAGCCTCTGAGTCTCCTGCTTCTTCCTCCCCGCCTCCCCCTGGGTTCACAGATGTTTCAGAAGGTGGATGTCACAGATGTCTCAGAAGTCTGGTCACAAACTCGTTGGCTACTACTGTGTATGAAAACCCAGTACCTTTGGCAGCTCAACTCTAATCAGTAAAATCAAGAGGATTCCATTGTTTCAGCAGTTGTCCTGGTTATTTGCCTACGTAAATGTACGACGGGTGCTTGGCATTGGGAGCTGAGCAGAAGACATTGGCTTGGGTGGATTCACAGGGGTAAATGTGAATTGGTACAGTCACTTCATCTGTTTTAAATACTTAAAACCAAAGCAATGGTTGTGACTTTATGGTCACACAACATATGGTCACAAATTTTATACATTACCATGTGGTCACACAACATACATGTTATGTCCAGGGTGGGGAAATCAGCAACACACACGTTATGCCCAGGGTGAGGAAGTCAGCTTGCTGACATAATCACTCCCGGCCTCCAGAATGTGGGCCACTGACTCCTGACGGGCATGGGGGTGAGTGCCAGGGGCCTGGGAAGCTGGCGGCCCACAGGGTATGTGGACTGTAGACTGTGTAGGAGCATCTTTCTTAGGTTTGAAGAATTTTAAAACTAGGTCTTGGAGCATTCAAAAGATCCCACCTGAATGCACCCCAAATTTCATATTCCCCAAATAGCACAGGAATGTTCTAATATCTTTACCTTTCTTTCACCATCTCAAAGATCACTATTTTTTAAAAAAAATTTCGACATTCCATTACCATTTTAAAGTGTCCGAATTCAGTGGTTTTTAGTATATTTGCAACGTTGTGCCAACATCACCACTAAATCCAGAACATTTCCATCAATACAAAAAAGAAACTCCATGTCTAGAGTCACAACCTGTCTCCCATCCCCTAGCAACCACTGATTTACTCTCTGTTCCTAATTTCTGCCTAAGGATTTGCCTATTCTGAACACTTCGTATCCATGGAATCACACAATATGTGGTCCCTTGTGTCTGGCTTCTTTCACTGACCACAATTTTTTCCAGGTTTATCTGTGTAGTAGCATGGCTCAGTACTTCATTCCTTTTTATGGCTGAGTGTTATGCCATTGTATGAATATTACACCTTTGTTTATCCATTTATCAGTTGACAGACATTTGGGTTGCCACCACTTTTTGGCTATTATGAATAATACAGACATTTGTGTACAAGTTTTTGGGTGAACATATGTTTTCCGTTCTCTTGGGTGTATAGCTGAGATTGGAATAGTTTGGTCACATGGCAACTTTTGTTTAACTTTGGAGAAGCTGCCAGGCTTACTCCTTAAGCCATCAAAAATGGAAGAAAATCACATTTATTACTAGACAGAGCATGGGCACATCCATTACAGGTCAGATACTGAGATGCAGCACTGATTTGGGGGAATTTTTATAACGGGAGAAAAAAGTTGTTTTAGTGAAGTGGCTCTGATGAGAAGAGAAAATAAAAATAAAGGTGGTTTCTTCTAAAAGTGAAATTAAGCTCAGGCTCATCTCTAGGTCCTTGTGTGAGTAGCTGGCTCTTGCTCAGCCAGTGGTCTCAGAATATTCAGGGAAAGTTTCCTCCCAGAAAATGTGAACAAAAGAGAAAAAAGGGGAATAAAACAGCAATAGATAGCAAGCTCAGGTTCCCAAACCAGAGAATCAACACTGAAATCAGAAATGTGTTTGTTTTGGGTTTGTTGTGGGTCTTTTTCTAAATGTTGATCAATTTAAAACTGATTATACCTTCCCTGGTGAACAGGAGAAGAAAAGAAAGGAATTTCAATTTTTAAGAAGTAGGGTTTTGGTGTTCTGTGTTTTGTTTTTTTGTTTTTTGTTTTAGCATTACATGTTTATAGATTTTTCAATTGATTGCCTTTTTTGTATTTTAGAATTTTATACATTACAAAGCCGTTTTGGGGGGCGAGTCTCTTTGTTTTGATTGTTAAATAGTTGTAGTTCATCTTACCTTTTTCAAGCAATAAATCTGACTTCTTGCAACAGCTGGTCTGTTGGGAGACCTCGCGAAGCCAAAGGGTTTCATGAATTATACCTGATTCACCCTTCAGGATAAACAGGTTTAAGCTCTAACTGAACATCCCCCGACAATGTCAGCTGATACCCAAGAGCAAACACTTGACCTCTGAGTCTCACTGCACTTTTCACTATTTCCACACCAGTGCTCTCTCCCGCCTCCCCTGCAGTCACTAGTTTCTTTGTGAATGTTTGTATTTCACAACCTTATGTGTTCATTCATGCCACTGGTAGCCTGGAACCCTATTCATTCTTACCTATTTCATCTGATTTAAACTCCCTCGTCATCATGGAGGTCACTATCACCACTCCACACAAGCTGACATCTGGGCCTGCATTTGGAACCTCTCTGTGCTTTTCTGTCTCCATCATTATTTTATTTGTTTATGCAAGAAAATATAACAGAAAAAAAAAAGAAAAAGCAGGCAAAAATGCTGACTCTGCAGTACCAGCATAAAAAGAACTGTGTCAGTGTTTTCTAACGGAAGACAGCTTGGTTTGAATATGTTATCACTCCAAAACCACCATTAGAGGTGAACTCCGGGACCTGGCACGCAGTTAAGTGCTTGGTGTGAATACAGGGACAGCTGAGTAAACAACCAAAGGGAATGGATGGCAAGCGGCAGGAAGGGATTTGAGAGAGCTGAGCATTCAGCGCGGCCATCAGGCCTGGTACAAAGCTTGCTGCGGGGAACCAGAGCACATCGGCTGCCTCGCTTTGAAGGGGGCGGGTTATGCAAAGGCCCCAGCAGCCTCTGCCGGTTACACACCCCAAACCTCTGGAGGGGAAGCAGGTGCATCCAGCCCAAGGAGCTGGCTCTGGTGTCCCGTGGCTCTGAGTACCTACCTCAGTTCACCTAGCGTGGGGATCTTGCTATTTCAACTTACTCCTGGGATGATGCCAAGATATCATGGGTACAGGCAGTGCTTTATAAAGGGTGTCCCAAAATTCACGCAAGATTTGAATTTTGTGTGAGCATTAGCAACAACAAAAAAATAAAAGCCTAATTTTACTCGGTTTATTGCATCAGATTCTAATATCTGTTGCCCTTTGATTTCAATCCCTTCAATTTGATAAGCATTACCAAGTACCAATTATGGCCCAGGAGCAGGGACAATGAAGACCAATGAAGACCACGGCTTTGCGTATGTGCCAGCATACCCGATGTGCTATTCCATACATAACCCTATACTGTATACTTTATGGATCAATAAAAAATTTACAATTTTTAATTATAAACCTGTGTTTTCTATCAAAATTACTTCTTGCGTGCATGTTGGGACACCCTTTATAAACCAAAAGGTGTCTGAACAAGGCGGGGGGGCGGGGGGGAGGCAGCAGTTCTGACCAGGTGTGTCCCAGGTAAACCTTCAGGGGAGCACTTCTTAAACCTGCGCGGGCACTCGGGGTCTCTGGGGGACCCCGGTGAAATGCAGACCCTGACTCCCCAGCCTGCAGCGCGGCGCGGTTAGTGACGCTCACCACCTGGGGATGCTGAGCTGCTGAGCTGAGGACCGCGGTCTGAGGAGCAGGTCCGGAGGGGCCACCTCTGCGTCCGCGGAGACACGCGCAGGGAGGGGAGGCGCAGTGGGGAGGCTGGGA
>NW_006296226.1:2168842-2179511 GCF_000327345.1 Myotis davidii | reverse complement strand
GGGGGCTGCCATCTGGCCTGGGCTGTGTGAGATTGGAGCAGCCAGAGGAAAGCAGAAATCCAGACTTAACAGAGATGCTGACTTATTTCCTCCCCGCGAGTATTGACCTAGATTTGCAAAGGCAAGCGCCCTGACCTCTCAGTGTTCTGTTCCCCACCACCACCACCCCCGCCAGCGCTGGGTCACTGCTCCTTCCCCGCCTCCATCCCACTCCTTTTCTACCCGGCCTGTTAGGGGCCCCTGGTGTGAGCCACCATTGTGGGGCCTGCTGGGCCCAGAGACTGGGGTTTGTCAGCCATAGACCTCCCCGCGGGGATGCTTCAGTGAGCACAAAGCCACTGATTCTGCTCAGAAGGAAGGGAAGCTGGCCTCTTTTTCCCTGCCATTTGGAAAGTAGTCATTTTCATTTTCTTCTGCTAAAAGGAGTAGTAAAATTATATATATATATGATATATCTGTTGCCGAGGATTAGGTTTAGCTGCCTACACCAAATAGAGATGAGTAGCTTAAATAAGATAGAAGTTTCTCTGTCATATACGGAAATCTGGAAGTAGGCAGCCCAGAACCGGTCATCAGAGACCCTGGGTCCTGGTGGTCTGCTTCTTCACAATTCCTAGCGTGTGACTTCATGGGCCGAAATGGCTGCATGATCTCCAGCCATTACATTCACTCTCCAGACAGTAGGAAAGAGGAAGTGGGAAGAAGATCACTGACTATAAGGAGATGATGCCGAAGTCCCATATAACAATCCTGCTTAGCCACAACTTAGTCATGTGGTCACTCATAGTTGCAAAGGAGGCTGGGATGTGTAGCCTTCTAGGTGGGAAGTAATAAGTCCAATGAAAAAATTGGAATTATTGTATTAAGGAAGATGGAGAGAATGGATTTGGGAAAATGTATTAGTTGGGCAGAGGCTTAACTGCTGAAACAGAGTCCTCAATATACAGTAGCTTAAGTAAGATGGTTTGTCTTACATGAGTCAGGCCGGTCTGAGCTGGTGGGACAGCTCTGATCTACAAGGTCATTCATGGATTCAGGTTCCTTCCATCTGATTGCTCCATCATCTCCTAAGACTTTGTCCTCCTCTGTGTGGAAGTTGAGTTGCTTGCATGTCCTGTTCAAGCTTGAGGAAAGGAGAAGAAAGAAAGTTCGGGGCAAGCAGTTTCCTCTTAGGCTGGTTGTACAGATCACTACTGCTCACATTCCTTTGGTCAAGAACATAATTATATGACCTAGCTGCAAAGGAGGCTGGGAAGTGTAGTCTTCTAGCTGGGTAGCCATGTGGCTAGGGAGGAGAGACTAGGGGGAAGGGAGGCGGGGAAGCACAACAAATCTGTTACTCTGGAAAAGAATAAATATCACAAAGTCCATCTGCTTCTGAAAGCATCTAAAACATATTTATTCTGTTCCTAGTCAGCCTATCACACTGCCGGGTCACTCAGATGTGGCACATGAAAGCTTATATTCTCATGGGGCACATGGACCTAACAAATGAAGAACAAGGTCAGATGCTCTATGTCAGTTTGTATCTACAGAGAGAATAAGGTTAGTTGTGCAACCCAGACAGTTTTATGAACATCAGGTGGGCTGCAGCTTTATAGAGTGAGCTGGGAAGTATGAAAGGCTTTGGTGAGACAGAAGAGGGAGGACATTTAGGTGAGGTGACTGCACAGGGGCAGCAGGGCATGCAATGTGTATACAGATCCCCAGTTTGCTTGCCCCTCTCACCCATTCTGCATGTGCAGCCAGAAGTTTGAATAGGGTCTTAGGACTTGAATCTTACCAAGCATCCCTCTTTATCTTGAGGTTCTTAGCCAGAATCTATATAGTATTAGAACAACAGTAGAATGTAAAACAGATTACCACGATTATGGTTAAATGGCCCATTCTGGTTGTTCTCTCAAAAAAAACAACACACACACACAAAAAACTGACCTGGGTGTTTTGGCTTACGGTTAAGTCCCAAGTAAAGCAAGCCTCCTGCTCTCTTCTCCCAGCTGCTGAGATCCACAGGCCAGGCCTGAGGAACAGACCCTGAGTCTTTCCGCAGCCACACGGGTGATGGTAGCTGGCCTGCCCTTGGGGCCATGGCCTGTATAGGAAGGAAAAGGGGACAACACCATACTTGGTTGCTATCTTTCAGGCACAGTGACTTGTAAGACATGGTCCAGTGAATGACCTCCTAACCACGAAGTTCAGACCACAATTTTTCCTATCTTGGGAAAGAGCTGGTGAGGCAGTAGAGAGAAGAGCAGGGCCTGGAAGGGCAGAGTTCCCTTCATCTGCTTATATTCTTCCTACATCGACTGCATATTGTATGCAGCTACATAATCCATCACCCTACACATAAACATTTGGGATGCAAATGTTACCTCCATGCTTTTCCCCTTTGAGATGCATAGACAGTTACTATCTGAGAAAAAAAAGACCCCCCCCCCCCACACACACACTTTTTCATTTATAGTATCTCTTCATTTGTTCTTTGGTTTGAACAAATATAGTATCACCTTGCTTGGTGAAAAATAAAAAGTAGTAACACTGTATGTGTACTTTTTATGGGCAGGAGATAGCTTTTGATCCCTGAATCTTTTACTGATAGGAAAATAAAAGAAAGCACAAAAAAAGATAAGTAATTTATAAAAATAATCTATATCTTTAAAGATAATCTATATCTAATCTATCTTTGTATCCACCATGAATCTGCTAGCCCAATAATAACACTAATTGGAGCTAATTGTTAATAAGTGCTTCCTACTGTGCCAGGCACTGTTTTAAGTACATTTTACATATTAACTTTAATCTTTACAGCAATACTCTGGCTTAGATACTACAAGTTTCTCCACTTTCAAGTGAAGAAAACTGACCCACAGAAAATTTAGATATCTTAGCTAAAGTCACACAGCCAGGAAGCCGCAGAGAGCTGTATGGGATTGTTGACTGACTTTTTGGAAAAGGTGTGCAAGCTGTCTGTCTGGCCTGCCTGGAACGGAGGGTCCCTGTTGACGTGCTAGGAAGTGCAGGCGGGATGGGGTACTTTTATGAGTGGACTGGAGAAGAGGGGTTTGGCATTGGTAGGGAGGCCGTGGAGAACCGCAGGTTGCTGAGTGGAGGAGTGCCTTGGCGAATGCTTTGCTAAACAGACTCCACGTGTGTCTGTGTGTGTGTGTGTGTGTGTGTGTGTGTGTGTGTGTGTGTGGAGCTTTCCATTTTCCAAAGTCCCAGGACAGCTTTCCTTCATGATGTGACTCTGCTGAGCGGAAACGATGACTCACACAGTCCAGAAAGAGACAGGTGCTGATGCAGTGGCTCTCAGAGATTTGAACAGATAATTTCTGGTTAAAATATCAAGGACTCAGGGACTAAATTTATACCTGAGAGCTGTGATCCAAGCGGTTCATTAGAAGCGATAAAGAGCAAACCAGAAGCCATTAACCACTCAGTGGAGGATGGCAAAACAGGCTCAAGGGATTACAGGGAAGGGATAGATAGTATCTGTGAATAAGACAGGGCTGGAAACCACAGAACCATATTGAGAACCTGAAAAAAATCAACCACGAAAATAAGTACCTCTTGTATTACAGGAATATCCGAAGGGAGAAAAAGTGGCTTAATTGTTTTCCAGAACAGAGCAGTTATTGGAAGGTTTTACAGGGCACATGTGAGAAGGAAAGGGGGGAGGTGCCCTATACCAATATTATTTGGTCTCAATCCAAGTTTTTAGTGAAAAAGAAAACAAATAGCACCAAGCCCAGCCGGTGTGGCTAAGTGGTTGAGCATTGACCCATGAACCAAGAGGGGGTTTGATTCCCAGTCAGGGCACATGCTTGGGTTTCGGATTTGATCCCCAGTCGGAGGAGGAGGGGCATGCAGGAGGCAGCCAACTGATGTTTCTCATCTATGTTTCTATGTCTCTATCCTTCTCCCTTCCTCTCTCTCCAAAACTCAGTAAAAACATTTTTAAAAAAGCTACCAAAATGGAGGGAAAGGAACAAGCAAAAACAAACAAAACCCCAACACCAGTAGTGAAAACTGGGGGGTGGACAATGTAATGGGAGAAGGAAGAACTGGCCGTGTCTGGGGTTTCTAACCCATGTATCTCAAGACCAAGGCAGACAAGTAAGTTCAAGAAAGGTCTTTAAACAGTATTGTGACAAGATCAGTTTCCCATTTTAGAAAGATGGCAGGTGGGGGGAGAAGTGGGAGGGAGGTGGGGGGATCGGATAGGCGATGGTACAGTGTGAAAGGGCAGGCTCGGGTTTCTCGGGTGGGAATAGAAGAATGGTGGGTGAGTATATATAGCAGGTGGAGAAACCCAGGGCTACGGTTTCAGGGTTAGAAGACTGTGGTGGGTGGTGGCATTCTTCACGGGGACAGGAAACGTAGGAGGAAGAGCATTTGGGAGGTGGGGGAGCTCAGTTTTGGGCTATGGAATCGATGTGCTTATGGAATATCCAGGTAGAAACCCCGTGTCTGACGGTGGGACAAAGGTGTAACAGCCACCCAAATGAGAAGGATTCTTTAGACTGGCAGGCAACTTCATAGACTGTAACAGAATTTATTATAGGGCAGTTTCCTTCCGGGAAGACTGAGCCACAGGAGACAGACGGCCTAGAACGTAGCACAAATTATTCTCTGCTACCGGACACCTGTTGCAGTACTTTTTGCAATAGTATAACTCAGGGACTAATGATTGACGAGACAAAGGGATGAAGAATGCAATAGCTCTCAGGGTCGTACCTCCTGGTGGTCCTGTGGTAGATGATTGCTTATAATCAATACTATTTCCAGTTGGCTATTTATCTCTGTTGTCATGCCATTCCAATTGTTACTAATAAAAATATTTATGGCTGCATTTTATGAAACACAGATAATCATCAACTAGAAGGCTTCGATATGCTTGCTAAGGACAGGGAGGTTGGTCAAAGGTCACAGCATGCAACTTAAAATGAAATGAAATCCAGAACACACAAGGTACATACCCTTGACCAGAATCGAACCCAGGACCCTTCAGTCTGCAGGCCAATGCTCAACCACTGAGCCAAACCGGCTAGGGCTGGAACCTGAACTTTAGATCCAGGTTCTTCTGTAGGCACTTTTGGTAATGATCTTACTGGTTAGTCATGCTAGAGTTTTAGGATAATGGTCTTGGGAACATAAAAGACTTTTTGCAACCTAGCAGGATCTTAGATACTGGCACATAGTCCCAACTTATTTTATGCCAAATAGATCATTTAATTCCAGCAAAATTTGTAATATTGTAAAATGTGCTTATATTCTGATGCCAACCCCAACGAGTATACTGAAGTTTATTTCTGGTATTAATGACCCAGAGTTATCACAGGTTAAAGGGGTGGCCCACAAAAAGACTGTCCTCAATTCATACCAACTGGCTACCAATTCAGGGGCACCCACTAGAATGTCTCATAGAACTCAGGAAAGCACTGTACCTACAAATAGTATTGTTTTGTTATAAAGGAAACACCTCAGGAACAGCCTGTGTAGGCACATGTAGGGCGAGTCCAGGGGACTCCCGAATGCAGTTTCCGAGCCTTCCTCCTGGAATCAGGGCCTGTCACCCTCCTGGGACAGCACCGTGGTGAGAAATAGGAGGAAGAACATTCTCTGAAGAGCTCAGCATAGTTTGTAGCATTCAGCAGTTCAATATAAAGAGAAAAACAAAAATCTCATCTCAGGCAGGCCTTGCCAAGGTGTTAGGGGTGAGTTAATTAAATGTTTGACCAAATAGAGCGGGCTAATCTTTTAAGTTTTGTATGGCCCGCAAATGATGTTGTAAATATCCAAACGGCCCTTGGCAGAAAAAAGGTTCCCCACCCCTGTCCAAAATGCACAGCTGTGTGCCAGGAAAATGCAGTCCAGTGGCTTTTTTTTTCTTCTTAAAGGATAATTAATAGAACCAAATAAACAGAATCTCACTTAAAAAAATTACAAATAAAAAAGAAATGACATCAAAATAATGAGAAAAGAAAAACTAATGAACACTAATTTTTTAAAATGTGTATTTACTTTCCTAATGTTATAGGGTGATTTTATTTATTCATTTGTCAATCATTTATTCAGTGGCCAGTGCTAGGCATGATGCTGGGCGGAGAATACAAGATGAATCACACTTGGTTCCTTCGTACCAAGGCTTAGGAAGAGACACACTCAAGGGGCCAAAGAACCGCATGTGGCTTGCGAGCTGCAGTTTGCTGACCACGGGTCTAGGAGAAAATTATTTTTGTTACAAACTGGAAGCATAATGCAGGCTTGCCCTTCAATGTATGGTTTAATGCATTATAATGCCAAGTAATGTTACGAGAAAAATGCACAGCTGTTAGAAATGATGTGTGTAAAGAATTTAGTGAAATATGAAAATGTTATATGCAGCTTAATGAAAAATGGAAATTCACAGTGATGGAAAAATTCTATTGTCACATATATAAATGGAAAACCTCTAGTACTGAATATACAAGTGGGTCATTGTTAATTTTTTAAGTATGTTTTCATTGATTTTTAGAGATAGAGAAAGGGAGAGGGAGAGACAGAGAGAATCATCGATGTGAGAGAGAAACATCACTGGGCTGCCACACCCTGACTAGAGATCAAACCTGCAACCTGGGCATGTTCCCTGACCAGAAATCAAACCGGTGACCTTTAGGCGCACAGGATAATGCCCAACCAACTGAGCCACACCAGCCAGGGCTATTTTTTTTTCCTCTTAGAGCATGTCTATTGAATTAAAACTGGTTTTAAAGCTCCCAGGTCACAGTGGTGAGCCTGTGTTCATATGAAATTATGCCCCCTCTCCGGGCCTCAGTGTCCTTGCCTGTAAAATGAGGGAAAAGTCACTTATTATCAGCTAACATGTAAGGCTCAGTTCAAAGATGTGTACCCTGTATTCTCCCCTCATGAAGAGGGTGAATACGCTTACCCAGGGCCCTTTTCTGAGGCCTTTTATCTATAGCTAGATGGGTGTGATAGAAAATAGTAAATGTACTTTTTTTAATTCTCATTGAAAAAGTTGTTACTGGACTTTCTAACCATTATTTATTCTCACTGTCCAGGTTACCCTTTCACTACTGCTCCTCCTGTGGATCCATTTGCCAAAATCAAAGTGGATGACTGTGGTAAAACTAAGGGATGCTTTAGGTTGGTAGACCTGTGCATTGGATAACTCTAAGACTGAGACGTCGCTTAACTTCTCAGGATAGAATTGAAATTGCATGCAGTCCATTCTAACCAGGGGCCTGTACCCCTTCAGACCTTCGGCAGGGATATGGCCGCTCTGATGGCCAACTCAGTTTTCAGTCTTCAAGGCCTGGGACACTGGAACATTCTTCATTTTGACTGTGCTGCCATTGGCACCAGTGTCTGTTCCTAACCAATTGGCTGTCTGAAGAAGAAGCACATGACACAGAACCTGTCCACATTTACTGGGGGAGGTGGGGGGCGGGGGTGGAGAGGGAATGGCCAGGACAGACGATGATAAACATGTCTGATACCCAATTCCTTTTCAAATAAATAGTCATGGTGTATTGATATCTGTATGATACCAAGTAGTCATTAAGCACTTGTTGTCTCGTGTGTTGAGGCCTCCCATGGTTATTAACAGTGTCCTATCATGACATGATGGGCTAGAGCTAGAAAACAGTAGTAGAGAGTGGGCCTCCCGCAAAGATAGCTCTGTTTTGTTGGGAAACTTCCTTTGAATGTTTTATTTTCTGAAACAAATTGTCCTTAAGTAAAGATTTGTTTGATCACTGTTCTAAAGTTCTGATTTATATTTTTTTGGTCCATTGCTCAAGATCTATGGGTGGTGCGGGGGCGGGGGGAGGATGGGACTGAATTATAGGGGTTTTGAGCTTTCTTTGGATTACCAGAACATTCTAAGGAATAAAAATAATCCAATAATACTAATATTAAGGAAATGGCCTTTAATGTATAATTCTGGTGACTAAGGGATATGTTTGAGAAGTGAAGGAAGTTTAGTACCCTGCTGGCTTCAGGGTGACCTCCTCTCGGGCCCATTCACTCCTCCTTTAGCTGTTCTTAACCTTTCCCACCCACGTTCCTTGCTGTCTGGAGCTTATATCTCACCCTGGCTGCTCAGAGTCCCTGCTGAGTCCTTGCCTCCCTCCTCCATCAGCACTTCGTAGGTTTGTGTCTTGTTCCTCCAGATCCCTTCCATCTGAATTTAGATGGTCACACCCATTGCTACTACGCTCTGTCATCCTAAAAAGAATGTTCCTCAAACTAGGGCTTGTCAGTTCTGAAAGGACCCACAAGTCCTCTCTAAGAAAATTTAAGTTTCTGTTGTCAAAAAAGAAACAGATCATAGATACAAAGAACAGACGTGTGGCTGCCAGATGGGAAGGGAGTGGATGTAAAGCGCAGCATAGGAAGCACAGTCAGTAATATTGTAATGACTGTAAGGCGCAGGTGGGTACTGGATTTGTCAGGGGCATCACTTTGGAAGTTACGTAACTGTCTAACCCTATGCTGGACACGGAAAACTAACATAATATCGAGTATCAATTGTAATTGAAAACTATTAATTTTTAAAAACAGTGCTCAGGCAAATTAAAAATAAATAAGTAAAATAAATAAGTTTTTATGTCAATGGTGCTTCTTTAAAAGATCAATGTATGCATAATCTGATTTTGTGGAGAAACACCTTATTCTGCTGTATGCTTTCATGTCTGAATTTGTGATTGTATGAGAACCTATACAGCAAAGGCAAACTTTATAAATAGACGATGCATCCAGGCTCAGTGAGTACCAGTTGAGGTGTTCAGTGGATGCATTGTACATGCCAGGGTTTTGCAGCAATTCAGATAAAAGTGGAAGAGAGTGAGTCCTGATTAATAGAACATGCTCAGCTAAAAGACGCTGCACAGTCCAGTCAGACATACCATATGATGTGAGCAGAATTTCACTTTAAGAGAAACCGCATCATCCATCACATGAACGCTGTCAGTTTAAATGTTCCTGGTTTTGTAGTTTATATATTTATATTTCATTTGCGACTTGGTGTTCATTTAATTGCAAAATTAAAGTAGGAAGAATTGGTATACATTTAATTAACAAAAATAATTTAAATTATTAACTCGGAGAATTTTCTCATTTAAAAGGGATTCAGAAATAATTCAGTAATAACTAATATTTGAGAGATACTACTATAGTGTAGAGAACACTGGCTGGGAGTTTGGAGGTGCAGGGTCAAGTCCCGTTGCAGCTACTGACTCACTATGCAACCTTCCCATCTCTGGGCCCCTTTAATATGCAGATAAAGTGAAGCAGGTCATCTATGAGGTACCTCCCAACTGAGTGGAACTGTTTTTTGAAGCAAAGATCTAATTTATTCAGTAATGTTGCTTATCGTCCTGCCTGATCCATCAATGTCCTCTCAATGTATTTTAAATAAGAATATGAAGGAGTCATGTCTTTTTTATTAAATTTATTGGGGGTAACACTAATTAATAGCATTACATAAGTTTCAAGTCTGCATTCTATAATTACCATCATATTCCATTGTGTGCTCACCACTCAGAGTCTAACCTCTTTCCATCACCGTATATTTGACCCCCTTTATCCTCTTGAGTAATGTCTGTTTTGATGTCTCTTATAGATATGGGAAACCAGGCTGCAATGCAGAGACCTGTGACTACTTCCTTAGCTACCGGATAATAGGGGCCGATGTGGAATTTGAGCTGAGTGCGGACACAGATGGCTGGGTAGCAGTTGGATTCTCTTCAGACAGGAAAATGGTGAGACACATCATGATAGAAGCTTATTTTTCTCTTTAGTTTGCTGTGTGACTTTAGAGTTTAGAGAATGGGCATGGTTAAGCTACCATTGCCACTTTTAAATGCAAGAAGCTAATTTCTGGCATTTGGTTGTCTTTTGCAAAGCATCACGAAGCAAAGAAACTCATCAAAGCAGTATAATGAGTATATTAGTGTGGCTCTCTGGTTACAAGTTAAAATAAATTCAAGTTAGCTTAAACAACGAAGGGAGGGTTGGTTTTGAGAACACAAGATGTTTCATATCTATTGATCAGCTATTTCCACAGACATCCTGCAGGGGAAACCTCCAAAGTTACATGGTTTTTAATAGTAAGCATTTATTTGTTGCTCATGTGTGTACATTGGCTGGGGCTCAGCTGGGCTTCGCTCCTGTCCATGTGTTGGATTTAGTTTTTTTTTCCCCCTAATCATTCTGCAACCAGCAACTACCAAGGCATGTTATTTTCATGGCAGAGACAAGAGTGCAAGGGCAATCCAAACTTATTTCAATCTCTGCTCGTGTTACAGCTGCTAACACTCCATTGCCCAAAGCAAGTCACACAGCCAAGCCCAGAAAGAAGAGGCCGGGATATACACTCCCTCTACCAAGAGGCCCTGCAAAGGTCTGGGCGTATAATATAACAACAGGGGGCTCAAGAATTGGGTCTGACAATTCAGTCTTCCACAGTTCTCCTGGGCGAGAACACATCTGGACCTTAGGAAGGACTGTGACCAGGCACAGGCAGGGTACCAGGAGCCCAGGCAGCTGCCCATCTCCTGCCTTTGCTCCTCTCTACACCTCTGCTGCCGTCTTCCCTCCTTTCTCTGTAGCCCCGTCTTTTGCCACTTCACTGTGCCAGGACTTTCTTAGGCCTCTGTACCCT
>NW_006296226.1:2151516-2168815 GCF_000327345.1 Myotis davidii | reverse complement strand
TTCCCTGGCCTGTTTGAGATCCAGGCAGTGAGAAGAGGGCAGCTCAGACCAGGGTTACAGCAGGGGTGGTGTTGAGAGGTGCTCAGATTCTGGATACGTTTTGGAGGTCAGATAGGCTTCGCTAATGGATTAGACCTGGGATGTAGATGGATGGTAGGAGGAAACGGAGAAGACGGTCCAGGCAGTCAGAGCTCCTGGGGCTTTTTGTCCTTGGAGAGGTCACCAGGAGAGGTGACCTCAATTCCCAGTCCAGGCAGTACGACAACAGCGGGTCCCACTGGTAAGATTGTGCAAATATGAATCTACATCACTTATCACCTACTGGGGTGTCAATAGGTGAAACAGCAGGTGTGTGCCATACCGAGGGGCTGGCTCGGGTGGCAGCTGATTATTTCCTGTCCTGGGCTGCGTGTGCAGGCATGGTGCAGCTGTTAAGATGGTGGGGCTCAGAGCTGGGAGGTTGAGTGAGGAGCATTCACATTTTATGTTTGACATTTTGCTGCCTAAAAGCTTTTACATTACCGGTTTCTCTTTTCTTCTATTATTTCAATAAGAAGCACAGGTTAAATTTTTTTCAAACCTTGATACACAGGAAAAGCAAAATGGAAACCCTTTTAATAGCCTTTAACTTATTTTGAAATGGTGCATTATTTTTATTAGACTTTATTATTTTTTAATCTTCACCCAACTGAAGACCTTTTTCTCACTTTTATCCTCACCTGAGGATATGTTTACTGATGAGAGGGGGGGGGGAGAGAAACATCGATGTGAGAGAGAAATATCTATCGGTCGCCTCCTGTACACTCCCTGAGTAGGGATTGAGCACGTACCCTGGGTATGTGCTCTGACCAGGAATCAGACCTGCAACCTCTATGGTGTGCAGGACAGGGCTCCAACCAAATAAGCCATTGGCCAGGGTTAGGGTTTATTTTTACAGCAGTTTTAGATTCACAGCAAAATTGAATAGCGGGTACAGAAAATTTTCATTGATATCCGCAGCCTCACCCATTATCAACATCCTGCACAAAGTAGAACATTTGTTAGAATTGATGAACACCTTTAACATTTTTTAACTTATTTTGAAAAAATTTTAAACCTACAGACAAGCTGCAAGGATAGTACAATAGAAGAATCAACAATTGGTAACTTTTTCATTGTGGTAAAATGTACATTACACAAAATCTACCATTTTAACCATTATAAAGTATTCAGTGGCATCAGTTATATTCACAGGGTGCAACCATTGCCACTGTCTAGTTCCAGAACTTCTTTACAAGTGATAACATTTGCCACACATGCTTTATCTCTCTACTGCTTCTACTGCTACTACTATTATTGTTGCCATCCTCTGGAAACTTTGGAGATTAAATCCATTTACTTACTAAATTCAGGAAGTTTAACATTGATCTGATGGTATTATCCAATATATGGTCCATTTTCAAATGCTGCCAGTTTTCCCAATAATGTTCTTTATGGAAATTTTTATTTTATGACCCAGGATTCTGTCCAGGAACACCACACCATTGGTTGTCATGTATATTTCATCTTCTTTAATATTAAATAGTTCCTTAGCCTTTTAAAAAAATTTGGTCTTTTATGACTTTTTTGATGACTATAGGCCAATTTTTTCTTTTTAGAATGACCCTCAATTTGAATTTGTCTGATTGTATTTTTAATGATTAGTTTCTGTGTTTTTGGCAAGAATACTGTATAGCTGGTGACATATTCCTTTCTCAATATCATATCAGGAGGCATTTGATATCAGCCATTGTGATGTTAACTTTGGTCAGTTAGTGAAAGCTTTTTAATGGCATTTAAAATAATTTTGGGGGTGGGATTTCAAATGACAGAGGTAATGGAATATCCATTTCTCAGTGAAATTTCTGTATTATTTTTTGTTAATCCTCATCCGAGGACATTTTTCCATTAATTTTTAGAGAGGTGGAAGGGAGCGGGAGAGACAGAGAGAGAGAAACGTCAGTGTGAGAGAGACACATCCATTGGTTGCCTCCCACAAGAGCCCTGACCAGGGCTGGGGATCAAGCCTGCAACTGAGGTACGTGCCCTTGACTGGATTCAAACCCAGGACCTTTCAGTCCACAGGCCAATGCTCTATCCACTGAGCCAAATGGCTGGGGCTGAAATTTTTTTTTTAGTAGAGAAATTTGCAAAAGGCTGACTTTTTTCTTCATTATTTTCCATGTCAGGGTGGTGACGATGTCATGGCCTGCGTCCATGATGACAATGGCCGGGTCCGCATACAGCACTTCTACAACGTAGGCCAGTGGGCAAAGGAGATCCAGAGGAATCCTGCCAGAGATGAAGAAGGAGTGTATGAGAACAATCGAGTCACCTGCAGATTTAAACGCCCTGTGAATGTTCCCAGAGATGAAACTATTGTCGACCTGCATTTGAGTTGGTATTATCTGTTTGCCTGGGGTCCAGCCATTCAGGGTAAGCTTGCATTTTGGCATCTGGATTAAACATTAGACACCGCTGTCCTGGTGTTCGTTATTTATTGGGCAAGAGAGTGATAAGCACTTGGGATAATATTGTAAAAAAGGAGATATGATCCTGCCTTCAGGTTATAATGGATTTACCATTCACACGGACATGCAAATGGGTAAGGTATATACATGCGTAGCTTGAATAATACAAGATAACATATGATGAGTTAAGTGCTGAATGAAACAGATCACCTGACTACTATTTGTGGGGGTGTGGCTGTGTTTAATTCTCACCTGCTCCCATTTAGTCCTCACCACATCCTTGAGAAGTAAAGGTATTATATTCTGATTCTCTAGAGACTAAGAAACTTGCTCAGGGCACTGCCACTAACTAATGGAAAACTAATATTCAATCCTAGGTCTGCCTGGCTCCAAAGTCAGTGATAACTCTTAGCCTTTATGCTCTAAATACAAACAATCAAACACTGAGCAGGAAAGGGTTTCTGGAGACTTCGCTAGAGATTGACAGGCATTTCAGTGTGCTCACTTTATGACTATCCTGATGGTCGTAAATACACCAAATGGACACAGATCCACCAAATTATCCTATAACTTAGCCCGTTACTCCTCACATTTTAACTTGCGTAGACATCACCTGCCTTTATCGTTAAAATGCAATTCAGTGGCCTGGGATTCTGCATTTCTAACAAGCTCCTCATGGATTTGGTCCGTTGCTGACCTTCCTTTCGGGGGCAAGGCTCTTCCAGCATCTCCCCAACAAAGACCCGAGGATGTCATGAGACCTTTGAGCAGCTGCTAAAACCAAGTCACGCTGTGGCTGATCAGCCTAATGGCCTGAGAAGCCTGGGCGTGACTTGTCTGCAGTGTTTGTGTGAGAACTCTTCTGGCTCCTGGGAGTTGAGTCTTCCTTAACTGTGTGCCTATCAACTCTATATTGCCCAGTCTGATCTGCCTCCCCCTGTCCCCCTTCAAATTGTTTCCACTGATTGGTCTGGAGCATTCATAAACTTGTTTTTCTGTTTCTAATTGAAAAAAACATTGGGATGCCTTCAGATAGATTTTGGGACGATTCTCCCATTTGCGTATGTCCAGATTACCAACAGTGGATCTGCAATTATGTCTTCCAGTACTTTGAGTAACCTGGGAAATTACTGATATCTTAGCCTGGAGAAAGGAACTCATTTTAAATGATGGCATTTGGCGTCTAAAACGTTGGGTTTGTGCATTGGTTTTACCCCTTGGTGGCTGTATCTAGCCTTTATCTAAATTCTGAACTCCAATTTCTTTATCTCTAAAATGGGGATAATAATAATTTCGACTTTATAGAATTATTGTAAGGATTAGATGAAAACAAACTGGAAAGTGCTGTACTTCAGCACTTCATCTTCTTACACATTTGGCATAATGGCCAGCATGGCAAGCCTTCCTGCCTTGCCTGGTAAGATCACTCAGGACTTCTGTTCTTCTCACTGTCTCCAAACAGAACAGGCCCATTCCTACCCCACAGCCAGACGTGTGCTTTTCCTGTCTCTTGGACGCCCTCTTAACACCTCTCTATCTTTTTTAAAAAAAATTTTACTTTATTGATTTCAGAGAGGAAAAGAGAGGGAGAGACAGATAGAAACATCAATGATGAGAGAGAATCATTGATCAGCTGTCTCCTGCACACCCTCTACCAGGGATTGAGCCAGCAACCTGGGCATGTGCCCTTGGCCAGAATCGAACCTGGGATCCTTTAGTCCGCAGGCCGACGCTCTATCCCAGCCGTGGGCAAACTATGGCCCGCGGGCCGGATCCGGCCCGTTTGAAATGAATAAAACTAAAAAAAAAAAGACCGTACCCTTTTATGTAATGATGTTTACTTTGAATTTATATTAGTTCACA
Source organism: Myotis davidii (assembly GCF_000327345.1). NCBI lineage: Eukaryota > Metazoa > Chordata > Mammalia > Chiroptera > Vespertilionidae > Myotis > Myotis davidii. The sequence continues at coordinate 2,164,463 of NW_006296226.1, read as the reverse complement.
CAAACACTCCATCCATGCTTTTGTTCCGGCCCTCCGGTCCAGTTTAAGAACCCATTGTGGCCCTCGAGTCAAAAAGTTTGCCCACCCCTGGGTTAGGAGGTCAGGCACTTCTAATCAGCTTATGAAGTAGCTTTTAACACAGTCTTTTGCTCTTTCCACTTCTAACCAGGTCAAAAACAAGCTTTCTGTTCAAATATTTATTTGGGCCCTGGCCAGTGCTGTTCTATGGTTAGAGTGCTGGCCTACTCACCAAAGGGTCGTGGGTTTGATTTCCAGTCAAGGGCATGCACCTGGGTTGCAGGTTCAATTCCCCGGCCCCAGTCAGAGCACATACAGGAGGCAGCCAAATGATGTGTCTTTCTCACATTGATGTTTCTTTCTCTCTCTCTCTCTCTCTCTCCCTCTCTCTCTCTCTCCCCCCTCCCTCCCCCTTCCTTCCACTTTCCCTAAAAATCAATGGGAAAAGTATCCTCCAATGAGGATTAACAAAAAACATTTATTTGCCATTTTAATCCTCCTATGTCCTGTACCATTCCATCCAACTTGGGCAAGCTACCACGTTATGTCCCACAGACAAAGTGAGAGAGGCTTCCGCCTGTAAGGGAGTCCAGTGTATTCAGGGGTTGTTAATAATTCATATATAAAATACATATTTGAGGAAAACAATTAGTAGCTCTTGCTCTTTGAAAGCATAGTATGGTTTTCCATTTGGTATTAATAAGATAAAACTCATTAGAGACCTTAAAAGTAAGCATTCATACAATACTAAGTAGCAGACTTAAAACTGGGGTGCCGTGGAGAGACCCATAGCATTATTCTGGTAGTGGGTGTGCAGATTCATGAGAGCTTGTCTTTTTGGATAAATTTAACTAATTTCTGTGTTCTTCATTATATGTACAATTGTAGGGAATGCTGAGAGTTCTGATACCTGATTCCAGATCTTTATAATCACTGCTTATGTATTCAACACAAAAGGTTTTTGTTTTGTTTTTCTGTTGTTAGAATATATCAATTTAAATATGTGCTTTTCTTTAATTGCCCCTTCCTTTTCCTTTCTTTTTTTAAAGGCTCTATCACCCGACACGATATAGACTCACCACCTACTTCCGAGCGTGTTGTCAGTATTTACAAGTATGAAGACATTTTCATGCCATCCGCTGCCTACCAGACCTTCTCCTCTCCGTTTTGTTTGCTACTCATTGTTGCCCTGACTTTCTACTTATTGATGGGAACCCCTTAATCGCAGCTGCAAAGCCAACACATTCAATGGATTAGAAAGTCTTTAGTATCTATATATTTTTAAAGAATATGTAGTATAATTTTAGCTTCTATTATTTAAAAAAAAAGACTCATGCTTTCAGCTTTTTAGAAGAAAAAAACAAACTTCTTTTCTAATCAAAGAGGATTGTTTAATAATGACCCCATACTTTTGGAAAATACTTAAAACTTTTCTAAGTTTTCATATTTGAGCTTCACAATATCTCTGAGTTGGTTTGATGAATATTATTATTGCCTTCTTACTGAATGGGGTTTGAGACCCAGAAGGCTGCCTTTTTGTGACTTGGTCAGATAACAGGTAGCAAGGTAGATAAAGAGCTAGGCATGGGATCATGTCCCTAAAGCACCTCTCCTCTTCCAGCCACAGCTCAGGAGACTTACTTGGAATATTACTAAAGAGAACTTCACTGGATAGACATAGTTCACAGTCAGCCTTTTAGGCAGAAGAACTTTCAAATTTCCATAAAGCTTAAGTGCATTTGGATAATTACACCGCTGATGGGAAGAGTGGGGGAGATTACAATGATATGAAAATGGTTCATATTTCTTTGAAATTTCTTCTCAATTAGTGAGTAGCTACGAGAAACCATTTTTTTTTATTGCTGTTGGAAAGCTTAGAAACAGAGTTGACTGATCCTGAAGATGAAAATTATGTTAATGATAGAAAATATGGGCATTGTTAGCAGTTAGAATTTGACCACTGTTTTATAAATTAAGGTACTCATCTGTGGTTACAGCCTATTCTGTTGCCAGAGTAACATACACTGAGAATGATTACCAGTAAACAGTAATATAACAGACAAATCATCTTAATAAAAATTTAAAGCATTTGGACAATAACGCAACATTTTGCAGATTGTGGAATTTGGCATAGAAACTTTTTTAAGATGAGATTTTTTTATTAGAAAACTAGAGGCCCAGTGCATGAAATTTGTGCAAGGGGATTGGCCCTCGAAGCCCCGGCTTCGTCCTGGAGGTCTTCCAGAAGGACGTCTGGTCTAACTAGCATATTATGCTTTTTTATTATAGATGACAAGTGACCCATAAAGTGAATTCACCTAGATCAGTGGTCAGCAAACTGCGGCTCGCGAGCCACATGCGGCTCTTTGGCCCCTTGAGTGTGGCTCTTCCACAAAATCCCACGTGCGGGCGTGCATGTCCAATGCGATTGAAACTTCATGACCCCTGCGCCGAAGTCGGTATTTTGGGGAAGAGCCACACTCAAGGGGCCAAAGAGCTGAAGTTTGCTGACCACTGACCTAAATTATCCATTCAGAATTGTGAATTGGATTGGCAGTCAGCATAATTTATAATAATGCTTTGACTTAATGGAATTCCTTTTTTCAAAGGAACGCAAAGTTTCCTTTGTTCCAAATGTCTGTGTTAGCAGCACATTTAGAAGAAAAGAACCTGTGAATGTGGTTCTGCGGCTGAGGCATTTCCATTGTAGAGGTCTGGAGTCCTCCGGCTTGCCTTGTTGCTTTAAAGCTGGTTCCAACTTCGTGGGTTTTTTTATTAAACAACACTGGAGACTGTGGTTTCTAGTGCCATCCTTGGAATTCATATCAGAGGTGAGAGTCCACCTTTGGAGAGAGCTTTCAAATTCTGAGCTGAACAGAAAGAAGAAAAACATCGAGATTTCTGTGACATTGCACAGTTCACCAAGCTCATCTGAGAGATGGAGGGGAAATAATCCTCGTTGTAGGTGGGGAGTGGTTAAACGACATCAAGTGAGCAAAGGAACTGTGTAGGATTTATGTGGCTTAAGTCCCTGGTTCCACCTGACTACCACTGCCTAACTAAGCCCTCTGGTCGTGGCCAAGGCTGGATTGTACGCCACCTTCTCAGCTATACTGGTTGTTGAGCAGTGAAGATACTGAGTATGCAGGCACCCACCTTGTAAATAAGAGAGCCAATATTTTTCTGTTTCATTCTCTTATGTGTATTATATCTCAGCTATAAATAGGTTAAAACTAAAGAGATACTTTAGCTAGTCTCTGTAGCTGGCAGGGAAGCAATCAATTAATGGATTTCCCTTCTGTTTACATTTCAAGTCAAGCTAATTTCACAAATTGGTTCTACCAGTTTTCACCAATTGATTACCAGTTTTGCACAGTTGTGCTTAGAACCTTCCATGATTTCTCACTGCCGTTAGTGTAAAATGCCAGCCACTTTGATCACCTCCAGTATCTTCTTTTGTCACCACTCCTCACTTGCTATGACACAGCTCTCAGTTCTTCAGACCTGCTTTCTTACCTCTCATGTTCCCTGTGCCCAAACATTGTCCATCCACTTCCTGTGCTTGCTGAACATCTGCTCATCTTTCAGGCCACAGATTAAATATTTCTTCTTCCAACCCCCTGGACCAGGTAGATTTAGGTCCCGGCCAAGTGCTCCTATAGCACACTGTGCTTCCTCATCACACTTTACTGTAATTGCTGACTCCTCCTCCCTATGCAAGGGTAAGCATTTCTTATTACTCATCATTGTAATACACACTACTACATAGTAGATACTCAACAAACATTTGTTGAAGGAATAAACAAACTTCTATGGCAACTTTCTTTGGATCAGAAGACTTGTATTTCATATACATTGTCAAACTGGCTAACATTTTTATATTCTTCCACCTGTGATCAAACCATAAGCCATCTCATTAGCAAACACTGAACTCTGTCTTTTGAAACATAGATAGAAAGATGGTTAGTAATAAAGCTGTTTTGCCCTGCAAACATAGTTGGCATTCTTACCAATGATCATTGTTTAGAAATAAGAATTCACAGAGCTGGGTTGGAGAACAGCATTTAACATCATCTCAGAGAGTCATCAATTTATAGACACACGGGAGTTAAACTCTGTGGACTCCAAGTTCATTCATTCTTACCTAATGTAAGAGAATCAACTTCTATTTTACCTCTGCATTCAACTTTCTAACATAGTACTTGGTACAGAGGAGATACCCACCTGTGTTTTTGTAGAATAATCTAGCTATTTGTATTCAGTGCTGTTCTAAGCACTCTGTGTGGATTAACACATTTAATCCTCACAACAACCATAGGAAATAGATTCTATTAATCCAGTTATACAGATGAAAAAACTGAGGCTAGTCATTTGGCACAAATTACCTGTGTTGGCAAGGACTTTAGAGACCATTTAATCCAATGCACTTATTTTACAAAGGTGCAGCTAAGGCCTAGGGAGGTGGTAGTATTTCCTACCCATTCATGCCTTCATGCACATACATTAAAACTTTTATTAAGTGGAACCCACTATCCACACTCAAATTAGCTAGGTACTCCCCCACCCCATTTTAGTAGTTTACAATTACTAAAAAAGGACTTTTTATACTTATATTTGGGGGGAAAGGTACATTTTACTTTCTACCAGCTTTTATTTTTAAATTTATCTTTATTGTCGAAAGTATTACAAATGCCCCCTTTGTTTTCTACCAGCTTTTTTTCTTCTTAAAAATATTTTGATTATTTTACCAGTCATTTTTAGAGCCTTTAATAGTGTTTTTTTAATTAATACACAGATTGGACAAGACTAGAATGTATTTGCCTTGGTTAATTTTTTAAAGTGACTTGCCTAAAACCCAGGTCTTCTAACTTGGAGTCTAATGCCCTTTCGTTGCTCCCCAGTCATCTCAAAGGTGAATTGGTAAACATGATTTCAGACAAAATGCAGGAGCCATGTTTAACTGTCTTAAGTTGGCTTTTGTCATGAAGGAAATCAGGAAGTTTGGACAACTCAGGGGTGGATTTCCATCCCGAGGAGTTTTTACTACAATTTCTATAATTACTGTCTACATAAAGGATCTGTGTTTGAGAGAGATGACCACAGAGGTTATGTATCGTACTTAGCTCTAGCATAGGGCTCAGCAAGCTTCTTCTATAAAGGGCCAGATGGAAAAGATTTTAGGCTTTGCACTCTCTGTTTCAACTGTCCAACTCTGTCATAGATCGTGCATCAACCAATGAGCACAGATGGCTGTGTTTCCATAAACCTTCGTTGACACTGAAATTGGAATCTCACCTAATTTTTACATGTCACAAATATTCTTCTTTAGATTACAAAACATCTAACTCTAGCTGGTTTGGCTCAGTGGATAGAGTATTGGCCCGCAAACTGAGGAGTCACGGATTTGATTCCAGTCAAAGGCACGTACCTCAGTTGCAGGCTCCATCCCAAGCCCTGGTCGGGGTGCATGCGGGAGGCAACCAATCAATGTGTCTCTCTCACATCAATGTTTCTCTTTTTCCATCTCCCCACTCCCTTCCACTCCCTCTAAAAATCCATGGAAAAATGTCCTCGGGTGCGGATAAACAACAAAAACATCTAAAAATGTAAACACCATTCTTAGCTGGCAAAAATAGGCGGCAGGTTGGGTTTGGCCTGTGAACTGTAGGCTTCCCTTGCTCTCAGCCAGGAGACACGCCTATGTGTCAGGATCAGTTGTCAAGTACACTGCTGGTAATGCATTACTGGTTAATTGCAAAAATATTGAAGTTAGTGAGTAATTTGTTTATAAAATATAGCTGATGGATTGTTATCCTGATCATGGCATTCCCAGGCACTTACATTCTGATAGATTTCCCAGAGTTGATGCGAAAGTGGTGGCAGTTAAGTCAGCACTAGGTAAGCAGCCGTTTTATTTTACCTAAACTGTGGCGGCCGTGATAACTTTCACTGATGAATGGCTCTTCATGGTAGGGATTACCATGTTTCAGAGTAATTTATTTCCCTGAGACATTTTTTTTTCAAGTTTTATCAAAATCGGCTGCAGTTGCCGGAATGTTTTACACATGTGACAATGTCATCTACCGTATGTATCATGATGGAAAAATGTTTGAGAGCCACCACAATAGGCCCAAGGCTGAGATGTGTATACTTTGTTGTAAATAAATGTATGTCTTTTTGTTCTCTAAACAGAATTGGTTATGTTCAGTGAACAGGTTGATTATTCTCGGTGTTTGTATATAGATCTGTACATACAAGATGAGGTCTGTGTGTGTTTATACGTAAATGCCTATATGTACATACCATGACCATCTGAAGGTCTTTGCCAAGATGGTTTCTGTTTCTGAACTCTTGGATACTTTAAAACCCAAGAGGTAAAACATTGTATGTATTACAGGCAAAATGACCCTGGAGTTTATAGAAATTTAGTTTGTAGAAAGGATTCCTGGATCGTTTATTAAGCCTTGCCTCCTCCAATCAACCTTGTGCGAATTGTTAAGAACGTATAAAGTGTCATTGTTGAGTCTGACGTTTCTATACTGTAAGTTAAGAAACTGAGACGAGTGTTAACTGAGTACATGGCATGTTGATGTAACCCATACCCGTTTTGTATATAATTTGGTTCTTTCTCTAATTATTCAATTACTTAGTTTCAAGTTGGGCTTCTTTGTTTCTATGTTTAATAGGTAACTTGAGTGTAAGTTCCTTTTCATAAAAAATAGTGGCTATGCTAATGTGATTTCAAGTAGGGCTGCAAATTTAAGTGAATCATTCATCTCTGGAATTTTTCACTTAAAATATACTGATTTTTTTATTAATATTTTCAGCCCACTCCCGCTCCCCCACCCCACCCCCGCCCCTAGATATTTGCTATTGGGCAAGTAGCTGTTCAGTTCCATTTTTCTGGAGAGTCAGCGATTCTCTCGGGTCTCGGGGTACTGAAGGGGTTGTGGCCTTCACCCAGGTCACTAGAGCAGTTACCATTCCATCACATAGCAAGTCCTGGCCACCTGGAGGAGTGAATGCAGCTTCTCCACATGCCTTATTCACACAGCTGCGCCAACATGCTGGAACAGTCTGTCTCCAGGAGTATTCATATACTTTTTTGAGATTGTCTATAAAATACTATTTTGTAAAAATGATGCTTTTCAATAGACATTGCTGGGTTATATTTGTTTTATAATAATTATGTACCTAATGTTTGATTGTGATTGATTTTGAGATTTATGTATATTTATAAGCCTGTCCCATATGAATTTTTACTCTTAAGATGTAAGGTACCTTACTAATAAAGACATGGATTTCTATTTATGTCAAATAACTATAGCAGTATTCCTAAATGCTACCTAAATGATTATACTGTCCATTTGCCATCACGAATACTTTTATCCTTAGAGGATTATGTCACAGTTACAATATATTAACTAGATTTAAACTTTAAAATATAAATTCTCTACATGGTTTGACACTTGTCCTGTTGATATCATTAAAGGTAGTTTATGATTCCTTATTGCTTTGCTCTTTTGGTTTTCTGTTTGTTTGCATTTTTGGTTTTCTGTTTTTTTGCTTTACATCCTTTCATCAGTAAAGTCTTCCCCAAAGTTATAGATGTTAAGAAGATGATAGCCCAGTGGTTCTCAACCTTGGCTGCACATTAGAATCACCTGGGAATCATTTTAAAATCCTGATTTCTGGGCCTCCGGGATGAGAAAAGATTCCCAGGTGATTCTAATGTGCAGCCAAGGTTGAGAACCACTGCGATAGCCTGTCTTGTCTGACAAAAGGGAAGATCATGTTGCAGTAATCAGGTGAAAATCACTGTAGAGAAACAATTTGCAAAATAAGTCTGTATATTCAGCTTCAGCTTAATACCTTCCTCAAATAGTAAGTGGATAATAATCCCACAAAGTGTTTCCTAGTTAATAGTGCATAACTAGCTGTAAGAATTCCAACGATCAGCCATATTGGTAACTAAATCATAATAAGTTTGGTTGTAGAGCCTTATGAATCATCAAAGAGGTACTGAGATTGCAGGATGTAATAGCTGAGCTGCTGGTACTACCAGGGCTAGGTTGGCAAACTCAGGGAATGTTAAAGAATTAGACATTAGCACATTCTGCATTATGGGCTCTAATCCTCACCACCCCCCACAAAATATATTTTGTTGGTTTTTGTGTTTTGTGATGTATATTAACTGTTCCCTGTGATATTTATTTTGCAGTATTCTCAGTGGGTAGCCCAGATGTCTGTTTTGACCCTAGTTGATGTTTGACTTGGGAATTTCTTAGGGCTCAGTCCCAGGTGTAAGGGCCAGGGGATAGGCGATAAGAAGAGACAGCTGAGATGGAATGAATAAAAAAGTCACCTGTATCCCGGAAGTCAAGAAGCTTTAATCCCTTGTTACTCACTCATTCAATACACATTTACTGAGAACTCTTATGTGCCAGTCCCTCTGGAGGACTCCAGGAAGAACAGCCCTGGATTCCTGCTTCTAAGAGGGTCACAGCCTCATTAGGGAATCAGACACATTCACACCACGATGATACCTGTCGGCGACTGCAGCCATAAGCAAATGCTCAGGTGTGGTGCCGACCTGCACTAGGGACCCTCACCCAGCCTGGGGCAGCCTGGAAGGCAGGAGGTGGTGGTGATGCTGAATCTGAAGGAAGGGCCAGGAAAGCAGACGAAGGGTGTGAAGAAGCATCGCCAAGAAAGGGGAGAGCAACCCCAGAAGAAAGGCCAGCAGGATGTGTTTGGGGACCACTGTCATTTGACAAGGTTTGTCTTCATGTCCTGCTGCTGCTATGAAAACAACAGATCTATCTTTTGCAGGTCTGGGGGCCAGAAGTCCGAATTGAATCTTATGGAGCTAAAATCAAGGTGTTGGCAGGGCTGCTTCCTTCTGGGAACCGCAAGGAAGACGGTCCTTCCTCGCCCCTTCCAGCTTCTGGCAGCTGTGGGTATTGCTTCACACCCATGTCCACCTCTGTGGTCAGATCACTTCTCCTCTGTAGTCTAATCTCCCTCCCACCCCATCAAGATTCTAGCGATTACACTTAGGCCCCATCTGTATAATCTAGGATAATCTCACCATCTCAAAATCTTTATCTTATCTGCAAAGTGCCTGTTACCAGGTCAAGTGACACACCTCACAGGTTCTGGAGATTATACCCTGGATATCTTTGGGGGCCACCACATTGCTGGGGGATAAAGGACAGGGAGGGAGCAGGGAGAAGGGAAAAGGGAGGCAGGTCCCTCATCTTGGACTTTGGATGTTGTAGTCAAGGGTTTGGACACTGCCCCACAGGATAAGGAGGCTTTGAAGGGATCAGATGACTAGTATATTTTAGAAAGATCATGCTGGTTGCAATGTAGAGAATTGATTGGAGTGACCGAAAGGGCAATGACATCAGAGTGGCGTCAAGAAGGTACAAATAAGAGACTCTAGGATTGAAAGCCAGCAGGACTTGGTTCTCAAATGAACATAGTTCATTTATAAATAAAGAGGGATTGGTCTGGCCAATTGGAAATGTACCCACCATGCTCTGGTTTCCAGTCTTGCTCTGATTTGCAGCAGGAGGCTGGCTGTTTAGAGATGACCTCAGCTTTAGTTGGAGTATATTGTTGTGAGTAGAGCTGAGGAAGGGACAGGCTAAGAATTCCAAATCCTCATTCCTAACTCTTAAATTTCAAACATTCCAGACAAAATGTTCCAGTAAAAATCAACCCCTGTGAAGATGAGGCGCCACCAGCAAAGGACACGTAAGGCCAGCCACTTTCCGGACCAGCAATTCTGGCTTTTAGCAATGATTGTTAATCACAAAATTTACCTTGCAGGTGCCCTTCTCCCTGATAACCTCCTCCCACTCTAGAAGAGGAAGGGGGAGTCACTTCGATTGCAGACTTTTAAAAAAGTATTCCCTCCCCCTCCCTTCCCCCAAAGAACTTCCCAAGCTTCTTTTTATTCATCTGGCCCTTTTCTGGAGACATGGGTCTCAATTGGGTCGGCTGAATTTGAAAATATTTTCAATGACCCTTGTACACACTGATAACATTGTCCTTGTTGACATAGCGTGGAAGGTTAGCTGCAGCTGGATGGCGCAGACCAGAAGGACAGGAACCTGGAGGCAGGAACTCTTCCCAATGTTGTGTTAGTTGCTGGGACACAGAAATGCAGCCAAGCCATGTAAACCACCGACTTTGGCTGCAGTGTGGTAAGTGCAGTCCGAGGGTGAGCGAAGTCCTGTGGGAACACAGCCTCCGTGTGTTAGGCCAGATAAACGTCAGTCCACTTTCTAATGCTTCCGTCTTCATTTCTGTTAGAGTTCGATTCTCAACTAGAAATTCTGTCGGAGACGTGTCAGTGCTATCAGAACAGTTAAAATGTTCAGAAATGTTGCCTTTCACTGGGACTTGGAAGCAAAGCACCAAGACAGGGCATTTTTGATTTGCTGAGCTGGGTCCCCAACACAATGTAGGCAACATCCCCCTCCTGTCCAATGCATATGTCAGTTTCTGTTTGCATGCACCCATAAATGCTTTTATGTAATACTAGTGGCCCGGTGCACAAATTCGTGCAGGGGTGGGGTCCCTCGGGGTGGCCTGCAGGGATCAGGCCCCAGCTTGCACCCCCAGGCTCGCAGCCCCAGCTCCAGCCCCCAGCCTTGCAGCCCTGCAGCCCTGCTTACCACCCTGCCATGCCGCCTTCTCACCTGCTCCACCATCCCACCTGTGGGTGATCAATAGGGGCACTGCCCCAGCCCCTCCTGGCTCCCTCAGCATCTGGGAGCCAGGAGGCGGCCCTGCCCCCCGCTGCCACCCCTGGTCGCAATCTGTGGGGTGATCAGTGGGGCGATCTGGCCCCGCTCGCACCCACCTTGGCCTGGCACCGCCCACTCATCTGCTCCACGATCCCCGCTCTCGTTGGGGCCATCTGGGCCTGTTGCCGATGCCCACCACCCCCTGGTGGTCAGTGCACATCATAGCGAGCGGTTGAACTCCCAGTCGAGTGACCGCCTGAGGGGACAATTTGCATATTAGGCTTTTATTATATAGGGTGGGATCTTTTTGTAATTAGAGGAAGACAGCAGAGTCTTTGGTTGGAGGAGGACAGAGGTAGGTGGTTTAGTGTTCCTTCATTAACCCCTTGGATGGGTTTTGAGACTCTGTGGTTAGAGGACTGAAAGTTAGACATGGAAGGAACTTTTCATGACAGGAGATATAATACATTGGGCACAAGTGACCTGGTTTAGGGCTTGGTAACAAAAGAGCAAAGAGTATGCAAGTTGGGGAGAAGGACTTCCTCCCCATCTGTGAGTAGAACCCAGCTCTGCTTTGGAATCCTGAGGATTAGAAGTTTGGAAGTATCCAAGATCTGGGAATAATGACACAGGCTCTGACAATCTTATGACAGGCACTGAACCCAGTGAGCTGTGTGGGCAGCAGGGTGGACACAGGATGGCTGGTGGTTGACTCATGTTTCTGGGTATATGTGAGGCATCCCTTTGAGACTCCCTAGAAATTACTAAGGATTTTTTGAGAGGGAGACTAAGGTATTATTGTTATATAAATGGGAGTTTGAATCAGTGTAAAATGGATACTGAAAGCAAATGTGACCATAATTTGTAATTATAACCTCAGCAGTGCTATACAAAGTAGTTAAGAAGCAAAGCAAAATGTAGGACAACTGAAGCAAAATATTTACAGAGTAAGTCAGAGTCCAAAGACCACTTGAAAAGCAAGGATTTTGGCCTGAAACCCAAAAATAAAATGGAAAGGAATTACTTTTTCTTTTACTTTAAGACTTATTGAAAACAGGAAAGGGTAAACTTGCAGGGTTCTGAAGCACGCACATATTAGGTACTCGGTAAAGGCTTCCTTCTTTGCTCTTCCTTCCTTCCCTTCTTCTTCTTTTTAAATAAAAGTGCTGTTTGAGATAGGGCCAGTAGACTTGGATTGTAAGACCTTCCCAACAGAACAGAAGCACCTTCAACTGCCCCAGAGCTTCCTTTTTCTCTTCTGAAGAGACAAGAGCTTCTATTATCACCATACCCATGTGACTTGGGGGGGGGGCAGGGAGGGGAGAATGAGGTTGGGGGCTTACTTGACCCGACTTCAGGTCTCAAAAAGAAATAGTGGCAGTACGTATGAGACTCTGATCTAGAGCTCTTTCAGGAGTTGAGATTGCTCCCGCACTGACACCTGCACCAATAGTTGTCAACAGTAGTTGCACAGTACAGTTCTCTGAGGAGCTTTTAAAAATATGCCAAAGGATCCCTGTCAGACCAATGAGCAAAGTAGTTAATAGACGTAGGAGCCAGACTCTGAGTTCGAATCCTTCCTCTGTCACCTCCCAGCTGTGTGACCTCGGCAAGGTACTCAACTTCCCTGTGCTTCAGTGTTCCCCTTTGTAAAGTGTCAATAAGAACACCACCTTTTTTGTGGGGTTGTCCTAAGGATTGAGTTAATAGGAATGAGGCGCTTAAAATAGGGCCTGCCGTCTGGTAATCGCTATGTAAAATCCTGCCAAACAGAACCTGGGGATCAGTTTTTTGTAAGTACTCCCCCCTCGGGATTCTAATCTGCAACCTGGGTTTTCAATCTGCGAACATAGTGCCACTTTTGGGATTCCGCTTCCCGAAAAGTTGACATTAACCAATCGGCGAAGGGAGCTTTTTTTTTTTTTTCCCTTTCCTCTTCCTCCAGTAAGATTTTGAGCTCAGAAACCTGTTACCTGGATCCAGCGGAGCGAAGCGGTTTTCCCTATGCTCTCTGGGAGTTGTAGTTTGCCAAAGGTCCTGTAAGCGCTCGGTGGCCAGATCGGAACTACAACTCCCACAACGCCACGCGCGGCCCGCCCTGCTTCTCGTTGGTGGCTCTCCCCGGCTTCCCCGTACCGCCTCTCGGCGGCCGCAGCAGACCATGGCCGA
>NW_006296226.1:2129292-2151111 GCF_000327345.1 Myotis davidii | reverse complement strand
TCAGCAGCCTGTGGGTGAGTGAGCCTCGGCCCCGGCCCTCCGGGGTCCCGGCGGGCACCCGGCACCCTTCTCTGCAGCCCCAGCGCCCTGGGGTGCGACTCTGCAACTCCTCCTCAAGGTGCAAGGGCGGCCAAAGTTCCACACCTGTGCGGCAGCGGCAGCCTCCGCCTTCCTTCCCACGCATCTGCGGAACGGGGCACACTTCCTTCCGACGGGAGGGCGGGTGTGGTTTAAAACGGGCTCCCTGTCTTCCCTCCCCCGCGCCCATCTCAGCAGATTCTCGACTTAGGGGGACGCGCCCCCAGTTAGGGATCACTGTTCCGCTTTGCAGGTGGGGGCTCCAGAGCATCAGCAGGTGGACTTGAATTTACGCCTGGTCATGGGGCTGGGGGCGGGTGGAATTTTCTGGATGTCAGAGCTGGGAGGGACCTTAGAGTCCCTCGTTTAACATGTCATGATAGGAGAGGTGACTTCTGGCCTGGCGAGGGCTAGTTAGGGACAAGCTGTGGACTAGTTGACTCTAGTTTCTCAAGTCCTAAAAACAAAGGTTTCTTCCTAGTCCGGGGCTGCCTCTCAGTTCAGGTGATTTCTCTATACTTTTGTGCCAGGCCCTGGGTGCTGAGCCACCTCGGCCTCTTCCTGACCCCACTCTACTTCTTGGGAACTACTTACATTGTGCAGGCACAGCTGCACCGCAGCACATCTCCTCCTGCTGGAGTACTTAAGCGACTGGGTGGAAGAGAGGTAGATTCCTGATCCTTGGATCACCCTGGGCTTATTCTTAGAAAATTGGGGAGCTTTAGAATTAGAAGGGACTTCAAAGATAATCAAGTGACACAATTCCCAACTCAGATCAGATTGTAGACTAGTTAAATCACATATTTCACTGGGGACTGTTAAAAAGCAAATGGATATTTAATGCATAAGAATACCAATTTATCAATAAAGAGTACTATTAAAAATTTTGTATTCACTTTTGTCAGTGTTCATCAAGTTGCAAAACAATTCTCCTTATCTGTCCAGCAGGGTTTTGACTTGCTGGAAGTTATTGATAGAGTGATGATTGATCCCAGAACTGCTGTCTTCTCTTGCTCTATCAATACCACTTCTCAGGTCAAGTTAAAAGTCGATTATGTTGGCTGCTGGGCTTTGTGAAGCGTTTAAAAGCAGTAAGATGAAGGCTCTGACTTCAAGGTGCATATAATCGTATGTGTACATAATCTAATGGAGATGACAGACTCACAGGTATACATATGTTCATTACCCACCAATTATGGGCCAGCAAAGTATTGGGGAGCACCTTGTTCTTAATTTTGCGATGCTGCCTGTGTGTGCAACGGCTAAGTGATTAGACAGAAGCTCTGGCCTCTAAGAGGCCTGGACTGTTTCAGTTGCAGGAGGGAGGGATGTGCAACAACCCCCTCTAACTCTGGGGTCTTGTGTTTGTCAGGCAGAATGATCCCAGAGTTAAGTTACTCTTTCCTGCCGGGTGCCTGCTTCTCCAGGAGAGGTTTCTGAGGTCCAGAGAATGTGATTGTCCCAACGTCACTCATATTGTGAACAAATCCACGGTTCACATTTACGGAGCCCAGTTCAGTATTTTGTCTTCTTGTTTCACAGTTCAGTAAAAGTCCATTGAATGCCTCCTATATAGAAAGCAGAATACTATATGCTGTTAAGAAATATAAAGATTATTTTGGCCTGATTCCTATATCCTCAAGAAATTCAATCCTGTCAACAGTCAGACACGTGCATAGATTCTGCTAACAGTTTTTGACTGATGCTGTTACAATTACTGTAAATTACTGTAGCCAAGGCCAAATATCTTATCCACTGTACTGAAGGAAATTATAAAAGAAAGGCCTAATTAACATGTGGTGTGCTTTCATAGAGCAAGAAGTTAAATACATGGGTAAATTGGCATGATTAGTGGAAAATGAAGCATTTCTCAGTCACACTCAGATAGTAGAAAGAGATGAGGAATCAGATACTTGTAAAAAGGTGTTCTCAACTCAGTGTAGTATATAGTTTTGAGTATCCTTTTACTGAACATAAACCCTCATCTTTGTATTTTACTTAAATGCCCTTGTATCATTTGTGGGTAAGCAGAAGAGAAGTAAGGGCCAAAGTTGATGAGAAGTAGGGAGGAAGGTCAAGCCAATTAATGATATACAAAAAGGCTTGGAACTCAGCTGTTTGGCTATAGTAGTAGGGGCAAGGGAGGAGAGGAGGGGGTAAAAAGACCCCCGCCATTATGAAAGACAATATGAGATCATTAGAAGTGAGTAGGGCCCTAACCGGTTTGGCACAGCGGATAGAGCATGGGCCTGAGGACTGAAGGGTCCCAGGTTCGAATTCGGTCAAGGGCATGTGCCTGGCTTGCGGGCACATCCCCAGTGGGGGGCATGCAAGAGGCAGCTGAATCGATGTTTCTCTCTCATCGATGTTTCTAACTCTATCCTTCTCCCTCTCCCTTCCTCTCTGGAAAATCAATAAAATATATTTTTAAAAAAAGAAGTGAGTAGGGAGTGGTAGAGGGACTAAATTAAAAGTAGAGCCGGAGGTTGATCTGAGTTTGAGAGAAACGGGCTTGCAGTTGTGTTTCAGCACTGGGGTGGGGGGTTGTTGGGGGTGAGGTGTACCTGGGAAGCAGAGACAAGGAGTTTTCAGCTCTCAGGCAAAAGTGCTGATTAAGGCCTGACACGACCTGCAAATAGATCATGTGACTGGGCAGGGGTCCCATGCTGTAATTTTACTGTCACATAGTTCACAGTCAGTTTGATTTTGTAATCCCAAGCAGGGCTGCCTGGTAGAGAAAAAGAGTCTTTATGCTTTTTGGACAACTTGTAAATTTGAGCCTGCTGTAGGTATAGATGGGAAAGGCAGAGGGAAAGGTTACATTTAAGCTTATCTACATTTGGTGAGTTGGCAAGTCACACAGTTCAGATGCAGTTTTTGAGCCATGACCCAGGCATTGGATTAGGTGCTTTTCTGTGTGTTATTTCATTCTCACAACAATCCTGTGCAGTAGGAGGGGATTTCACAGGTGAGAAGACTGACTAGAGATTAATTTGTTCTTTTTAAAAAAATATATTTTTTATTGATTTCAGAGAGGAAGGGAGAGGGAGAGAGAGATAGAAACATCAATGATGAGAGAGAATCATTGATTGGTTGCCTCCTGCATGCCCTCTGCCTGGGATCAAGCCCACAACCTGGGCAGTGCCCTGACCCGAGAATTGAACCATGACCTTCTGGTTCATAGGTTGATGCTCACACTGAGCCACACTGGCTGGGCTATTCTTTCTGCTAGTAAATGGTATTCAACAGACCTGTCAGCAATTGAAGTCCCTTTGTCATCAAGACCTTCATGAGGATTTTTTAAAGTTTTCCTCCAATACATTGTGTTAGTTTTTTAGTTTAATTTTTTAGTATGATTTGATTTTAGTTATTAGAGAAAAAAACGGAAGAACATCAGGGATTGGACTAACCACGTGTGTTCCTCGAAAGACCCCTGGATTCTAGTCATCTAGAAATCTTAGCCATCTCTATGTTCTTTGCTTTTATCCTTGTTCAGTTATTTTCAATTCCTATTCAGTTCCTTTGCAGTGTCTTCAGTGCCTTTATTTTCCTTTGTTTCCAGTTTATCTTTCTAGTTCCGTTCCTCTTCCCCTCACTTCTAGGCTCTTAGCTGTTTTCCTGTGTCTCCTAACACTTCATCCTGCTTACAGGTGAAGACTAATCATTTATGGCAGGAGTAGTTCTTTTTTAACAGTTTCAAATATATTAGGATATTGCACTGACTTAGTGTTTTCTAAACACTTTTAAAAAAATCATTTGTTGCACCATGCTCACATGTGACTCAGTCCTTCAGGTACTTGGCCTCTCTCCTAGTGATGGTGTGGGTTTGTCAAGATTAATCTGAAAAGCTAATGGCCTCCCCTGCTCCACCATGTTTCTTTGCTGGGAGTGTCTTGCTTTTCTTCTCTCCATTAATTCAGACTTGTTGGAAAATTTGAAGACCGTTTACAGTGTTTGCAGTAGTAATAGGTTTGTTTTCTCGGTGGTCTCTAATCGCATTATTCTCGTTTTACTTCATAAAGAAGCATGAGGTGGAAAGAATAGTGGCTGAAAGATGAGAAGAGTAAATTCTAAACTGAGCTCTGTCAGTAACTTGCTTCGTGACCTTGAACAGACCAGGGCTCTTCTCTGGTACTTGGAGGATTTCTAAGGTTCCTTGATGTTTAGTTTTACAGCTCCCAAGAGTTTGGCAGCATTGCAGGTGTGAGGCTCTTAGGAAGTGTGCATTAGCCATCCAGGCCTACTCCATTCCACTTCTGAGCCACTGGTGCGTTTCTGCTTGTCTGGCAACAGTAAGATTTTCAGTGCTTAGATTCTTTCAGTGAAAGATTTCGATTTTATAAGATTCTTGACTCTTTAAGTTCCCAGACCACAAAGAGAACAGTTTTCAAGTTAGCATTAAGCTGTCTTAAAAGAGAATGAAGTACTTGAAGCAATAGTGGGCTCGGGCTGTGATTTAGGACTGTGGCTCTATAACTTGGGAAGAAGTCTGTTGGTTTAGTCTCTCTTGTTCAAGACCTAGGAAAGGAAGAAGAAGAAGAAAAAAAAAGACTTAGGAGAGTGCTTCGCAGAAACATGCAACAGAAGCAAGCCAACTTGCTTTTCTAGTTAATGCCCAGATGAAAGTAAAGAAAACAGTGACTTAGTTTAAAAGGTAAAATCTACTTACGGCTTATGCATTTACAATTTTTTTAATCAGAAAAGTACATGTGGATAAAAAGTCAAGTGAAAGGCAAATGTGACTTTTTAGTTTGCTTTACTTGTAGTGCACTGCCAGTTTTTATGCAGTCTTAGTTTAGTATCTAGCACACATTACGCAGAGCCTTATGTAGTGATTCAAAACAAACACTGAATGTATATTTTGAAAAGGACACATTGTTTTAAAGAAAATACACTTGGGAAGGAATGACCTCTTGTGTATACACTTTGCTCATTGATTTATGCTGGGAAGAAAATTCATAGTTGAACACTTTTGCTCCGAAGCTAAGCTTATCTCTCTGGGAGACAGAGAAATAAAAAAACTCTGCCAAAGGCACACTTAGGAATCCATATTAGAAATTATGTATGGAATTTGAATGTCCAAATCTTTATTTTCAGTTTCAGTTATTTTAAAAAATATTTAGCAACTTAAAAAGTTGACTCAAGTAAAACATGCTTATTATATGTAAAAAAAATTAAGTAGCATGAAGTTTTATGGTAAAAGTAAATTGTTGTCTCTCTTTTCTGCTACCATTTCCACTACAAATGTTACTGTTGTTACTGACAAATAGTCTTCTAAATTTATTTCTATGCCCATGTGGATATATAAAGTTTAGGATTTTTGTTTTTTAAAGCAAAAATGGGATAACATATGTATAAAACTCTTTAATTTATCCTTGTATTGTGGACATCTTTCCTTGTTAGCACTTACAGATAATACTTCTTTTTTTAAATAGTACTATTGTGAAGGCAAACCCCTATTCTGTAAAACTACTGTTTGGAATTCTCTGCTATTCTTTGGACGGCCTCTATCTAATTCTGAAAAATTAACTTTGCTTTCTAGTCTGCTTGAATAATGGGGGAGATAAACTTAGCTGTCTGACCTTGGAGGCCAGAGACTAGATACACCCAATCCATGCTAGGTGCATTTTTTAATTGGATAGAACTGTGTAGTTTTCAAGGCCGCCGCCAGCAAGTGCACAAAGTGCTGGCTCTTCCAGAAAAAGGGAAGTCTGCTTGTAGCTTTGCTTAGAATTTGGATTCATTTCCCTGAGCCCGCTGCGGTGAATAAAGTGGTTGCTTGGTTCTTGTCTGGTTTTTCTGTAACACTATAGTATGCAGACTTTTTTTTTTTTTCTAGATGCCTTTTAGAAAGTGTTCCTACCAGGTTATATTAACTCTGAATCTGTATTAGGATAACCTGATAAACATTTTTAAACATCGGTCATTGTAAAAGAATGGTTTAATAGGAACTCTAAAGTGTTTTTATAAATGGCCATACTTTTTGCACTAATAATATTCGGTGACTCTTTTCTGAGGAAACACTTCAAAACATTGAAGGGAAAGAATCCAAAATAAGGCCAACATTTTTTGTTGTTGTTATTTAACTTTTTTTAAAAAATTTTTTTCTTTTGTTGTTCTTTTTTTTTTAAAATATATTTTTTATTGATTTTTTACAGAGAGAAAGAGAGAGGGATAGAGAGTTATAAACATCGATGAGAGAGAAACATCGACCAGCCGCCTCCTGTACACCTCCTACTAGGGATGTGCCCGCAACCAAGGTACATGCCCTTGACCGGAAATGAACCTGGGACCTTTCAGTCCGCAGGCCGACGCTCTATCCACTGAACCAAACTGGTTTGGCCTGTTTTTTAACATTTTTAAAAAATATATATTTTATTGATTTTTTACAGAGAGGAAGGGAGAGGGATAGAGAGTCAGAAACATCGATGAGAGAGAAACACCGATCAGCTGCCTCCTACACACTTCCTACTGCGGATGTGCCCGCAACCAAGGTATATGCCCTTGACCGGAATTGAACCTGGGATCCTTCAGTCCTCAGGCTGATGCTCTATCCACTGAGCCAAACCGGTTAGGACTAACATTTACCAGTTATAAAAGTAATAATCCTCTTAGGAGAAAATTCAATATTTGAAGAAAAGCATAAAGAAGCAAATTAACCCCTGAAATCCAACCAGCCAGAGAGAACATATTTTTAGCGTTTTGAGAGTATATTTTACCATCATAAATTTGCACTTGCACAAATTTATAATGTATCATTGAATATAGATATTCATGTTTTGAAAGTCTGAATAATTGTTCCATTTTTGGAGATACCATTATTTAAATAGTCCTCTATAAAATGACATTTAGCTTGTTATCAATTTTTTAATATTTTAAACTGCCACAGCAGTTTTATATCTGTCTGCACAGTGTATAGTGCTTCTGTAAACAAAATTCCTAGAAGTGGAACAGAGGTGTCTATTTCAGTGATTATTTTAAACTGGAATGAGATGATCTCTGGGTTTCAGGTTTACTAGGTGAAAACACATGCTTCACTTTGGACCATGAATTTCCCTTAAAAAATCTGAAGTATGTAGTCTGTTATTTTTTTCTCTCCCTAATAGTGATACTGATTCCTAAGTATAGATAAGGGACAAAAACTTCTTGGAGATTGGTTTTAAAGTATCCTAGACTTAAAATCTGAAAGTTTGTACCTTTTGCGATCCTCTAGTTCAGCTTCTCACTGCGGGGCAGATGTTCCTACTTCGTCATCCCTGACTGATGGTCAGCTCTTGCTCAAACACTTTAGTGGTGGTAGCCTTATTCCAATTTAGATTGCTGTAGTGTGTTAGAAAGACTTATCCTCAGATTGAGCTGAAATGTGTGACTTCCTAATCCCACCTAAATTTTCAGAAAATTGTCTGATGCTTTCCCCAGATGAATTTCCCCAGCTATTTAAAGATAGCTATCAAATCTTGACGTTTCCTTTTCTAAGATAAAAGCTCCCTCCCCCGAACTACATCCATATCTCCAATGTTGTAGTTTCCATGTCCTTCTCCTCTTTATTATTTTTTTTAGCACCACTCTTCTTTCTCCTGGTTAAGAAAAGCAGACTCTGGAGCTAGATTTCTGGGTTCTGATCCCTGCTTTGTCACTTTTTAGCTGTGTGACCTTGGGCAAGTCATTTCCCTGAAGTCGTAGTTTCTTTAATCTGTAAAATGGGAATCATAGTACTTATTATTTTAACCTTTTCTTGATTTCTTTTTAAAACATACATTAATCTATAGAGAAAACTTGAAGAATTCTGTAAGAATTCCATAAACTCTTACTTCCATGGCTTAAAAATGAAATATTTTATCTTAAGGATCTTTATGCATATAATAGTTTTTGAACTTTAATATATCTTAAATTAAAACTACATGTATTTTTGTTTAAAAATATTTAAATAACATCACTACATGGGATTTTAAATGCCTGTTTACTTCAAAACTTGACTTACCTGAACAGGGGAGGAAAGCCTGCACCTGCTCCTTTTAGCAGCGTCTGCCTTCACCTCATCTGTTCTGTGACCACAGCTCTCATGCGATACAGATGCTTGCACATTTTGTACAATTGTATGTATTTTCATGTGTATATATTTTACAACTGTGTCTATATTTCATTTAAGATCTGGACGTTGGTAGTTGGCTATGTGTTGGCTGTTTCATTCAAGTGGAATGCAAGCACTGAGCGCTACTTGAGAGCAGTTTCAATTCCTGTCTGGATTATATTGCTTTTTCATTTAGGTGGGTCACTTTTTTCTAAGAAAGTTTAGCTTAAGGTCAACAATGGCAGACCACACAAATCAAAGTGATTTTTTTGGTAGTGTTACATTTAAAATTCTTTAAAGTAATCTTTAGAAAATGTTCTGTTTTAATATTTTATTAATATTTAATGAAAATGTTATGCATTAAAATGTCTATCTTTTAATTATAGTGAATGCTGATTTACAAAAAGGCCCTTTAAAACTAACTACATCTTAAAAAGTAGAGCACACTTGGACTATCATGGCTATTTCTGAGTGTCACACTGAAGAAGGATGTAGATAAGCAGTCAAGTATGATAAGAGGTGCTCAGAATCATACGTGAGAAACAATGAAAGGAGCCAGAGATGTTTACTCTGGATAAGAGAGGGGACTTGGGCTGCAGGGGTGGGGAGAAGCGGAGGTAAGAAGGATATCATGGAGGCCTGTCCTGTGAAAGTGGTTTAAACATGTTGGAGAGAGTTAGAGCAGTGAGTAGCTTCAGAGGGAAAAATCTCTGTTCAACAGAAGAAAGATCAGTGTCAGAGCTGCACAAAATAGTTCTGTTATTTGGGACTGCACTGTTAGCTGAGTAACTACTAGGTTATTATAAAGTGAGTTTTCAAGGACTCTTATTTCCAAGTCTGAGTCTATGGAAATATTTAGTTCTAATTTAAAAACAAAATTAGTAACCAAGAGCAGTAGGCAGCCTACTTAAAGTAGTTTTTAGAGCTACTTATTGTTAAAAGTTGAAAAAAAAAAAAAGTTGATTGAGAAAATAGGTCCCTGCTTAGAGTCCGGAATTGAGGGGAGTGTTACTCTCTAACTTTGCTGACTAGGAATGCTGGAGGAGTTTATCAGCAAGACCGCCTAGTACATGACTTGACTCATTTTGAATTGGTGGAAGGCAGAGGAGGGAGGCAGGCAGGTGTAGGTCCATAAGGCTCTAGACCAGCGGCTCTCAACCTGTGGGTCGAGACCCCTTTGGGGGTCGAACGACCCTTTCACAGGGGTTGCCTAAGACCATCGGAAAACATATATAATTACATATTGTTTTTGTGATTAATCACTATGCTTTAATTATGTTCAATTTGTAACAATGAAAATACATCCTGCATATCAGAGATTTACATTACGATTCATAACAGTAGCAAAATGACAGATATGAAGTAGCAACGAAAATAATTTTATGGTTGGGGGTCACCACAACATGAGGAACTGTATTAAAGGGTCGCGGCATCGGGAAGGCTGAGAACCACTGCTCTAGACAAACTCAGGGAACTACACATGGCTAATGGGTAGACACTTGTTAGCATTTTTGCATTATGCACTAGGGGAGGATATGTTGAAGCTTTTTGCAGTGCTCTTTTGGGTCGTTACCCCCTTTCTTGAGACAGTTCACATCTAGGAGTATTGTTAGGAAACCACGTCGGGCCACATGACTTTAGGATCCATGCCTTATGCAGATGCCTGATGCAGGTCATTCTGGGATTACTTGGGGGGTTTGCGTTCGGAATAGTCTTAAAAGCTGGATGTGCTTCAATGAGGACTTGGTTCCTCAGGTGATACAAGCCTATTAAAGGTAGCTGGTACATGCCCAGTCCTTTGGGCCAAGGGCCTCTGACAGCAGAACTGGACTTAGAGAAGTCCTGTATTTAGGTTTCATCTGCCTGATGGCCTTTTTTTTCTTTTTGTAATTTTCCCTGTGAAACAGTTTTGTTAGCATATATGCCAAATTGTTCTTTTAAAGTGTTGGTTTTTTTTTTTTAACTAAAAATGTTAACTCTTAATAATTTGCAGCGTCTCTGGCTGGCTCATGGAGAATTCCAGTATTCCTGGTTATTGTTTTCCTGATGTCTGTGGGCACCCTCTATGAAAAACAGAATGGAAAAGAGTCTTCTGGTAAGAAATGAGGCATTCTATTAATACTACTCTTAAGAGATATTGGGGCGAGTAGCTTTGTTTAAAAACATGCTATGATGAAACAGCTTTAAATATACTTAAAATCCTATGGTGTTTTCTGAACAGTAAATTTATTTAAAATATTTTAGGTTATTAGACTACGCCTCATGCTCCCCCCCTTATTTGCATTTTTTATTGAGGTATAATTCATAAAATTAACCATTTTAAAGTAACATTTAGTACAGTCACAGTGTGTGCAACCATTACTGCTGCCTGATTCCAAGATATCGTCATCACCCCCAAAGGAAACCCTGTACCCATTAAGCATCTAATTCTGTAGTTAGGTTATTTGAGATCTTTGTGTTTTCTCAATGTTGGCTTTTATAGATATAAATTGCCCTCTTAGAATTCCTTTTGCATCCCATACATTTTGATATGTTGTGTTTCTATTTTCCCCTCAGTAAAAATACTATTTGATTTCCTCTTTGACACATTGATTCAAGTGTGTTGTTAAATTTCCACCTGTTTGTGAATTTTCCAATTTTGTTGCTTGCGCTAATTGCCAAATCCAAGGTCATGAATATTTACCTGGGTTGATCGTGTATCCTGCAACTCTGCTAAATTGATTTATTAGCTTTAATAGTTTTTTTGGTGCTGATTCACTAGGGTTTTGTATATGTAAGAGCATGTCATCTGCAAATAGTTTTATTTCTTCCATGCTAATTTGGATGCCTTTTGTTTCCTTTTCTTGTTTGATTTCTCTGGTTAAAACTTCTACTACAATGTTAAATACGCCAGGTTCTTTTAAAGATTATTTTTGGCTGTAAATGGTTTTTATTCAAAAACAGTTTGTTGAAGATATGATTTTCTAATGAGTTGTAAGGGGACAGCTGAGGGTGGGGGAGCGATAGTGCTTAGGTCCTCAGACTGGACTTCCTAGTTGACCAGCCACGTGGAGGCAGCTGTGCCTGGAGAGGTAAATCTGAAAAGCCCACAGTTATTACAGTGACTGACATTTGTTCCTTGCTTCTTTCTGATAGTTATACAGAAACTAAGAGAGCAAATAACTCTCATTCCAGTCTGCTTCGGAATAGGTTATTCTGGATCTAGAACTTTTTTATGGACTACTAGTCTAGACAGTCCTTATCATAAAATAAATCTTTCAAACATTTTTTTTTTTCTAAATTTCTCTCTTGTCCCTAGAACCTGTTTCTTTTAGGCATCAGAACTCAAACCATCCAGTCCGCACTGGGGCAGCCTTTTCCTTTTATTATGGTCCGTCCCCTCCTGTAGATGTCACTGTGATGTGGTTAGGTACAGGACTGCTCCAGTGTACTGCCATGGCAGTACGTGCACTTATTCCCCCCCGGTCATTTCCACTGTCCCACTCGTGCCAGTCACCTGTACAGGCATCTCTCTCCGTGTCTTCTAAGCTTTGAACCTTTTGCTGCTGTGGACGCTTTTATGATCTGTGGTTCTCTGGATTCACGGAATGAATCCTTTGGATTTCATCAGAATTCATTACCTCCAGAAAACTCTTCTTGTGAATCATTGCTGAGTTAGTTTTAGAGGCTCCTTCTGAATCCAGGGGCCTTACTCAGTATTTTCTCTTAGACCTCGAGAGCTCTTTGTATTTCCTGCAACCCCCCAAGATAATGTAGAGAAAAAATGTTAAGTGTGTACCATGCTTTTAAATGTAGTGTCTTTTTTTAAGAATGGTTATCTCCATTCTGCAGGCGAAGACACTTCATTCCAGGGATTAACTGGTGACTGGTGGAGCTAAGAGATAAACCCAGGGCTTGGACCCTAAGCCTAGTGTTCTTTCCCATCGCCAGGCTCTTTGCACAAGCATCAGTCATCCTGGAAAGGTACTGACTGCTGATCCTCTTGAACTCAGTTGTGATTGCCGGCTGCTTCAGTCTTTTATGTTGGCTCTGCTGGCTGGCCACAGCGGCAGGACCCAGTGCTCTGTCTCCTGGATCCCGAAGTCTCACTTGGTGGAAACTTGGATGTGTTCCCTTAGCCTGTGAGAAAAGGGGAGCACTGGCATTATTAGCAATGACAGTCTGGGCAAGGCCCTGGTAGACGCTTTAAACATGTCTCGTGTAATTTTACTCATGTAAACTTACTCTGAATATGAGAAGCACTTCTTCAAAAGCCAGGCAAACACATCAGGTGTATCTTTAATAGCCTGGACACCCAGCTTGAGAAGTATGGCAAGTGAAGCTGGATCCGTTCCTCCTAACATTGGTAATTGTTTATAAATGACATTCTAGAACTCTCTTCGCAGGAAGACTTGGTGGTTGCCTTAATTGTTTTAGGACAGCATGCAATACGAGTGAAAACGTTTGGTCCAGTTAAGCCCAAGTTTGAAAAAGAAAAGGAACAAACTAGATTTTTTTACTGCTTATCTTCCACTCCCTATTTCTGACACTGTCAGTTAAATAGACATAGAGAAACTCCTACTGGTACATCTCCGCATCCTTATTACTGACTAGAAGTACAATGAGATGACACTGGAAGCCATTGAGAAGGAAATGTATTTTCCACATTAGTAATGGAAACACAAGAATAAAGTCTCATTTAGATTGGTTTCAAAGTATATTTTCCCCTGATTTAAAAAAGTGCTATTCTGCCCATTGCTTATTAACAGATAATATTTGAACATGTGATCTGTTATTCTTTTATGATTTGTTGGATTATGAGTTCCTGTCCCCTGGAGCTAGGCTGCTAATGCCAGTGGCCTGCTTCTTCGGACTTGCGTAGATCCCTGTTATTTGGACCTCTGAATGCTCGCCCTGTCCCTGGGTAGATGGACACTTGAAACCTTGGACGCTCTTTCCTTTCTTGTTTATAGTTCTTGGGCCCCAAGATTATGTTCCTTTGTCTATATGTCTATTTTTAGCTGGGACTTTTTGCCAATACCATGACTTTGTCTAGATTCTCAGTCCTGGAGTTTTTCTGTCTAGTTTGTCATCCTTCTGCCCATACCCTTGGGGTTTTTGCCGTTCAGGTGGATATCACTAAGACAGAAGTCGTCAGAATGCCTGTTTGAATAAGATCAGTTTCCTAATCTTACCTCGATAGTTTTCAGGTACTCTATGTTGATTTTTTTGTGTGCTCTTCTCTTTTTTTATTTCTTTTTATTATTTACATTCTTTTTTATTTAAAGTATTACGTAAGTCTCCTTTTCCCCCCATTGACCTCTCCCCAGCTGCTCCCACCCCCCAGCATGTGTGCTCTTCTTTTCATTCCTTTATGAAGTTCAGGCACTCTAAAAACTTATTAACTAGGATGATATTGCATAGTTTTCTTTGATTTAGCTATGATTCACTGAATATTTACTGTGTGTTTTAGTGACATCAGCAAGTTGGAGAAAGAGTTAGTACTTGTAAAGGTTAAATTTATTGGATATGTGTAGTCCATTTGGAGCTGAAATTCATTCGCTTGGCCAAATTCTATGTTAATCACATTGAGTATTGGCCTAAAAGTAAGGTCCTACCTGTATAAGTGTGGGTGTATGATTTGTTAACTAGGAGTGGTCAGTGTTCTTAATTGTGGACAATGGAATCTATGCTAGCTAGTCTAAATAGAAAGAAGTTCTGATTGGCATATAGAATATTTGCATATAGAATTTTTGGAAAGACCAGACGATTAAGCTTACCATAGATGCAACACAGGCAGAAATAACGCTACCAGGAGAAATGCTCATTGACACCAAGGACTGTTTGAGTAGAAGTGCCATCCTGCTGCTGCCTGCCACAAAGATCAGATACCAGAACCTCTGGAACTTCTGTTAAGTTCCTGTGGATAAGCCATGTATGCCTCTGTGACTGTGTTTGACATGTATGTGGCTTCCAAATTAAAGTGAGTTGCTTTGGTCTTCAGAGTCTTACACAAGTGTGCCTGCATGGTAGAAACTGCATCACATATGGGACCTTAGCTGCAAGGGAGTCCAAGAAATACAGTCTTTAGTTTCCTAGTCTCTACAGTGCAGGAAAGCATGCTAGAATCTGGTATTGTGTAAACTAATCTGTGTTGTCTGCCATAACAGATTAAAGGCTGACAATTAAAGACAAACCTCATTGGCCAGTAAACCTTTTTAGCCTATTGCAAATTTAATCTTGATATACTACCTGTTAGGAACTTAACATGGGCATATGGGCATATATAACATGAGACAGAGTAATGATGATATTCTTTTAGATTTTTAAGTGGTGGATTTTGACTACTGAATTATCTGCTATGTGTGTGTGTGTGTATGGTTTTACATAATGCCCATACGTATGCGTATTCATTTGTGGAATGTTATAATTGAGAGCATCAAGTATGGACTGTGCCATATTGTACTCTGAGCTAGTAATATAAAAGAGAGTGAGACAGCCTGTGTTCAGGAAGCTCTCAGACTTGGCAGTATTTTTCAACAGAGATGAGCATTAAAATTTACCTGTGAAGTTAAAAAACTACCTGCCACAGGTATCAATCATCAGCATGAAGTTCCCCAATGAGAAAGATAGAGCCCAGGAATCTGCATTTTTAGCAGACTTTCCTGTTGATTATTAAGTATTCTCCCTTGGCAAATA
This sequence comes from Myotis davidii, assembly GCF_000327345.1. Taxonomy (NCBI): domain Eukaryota; kingdom Metazoa; phylum Chordata; class Mammalia; order Chiroptera; family Vespertilionidae; genus Myotis; species Myotis davidii. Next base: position 2,136,284 of record NW_006296226.1, on the reverse strand, counting down.
ACCACTGGTCAGGTGGGTCATTAATAACCATTTTGTTTTGCCTGGCTGGTGTGGCTCAGTGATTGAGCGTTGACCTATGAACCAGGAGTCACGGTTCAATTCCTGGTCAGGACACATGCCTGGGTTGCGCCCAGTGGGGGGCGTGCAGAAGGCAGTAGATGAATGATTCTCTCTCATCATGGTTATTTCTCTCTCTTTCTCCCTCCCCTTCCTCTCTGAAATCAATAAAAATATGTATTAAAAATATTTTTTTTATTGCTAGTGAAAATTTTTAGGACTACTGTGTTTCAATTTGCAAGTTATTTCTCACTTTGTTCATTTGCTTTAAAAAGTTTTAAAAATGCATCTTGTTTTACAGGGGCAGAGTTGCCAGGGCAGGTTATCTCCATGGCTGCTTCTACTCTGGCAACCTTGGCCATCTCTATCACAGGGTATGAATCGAGCTCTGAAGACCAGCCCTCTACTCAGCCTGCAGGTGACTGACCTTATGAAGGAACTAGTGGCCTGGTGCATGAATTTGTGCACATTAAGAGGAAATTAATAGAAGAAATATTTTCATATTGCTGTTTGCCCTTTCTCTATAATAGAAGTGTCAACTAAATTCATGATCAACAATGACAGATGGAAACACACGCATGTGATTAGCGCTAGCGAGAGCTTTATATATATCACGCATGCGCAAGTCAACTTAGCCTTTTAAGGATATAGAACAAAACTTGCTTAATTAGACCTGTTTTCTGATTTAGCTAAACCCTTTTCAGCCCAGTGAAGCACCTCAACTTCTCTTTCTGGTAATTGTCAGCAACACATCAGTAAATATCAACGGAAGCAGATTATTATTGTAGATCACGCAGGGAGAACAAAGGGTAAAATATTTAACTGTAGCAGCGTTTGACTATATTCTGCACAGTGAGAAAACCTGAAGTCATTTTCAAATGCCGTTTCTCCGGCATTTCTTGCTTCTCAACATTTGCTTTGCATGCCTCATGCTCTTAATATATTGGCCATTTCCCTTAAAACAGACCCCTGTGGTTGTTCTGAGTTCAGTACTCCCGAGAGAGCCAGCTGGTAGGTTTATATCAGCTTTAAAGTCACACCATGCTCACGTGGAGGTCAGGAATGTGAGAGGCCACCCTGCCTGTTTCAAGGGCCCATTAGAGCCAGAGGTTTGGGAGTTTAGGGATATTCTTAGTGAGCTTTTCTTGAAGAATTGACTTTAGAAAAGCCTGGAATGAAGGGGTCAGCTAAGAAAAAGGCATTTGGGATAGTAAGACAACTTATTTTTCTTGCACATTGAATCATGTTTTCAAAGAGAAGATGGTGTTTTGATTACGGACTTATTATTCTGTCTGCCACATCCACCAACATGAAGTTTCCAAATTAGAAAGATACTCAGAGAGCACAGTCAAACAGAAGCATATTATAACTAGCTTTGGTGTTAGCCCCAAACCTCAGGGTAGAATGTTAGTTCTGTGAGGTGGGCTGGCTTACGATGGTGCTGGTTCTATCAGTGGTAAAAATTTTCTCACAACTAAACATTTAATGTTAAAAGGAACACTAAGGAAATTATGATAGAGCACTGAGAAGGTTACTGTGTAGTTGCCTATGAAAATGTTTAAACAATAGGCAAGGCATTCTTTCAGTAAATATTTAGTGAATACCTACTATATGTCTGGTACTATTCTATGTGCTAGGATTTCAGTGGAGGGAGAACAAGACAGACAAGGTGTTAGCTCCCTTGGAGCTGACATTCAGCTGAAGGGAGAATGTAGACAAGGGTAAGTGGAACACTGGGAAGACCATGGGGCAGATAGGGCACTGGGACTATGGGTATTCTTGTTTCTTTTCTTTTGCTAGACTTTCTGAAATATGACATACTTTTGTCATTAAATTTTATTTATGGCAGGCAAAATACAAGTTTTAGGATCTTACGCTTTTCCATTATCATGGTATATACCCCGTGGTCAGCAAACTGCAGCTCGCGAGCCACATGCGGCTCTTTGGCCCCTTGAGTGTGGCTCTTCCTAAGCCTTAGGAGTACCCTAATTAAGTTAATAACAATGTACCTACCCATATAGTTTAAGTTTAAAAAATTTGGCTCTTAAAAGAAATTTCAATCGTTATACTGTTGATATTTGGCTCTGTTGACTAATGAATTTGCCAACCACTGGTATATACTAAGTAATACTGCTTTAAGAGTTGTATGATTTCAGATACATACGGTATGTGTTGGTAAAACTAGGAAACAGAAATAATATAACCTTATGTTAAAACATAGTAGTTGCATTATTAGAAAATAGTGCATAATGTGAAATAATTTAGTATGATTTCCTTTATTTGAAAAATTCCTTAACCTCCGGAAATCTTGTTCTGTGTCTCATTCTAAGAGGAACACATGTTTCAAAGTCCTGGGTTCTTTTTGTAAGAGAGTTTGGCTCCATTTTAGTTGAAATGACAATGAAAAGCCACATTGTGTCAGAAATATCTATATAAGTGTATCTAATATCAAGTTATATTTAAAGAGGACTTTAAATGTAGGGTTTATATACGTTAATGTTTGCTGCTTCATATGGTTTGAATAATTTTCATGGATTAATTATAATTCTCAGCTATTTTGCTATATTTTTCTTTATTTTTTAAAATGGTATCTATATTAATAAAGATACATCATAAAAAGCTTAAACAGTATAAAGTACCCCTCCCCAAAAAATTTTTTTAATTAACTTCCCTAGCTGTAAACACTGTTGGTATTGTTAATTCATCACATATTTTTCAGTGCATATGCAAACATACATCAAAATCTTTTTTTTTGACCCAATGTAATCATACTGTTAGAGTCCATTTTGAAGGCTTAAAATAGAGTAGCTTAGCCAGTTACTCTGTATTACTGTTCACTGATGTGGACTAAGATGGTGGGTAATTCTTTTATCTTTCTCTCTTCAGAAACCATGGACAGAGGCGAACCCCCTCCAACATTGTCCTCATCTTCGCCCACTTCCCCTTCGCCCACGCTGCGCAGGCAAAGGCCTGAGATCGGAGCGTTCCCCAGAAAGAAGAAAACTAGCGATTTCTACTTCGTGACCCTCGTCTGGGCCATCATTGCCGTCCAGCTCTGGTTGAACCTGTGGATCGTGCAGCTGCTGCCAGTGCCCATTGCAGGTGATCGTTAATTAACATCTTATTGTTAAAATGGTTTCCCTTTAAATTTTAATACTTGGGATCATTTTACTTTCTTTTTAAATTAAATTATCATATGTCTGCATTTAAATAAGCATTATTTTGGAAATTTGTTACTTGATTCCTCTTTAATGTTTCTTTTTTCCATAGAGGAGAATGTTAGCATCTAGGTTTAGGGGTTTATGATTGAATTTTGAGAGCTGCTCTTAGTGAAGTGCATTTTACATTGCATTTTTAATTCAGTGGAAATGTGGGTTTTGAAAACTATAATGTCTGCAAAATGATTTGTTTTTATTTGACAGAAAATTAAGTTATATGTACATGTCATATGTTTTGTATCAAAATGGAATCCTACGGCTTTTCATAAATCATTAAAGCTAGATCTTTGTACCTGAATACCATGATTAAAAGACACCTTTAGAGAGGACAACACAATAGAGGTGGGCCTTAAATTACCATGGTATTCAGGTACAAAGACCTAGTTTAATGATTTATGAAAAGCCATAGGATTCCATTTTGATATGATACACGTGCTATATGTGTACATAGAATCTAATTTTTTGTCAAACAAAAATAAAGCCTTCTAGTTCCACCACCTTCTTAGTTGGCCTTTACGGGAAGCTTACCCCCTGCGCAAAGGGCCGCTGCATTGCCTAACTGCAGAGGGCACATTCATATTGTGGCCTGTGAATGGTCCCCAGCCTCGGGCCATTTGTAACAGCCCTGCTTGTACCAGCCTGCTTCTCTTCTGAATCCTGGTAAAAGATTCAGATGTGTAGCACAACATCACTTAAAGAAATAGGAACATAAACGAAAACGTTACCTGAAGTGGTATAAAATCATGATGTGGGTGGAATACCTTTACTTTTCTGGTCACTAAAGAAAAAAATCTCAGGAAAAGAACAAAATTTGGCAACAGCAACTATAATAGCCAAGGAGATTAGAACATGTCAGGGGTTAGTATTCTTTACCCCAGAAGGGTATGGTATGAGGGGCCTGCGTCATAGTCGCTGAAATCTTCATGATCAAAATAGGTTGTAAAATAAGCCCTGACTCCTCAGGGATTCAGACTCCACAAAGAAGGTGGTATGTGTGGGAGCAAGTGGGGATTGTGTGAAAAGTTGCTTGTCCCAATACCATCATTCTGGAATACCTTGAACTTTCTTCCCTCCTCTCCTTTTTTAAATTGGTCTTGACTTAAATACTAGCTCTACTGTTTTTAAAAGGTCACATGGAACTAAGGGACCTTTTTCTGTGATAACCTCGTAATCTGCATTTTGTTCATACATGTATTTCTTACCCTCTTTATAGTCTGGGTACTCAAAAAGCTGGTCATTCACTTCGGAGTTGTGGACTTCCTGGAGAAGCGCTGCTCCGTGTGGTGGCGGGTCATGGAGCGCTTCCTGAAGGACCGGCAGGAAGCGCTGGCGCCATGGCCAATTGTTGGACTTGGGAAATTCTTGTTAAAAGTTGATAGCAAGGTAATGTATTTTGAGAACTTGGGCTGTTTTAGTGGAATTTATCCATTTCATTGTCTGAAATATTCCATTTTATGGTGTTTATACTGGAATTTAAATATCATTCTGTGGTGGAATTTAAAGTTTAGAATTATGGTTTATATAAAGATAGGATATAAAGGACCAAATTGAAATCCAGAGGGTTAAGTGACTTGCCTAAAAATTATAGCCAGGTAGTGGCTCAGTTTAGTGAATATTTTTACAGTAATTCCCGTGTGTCAGATATTGTACTAAGTCCTCGGGGGAAAAACAGATGAATCAACAGAAAACTAGACGCAGGATTTCTGTGTAGGGAGAGACAGCGGTCCATTAAAATGTAGAGACAGTGGTTAGAGTCAGAGGTTTAGTGGTTCAGAGCATGGACTCTGAGTCCAAATTCTGGTTTCAGATCCCAGTTCAGCTACTTATTAGCTCTGTGACCTTGGATGAGTTTCTTAATCTTCCTGTGCGTTTGTTGTTTCCTTATCAATACAATGAGTGTACGAGCATGTACCGCATAGAGTGGTTTGTACTAAATGAGTAATACATGTACAGTTCCTCGGTCAGAGCCTGGTACACAGTAACCTCTATGCAAGTGTTAGTAGTTCTGATTTGTGGAGGAAAATGTGTACAAGATATAGTGAGAGTACTCAGCAAAAAAGTGACTCAGTGTTGGTGAGGTAATGGGAGAGGGGCGGTTTTGGAGAGGAGGTGATGCCAGGGCAAATTCTGACGCACACGTAGGAGTGGGCGTGGCAAGAACAGCACATGGATGGACAGTGCAAAAGCACAGAGACTTCCACAGCGTGAATTCTCAGAGTGCCAAGAACTGGTCATGCTGGGCTTTGTGAAACGGTGCTAATGGGAGGGAAGCCTGGAGGTCAGGTGGGGACTGGATCGGGAAGGTCTTTTTGTGTGCTACGCTGTGCGAGCTGGACTCTATCACAGGAGCTAGTAACTACTTCCTTTAACAGGTATATTCATGACTTAGGTTGAGAAATGCTGTTAAGTGAAACCAGCGTAGGTATTGGTGAGAATAATAACTGGAGTGTGTCAAGGGGCAGGAAGTGAATCTTTTAAATGCTTATTGAAATATCCAGGGTCAAAGGAGAAGCAGGGGATATATTTTCTTGCATAGTGCCTGGCTGTCTTCCAGAAAGTTTGTCAGTTTTAATTCCCACCAGTGCACCATGTGAAAATATGTATTTCCTTGAGCCCTTGCCACGGAATATTATAATGCAACAAAAAGGACTTTTTATTTTTATAAAAAAGTATCTCACTGTTGTTTTAATTTGAAATTTTAAAAATTAAAAATGAGGCTGACCATCCTTTTCCATACTTACTGGATATTTATATTTTTCTTTTGTAATTTGCCTATTGGTGTTGTTACTAATTTTTTTTTTCAACTTTTTAAGAACGAGTCTAAGACTTTGCATAAATTTCAGTATATTTATCACATCTCCCTTATGTTAGGGTGAAGCTTTATCTTATGAGAACAGATTCAGCACATCCAACTGTGTAAAGAGGGTATCTTATTTTCAGTTAATGCTTTGTCTTTCCACTGTCAGGATAGAGACTAAATACTATTTTCAGCGTTCTAATGTACTTGTATTTGAACCCTTTATTTAGGAAAACTGTGCAGGTGTGTCAGTTGAAGTTCCAGGCATCTAAAAGTAGTTGTTATGGGGTAGTCCTGTAAAAATTTGTCATTTTTATTCTAACTTGTTTGCCAATCTGTTTTTCTTAGGGAACAGAGACAGTAAAATGAATAAAACTGGCTTTTTCTGCTGTACAACAATCAGAATAAATGGCTATTGCAAACTGAATATTTGTTTAATTATAATTGATGCCAAATTTATGTTCTGTCTAGTATAATGATATGTATGGGCTGTTGCTTTGGGAGTAAATCTATTTTTCATGTTTCTATTAATTTTAATTGATTGGACCAGTGTTTCTGAAATGATTCATCTACAGAGGATTGTTTGGAGAATATCTAAACGTGCTTTGGGTATACTTCAGGGAAAACGCTGCAAAGAGCATTTACAGTCACTGATGAAATTACACTTTTTATTAGCCTTTATACTTCTTATAGCACTAATAATGCTCTAAATTCTGTCTTTACCGATTTTTAGGTTATGTGTCCACTAACTAGCATTAGTTACTAGAGTGCTAAATATTGTGAGGTTTGGATGAAGTAACATTTATGTGAAAAAAAAAAGCAAGGTAATACTTTTGCTTTTTTTGTAGAAAAATGTGTGCCTAAGAAATTGGGGTGGAAGGAATTTAACAATATAGTAACAGAATCTTAGTATGGCCTGC
>NW_006296226.1:2110737-2126921 GCF_000327345.1 Myotis davidii | reverse complement strand
CCTGCCTTGAGTGTGACGGAGGCGGTGCCCCAACTCCCCAATTGGCCCTGCTCTGAGCCCGACCAGGGATTGGGCCTGCCCTCTGTCACCCGGGAGCAGGCCTAAGCCAGCAGGTTGTTATCTCCCGAGGGGTCCCAGACTGCGAGAGGGCACAGGCCGGGCTGAGGGACCCTCCCCTTCCCCCCGAGTGCACAAATTTTTGTGCACTGGGCCTCTAGTTTTTCAATAAGTGACACAGGAAGATTTCAGAAGATAAATCTGTGAAGTATTTGTGTAATTCCCTAGGTTGGTAATTTTAGGTTTTGACTAGTATTCCAAAATTTTATATTTAACTTAAAAAAGATGGTAGTCATGTTCTGTGAAGTCTAATTTCATGTTTCCCAAGATACAGTTTGTGTCTGTGGTAAATGGTTTCCATGACTGGCTTGGGATTCTAAAGGTACATTTTTTAAAGACTTCAATAACTTTAATAACTTCAGATGTATTAGGAGAGCTATACCTCTAACAACGTCTGCATACGTAGTTCTAGATATAATTTCATTCAGTACTTAGGACAGATAGCAAAAGGTGACATCATTTACATGTATTATGTTTAAACACAGTAAGACTAAAAGTTTTTAGTGGAAATATTGTTACAGTCTTTAAGAAAGATGTGGTACTTGGAAATAGGTCCGAATGACACTTTTATATGTAGAGATTAGGGTTTCAATTTGTTGAAACGGGAAAGGGGAGACTTTTGACCTAAACTTTGGATTGAGAATAAACAATGTGTGGAGTATAAATAGATACACACCACAACTGCACGTATGTCTACACAAATACACACACACACCACACACACACACACACACGGATGCATATACCTGTTTAACACACACACACACACACACACACACGTATGGATGCATATACCTGTTCCCTACAAAACTAGTGTAAGTAAATGAGTATAATCCTTGGCAGATGATAGTGCTTCAGACATATGTCACATTTTCTTATTTTGATCAAAGCAGTGGTTTAAATGTATTTTCCTAATTTGTATATGTACAGGGTATCCCCCCAAAATGTGTATATACTTTAACATCTGATAGCTCAACTTTGAAAATGAAATGTATTTTACTAGACATTGCCTTTATAATTATTCAAAGTGTGTGTATACATTTGTTGGGGACAACCTATATATTGAAATGAAATTTTCCTCAAAAGATGGAAGGAGACCTAACGTCATTAGGTTTGATTTAAAGTAAAGTTAGATTACCTAATTCATGAGCCAAATTCCAGCTGATGAGTGAGTTTTAAAACATTCCTAAGAGATTAAGTAGCTTTTGTCTTTTCCTTGCTGATGCCATGTAGCATAGGTAAAGCATTGGTGTGGAGCTGGAGTAACTGCTTGCAGTTCTGAGAGTGTGTGCTCCAGGAAAGCACTCAAATAAGTTGAAGATCATTTCATTACTTACATCCAAGGTCAGAAATTGCAGCATTGGGTATTTAGTATTCCGAGCTCAAGTGGAGTGAATTAGGAAAATGAGAAGTGAGGGTGAAAGAGGACAAATCTTACGGTTAACTAAAATTGCAACCGATTTCTCAAGGCTTAATTTAGTTAAAAAGAGAAAGCATCATAAAAACCTACATTCATGATAGACTAGAAACATAAGTAGTGGCAGGACACTTTTTAATAGCTTGATAAATAAGGCCAGTGAGTTTAGAAATTTGAGTGTCTTTGATATGACTATAAATTTACCAACATCTCTAAATTTTTACACTTGAAACACCCAGAATGTCACTTAAAGTTTTTTTCTCTTCCCCTTTTAGAAAATAAAGTTTAACCACTAAAATGATTTCTGGGGAAAGTTCTAGGGACTGTGATTTCCGTGAGCAAGGCAGTGGTGACGGGGTGTGGTTTCCTTTGCCCAGCGTAGAGCAAGAGCAGGGTCAGCCTCACGGGACAGCACCTCCAGCATTCCTTCAGGCTTCTCCTCCACCTGCCCCCTCTCCGTGGCTTCCTCTGCGTGTTTCTCTTCCTGTGTCTGAGTTTCTGTTTCCTTGTGAGTCCTGCTCCATTCATTCACTCTTTCAGGGAATTCTTTTCCCCCTATAAGTTTTGTATCCGTTTTGTTTTTTTCTCCTCTTTGGGGCCTCTGTTCTATATACCAACTCCCTCTCCACATTTGTTTCTTCTTTTTCTTGACTTTTATTTCTTTCTTTATTCTTGTTTATTTTTCTAAGCCTATCCCGAGGATATGTTTCTTTAATTGATGAGAGAGAGAGAGAGAGAGAGAGAGAGAGAGAGAGAGAGAGAGAGAGAAAGAGAGAAAAAGGTGAGAGAGAAACATCAATTGGTTACCTCTTGTATGCGCCCTGACTGGAATCAAACCCGAAATCTTGTGGTTGTGGTGTATCGGATAACACTCCAACCAACTGAGCCACCTGGCCAGGGCTTCTCTCTCTCTTTTGCTGTCTCTTTTTGTCCTGTGTTTTGTTTTGTTTTTAAATCTAATCTTAACCACCCATAATGTGAATAGAAGCTCCTCCAACTTTTTTTTAGCTTATGAATGGAGGTTCCTAAATAGTTTTATTTTAAATTTTGAATGAAACAGATAACCCTTACTGTTATTCCTTGAATATAAATTTTTATTTAGGTAACGCTTACTATGGATTTTTTCCCACCCTTAGTTATACAGCTTGTGATAGGAAAATTCTACCCTGGTTGAAAAATATAACATTTAATTTTGTAATGTTGATGTACATAATGTGTTTGTGAATATTCCATGGTTTATATGTTAAAAATACCCAGACATAAATTCATTTATTTATTTATGTATTTATTTATTTTAATATATTTTTATTGATTTCAGAGAGCAAGAGAGAGAAAGAGATAGAAACATCGGTGATGAGAGAGAATCATTGATGGGCTGCTTCCTGCACACCCCCTACTGGGGATCGAGCCTGCAACCTGGGCATGTGCCCTTGACCGGTATTGAATCCGGGACCCTTCAGTCCACAGGCTGATGCTCTATCCACTGAGCCAAACCAACTAGGGCTAAATTTAGATATTTATACTTTGTAAACAGAACATCATTTATGTTTAAAAATACATTTTAGGATATGACTTTTCTAAAAAAAAATGGAGGCTCTCAAGTTATTTTCAGAAATTATAATTTGTGAATACAAATCTGGTCTTATTTCTGAAATTATTTATGCTTGCCTATTTAGATATATATATTAACTGAGCACTGTTAGGTTTTAGGGAACAAAGAGGAGTAATACAACACTAGCCCTTTATTCAGGAAGTTGTCTCAAGAACTATGTGTAGAGTTGGTTTCTGATTGTGAAACTCTTCAGTTTCATTGATTTTAGAACTTACATTCAAAATATGACATTGACCTTCCATATCTTAGAAATCTGTTACTATTATTTTTTTTAATCTCTGCATTGTCTTCCATGCTTTGGTGGCATGCACTTTAAATTAACTCTTCTATTTGAAGCTGTAACAGTCAAGATAGAAGATGAACTTTTTATCTTTGAGTTTACTGTAGCATTGATCTCTTCGTGACAGGATTCTTCATGAAAGATAAAGGGAATGCAAGCTTGTGAGCCTTGAATGGAAATTAATTTTTTAGAAGTCATGTTATTTTGTGTTGTTGTTTTTAATAACCATTCTTTGCTTTTGGATGTTTAACTCACTGTTTGGAGAGCATATTTCAGATTTAAGTGAAGAATATCTTAACCAGCAACATTGTAGTTCATGTTAGAGTTGAGGGTTGCAATGTGGTGTTTCAGCAGTCACCAGTCTAATTGGTTGTATTTTTGAAATGTTAAATACTAGCTTTGCATGGCAAGAATTCTACACATTTATCGGAATGATATATTCTGAAAATAAAAGTTTTTATATGTGGGATTATTTGTGATTGTGAAAAATGAGAAAAGTTAAACTCAAAATAGAATGTCAAATAGCATTGAGGGAGAGCATACTTTTAATTATTGATTTAGGAATAACCACTACATTAATGATTATTTTTTATTTGCAGTCAGTTATAACTTGTCACAAAGCTTGTATTATAAAAAAAGTATAGAAATTTCCAACAGAATACCAGATTTTTATGAGTATTTTATTATGAATTATTTTAAATAGTAAAAGATGTAAAGAATACTCATGAGACTACCCTCCAACTTCATAAAACATTACTTATATAATTGAAGCCCATTTAGTATCCCTCCCTGACCCTTTCCCCACCCAGAGTAACTATTATTCTGAGATGGGTATCTATCATTACCGTAACATTGGGCTTTTATTATTGGTTTTGTAATCCTACTGATATCAAAAGGAAAGCATATATTGAAAGTAATTCCTATTTTAATTTGCTCCTATTTTATCTATATATAATTTAGGACCTATTTTTATAAAAGTCACACTTTTTCTAAAGTCATCTATATTTGCTAATTGACAGTAAAATTTCAAAAGATTTGAGGTCAGCTAATTGATTATCATTATTTTGTTTAGAAATATTTACCAGATTATCCTATATAATAAAAGGCTAATATGCAAATTGTCCCCTCAACCCGGAGTTCAACCGCATACAATGCGATCAGGAGGCAGCGAGGATTGGCCAACCACCCACGGCCCCTTCCCCCAGCCGGCCCAGCCCAATTGGCCCTGATCGGGGCAGGCTGGCCAGAGCCACCCCCGCAACACCCCACCCCCCCCTGCACAAATTCATGCACCAGGCCTCTAGTAAATTATAATTTGAAATGTAAATTACCATAATATGACAGTTCAGTCATAATGATTATGTTCACTTTGACTGCTTTTTCTTAGATGTGACAATAAAAAGCTCTTTATATACTAGTAACGGCAATAATTAATACCTAATTTTATAAAGTTGCTTACAGTTTTCACTGCTTTAGTCATTGTTCCATAGTTTGCTTTGCAGTGTTGAATATCCTATTTTGTCTTCATTATATTTGAATACATATGTGTTTTTGTTAAGTTGTACTTTACAGCTAAGTAATCCTCTCTTTTATTTCTGTGCAGATTATCATCTGGTTGGAGAAGATGTTAGACAAAATAATTAGCATTTTCATCATATTTTTGTTAGTAATAGGAACCCTTCTTTTAGCCCTACTCCTGACTGCAAAGGTAGAGTAAATAATTACTATTACCACTAGTAAACTCTTAATTGTTAGAAGTGTAGTATGGATAAGAAGCTGATAGACAGTACGGAAAATGTCACTTTGCTTGTAAATATGTATAACTGTTATAACATAATTTGAATTACTGGTTTTGCCATGAATTTTTTTTTACCTAGTATATTTTTATGTGCATTATTATTTTATTATCATCAAATCCTCAGATGTAAATACAGATACAAAAATTGAGATACAGAGGGACAAGTGGCTTCTGTCAATAGGGAAACTATAGTCTTATGACTCCTAATCTAGTTAGTACCTTGTTCACTAGATCAGAATTTTTTTTTTAATATATTTTATTGATTTTTTACAGAGAGGAAGGGAGAGAGATAGAGAGTTGGAAACATCGATGAGAGAGAAACATTGATCAGCTGCCTCCTGCACATCCCCCACTGGGGATGTGCCCGCAACCCAAGTACATGCCCTTGACCGGAATCGAACCTGGGACCTTTCAGTCCGCAGGCTGACGCTCTATCCACTGAGCCAAACCGGTTTCGGCTAGATCAGAATTTTTTGACTAGCTCCTTCCTTCTTGCCTCATGGGTCTGTCTGCTGATATACCATAGGTCTTTATTTCTCACTCTGCAGGTCCTTCCAGCTTACATTTCCTTTCCCCTTCTTTGTTCAGACTGCTATAACAGAATGCCATAGACTAGGTGGCTCAAACAACAAGGATTTCTTAGTTGTAGAGGCAGAAGCCCAGATCAGGTGCCAACGTGGTTGAGTTCTTGGTGAAGGCCTTCTTCCTGGTTTGCAGATGGCTGTTCTTTTCTTTGTATCATTATATGGCAGAGAGAACTGTCATCTGTCTCCTGTACTGTATAAAGGCACTAACCCCATTCATGAAGGGTCCACCCTCATGATCTAATTACTTCCCAGTGGCCCCACCTCTTAACCATCACAATGGAGGTTAGGATTTCAGCAAATGAATTTAGGGGAATGCAGACATTCAGTTCTTAACACTCCTCTTTCATCTCATCAATGAATATCATTGTCCCAACTAAATGGTATCTATAAAGAGATACATTTTAAATTCAAAGGCATTAAAAGATTTGATAGTAAAGGGATTTTTAAAAAGATACACCATGAGAACTATAAACATAATAAATCTGGTGTGGTTATATTAATATCAAGCAATTAAAACAAGAAATCTCACTACACACAAATAATGATAAAGCAGTACTGCAGTAAGATACAACAATTATGAATGTGTATATTCTAACGATAGCTCTAAAATACATGAAGCAAAATATTCAGAATTAGAAGGAGAAATAGACAAATCAAAGATTATAGGTAGGAATTGACTAATACTCCTCTTGCAACAATTCTCTAATAAATAGGTAGAAAATTAGTAAGAATAAACAAGTCTTGAAAAACAGTCAGTGTGACCTGACAGTAGCAGAATCTTGTTCTTTTCAAGTAAATACGGAATACTCACTAGGATAAATCATACGCTCAGAATGCTAATTTAAACAAAGTGAAGTCATATACGGCCTGTTTCCTCACATGGGCTTGTTCCTGTTTTTAATCCCTCATTTTGCTGATTATTGGGCAAGGTAAATTTGGAGTAGTTTCTGTTGTTTTGTTTTTTTTATTACTCAGAAACCTTACTCAATTGCTTATATTTGCCTGTGTATCTTGCATTGTATTATAATTCTTTAATCTCTTTTTTTTAACCTAATGCCCATAGGAATAAATTGTTTCTATGGGCATAATCCCAAAGGAATGTTTAATAGGAAAGATGATCTTTTCTTTAAAATGACATGTTCCCATGTTTGAATCCAACACACACACACACACACATATATGTGTGTGTGTGTGTATATGTACATACAGACACATGCATTATATGGATTACACATATACTTACACTATACACACGTGAACTATATATATTATTGTGTATATGTGTATTTGTATGTATCTGTTTACATATTTTTTGCTTAAGTAAATTGTTGAGCTTCTTGAAGGCAGGGACCTATTATGTACATTTTATTTTCCATAGTGTGTGTGATAGAATATTATGTAGCAGCTGTTCAATGCATATTTCTAAATTAACTGCAACTAAGATGTATAATTATCTGACTCAAAAATATTGCTCCAATAATAATTGGGAGAATAAGTAAATAGAAAATTAGAAAAATAAATGTAGAAGGATAAATGTTTAGTTGGGTTTATTTTTTATTGAGATTCTTTTTATCTCATTTGTGATGCAGGTACATCAAGAAAGTGTGCACATGATTGAAGTCACAAGTAGTTTGATTAATGAAACTCTAGCAAATCACCCTGAGTGGGCAAAGTAAGAATATTGTTTCACAACGACAAAAATAGAGTTGGATGACCTCCGTTCAGTATCTGTTTGCATGAAATAGTCTTCATTGATGCATTGCCTTGGAAGAGAAAAGATAGGGTTTGCTAAAGCTTTGATGAATGCTGTCATTTTTGCAAAAGAATTGCCTGTAATCTGGGAGAAGGGTTGGTGGGGAAGTGCTTAAGATTTTGGAAACAAGTTATAGTAAATGATACCTTATATCTGAATTGAGAGTTACACTTCATAGCATGTTTATAATTTACAAAGTCCTTTCACCTGCTTTGGGACCTGTCTTCCTCCCAGTGACTGTGCAGTAGGTTGAAGAGATTATATCCATTTTACAGATGAGGAAATAGGATTGAAGGCTAAGGAACTTGAAATTATAATCTATCAGCAGAGTCAGCCCTCACATCCAGTGTTTCTGATCAAGTACCATTCCATGTAGGAGAGTTTTAAAAAGCTGTTTCATGAAAGGTCTGATTCTTTGGCAGCTAATTAGTGAGGACGAATATGCATTAATAGTAATGGCTTCTTGCACATCTCAGTATTCAGTAGATTCCTGTCCTGATGAAGGCGATTGACCTTGTGAGAAATTCTGTGGATGTTCCTAGAGGGGATACAGTTAAGAATCCATTTGATATACTTTCTTCCAATATGGAGCACATTTTATAAGTCCTGTGTAGGTGCCCTGGCTTCCTGTGGATGTGCTTGGTGAGCTGGTGGATAAATTAGAAGACTTAGGGTAGGGTCACCCTAGCAGAGCTTCAAAGAAAATGCAGTCAGATCACATCTTCATTCTTGTCTTGGACAATTCTATTAGTCTGGAACCCACTTTCTACTTTCTACTGACTAGAAAGTATATCAGAACTTGAGGGGCCACATGGTATGTTAGAAAGTTCCCTTTACTTCTGTATAATTGTTGGGGCTGTTCTCTTGGAAGTTCATATTGTGAAATAGATTAACTTTTACCCAGAAAGGTGAGGGCAGACCAGTCCAAAATGTAAGAAGTTGGTTTCCACTCAGAGTAGAATTAGTGATTCACTGAGGTAGTGACTATCCTAATGAAGGAGCTCAACATAGAGGCTGTAGTTCAGCGGTTCTCAACCTGTGGGTCGCGACCCCTTTGGCAGTTGAACGACCCTTTCACAGGGGTCACCTAAGACCATCCTGCATATCAGATATTTACATATGATTCATAACAGTAGCAACATTACAGTTATGAAGCAGCAACGAAAATAATTTTATGGTTGGGTCACAACATGAGGGACTGTATTTAAAGGGCCAGAAGGTTGAGAACCACTGCTGTGGTTGGTGTACGATCAGTTGGTCCCAAGATTGCTCAGGTGTTTGTGGCCCATGTAGTGTTGCTACTGCATACACACACACACACACACACACACACACACACACACACACAGGTACACACGTACACACACACACATATATGTCTTTGACTTGGCCTCAGGATAGCTCCACTTATCTGTTGCTGTGATGATACCTGTGTGAGTACATTGGTCAAGTGTTTCCACTGAAACCAGCAAGACTTGTTATCAGGCCTAATAGATGTTTGTTAGTTATTAAGGACCTATCTGGATGCCTCTACAGATCCTCACACTTTCGAGTATCTCTACAGGATATATTCTATAATAATAAAAGCATAATATGCTAATTCAGTGGTTCTCTACCTTCCTAATGCTGCGACCCTTTAATACAGTTCCTCATGTTGTGGTGACCCCCAACCATAAAATTATTTTCTTTGCTACTTCATAACTGTAATTTTGCTACTGTTATGAATCGTAATGTAAATATCTGATATGCAGGATGTATATTCATTGTTACAAATTGAACATAATTAAAGCATAGTGATTAATCACAAAAATAATATGAAATTATATATGTGTTTTCCGATGGTCTTAGGCGACCCCTGTGAAAGGGTCGTTCGACCCCCAAAGGGGTCGAGACCCACAGGTTGGCAACCCACAGGTTGAGAACCACTGTACTAATTGGATTGGATGTCCTTTGGACGACCTTCCAGACGAAGCCAGGGCTTCGAGGAAGCCTGGGTCCCGGGTGCCAGAGGGAAGCCAGTGCTGGCAGCCAGGGGAAGGAAGGCCTACTCTTGCATGAATTTCGTGCATCTGGCCTCTATAGTTTTCCCATAAAAATGTAGTATTATATAATTGAAAGTGTTCAACAGACCCTTCAAAACACTTTAAGTCTGTAAATCCTAGAGTAATTTAAAAGCTACTTAAATTAATTTCTCCCAAATCACATCTCTTTAGAGATTCAAATTTCCTGTTCAGATTCTTATACTGTAAGATTATTACATTTATAAGTATCTCTAAAGTTTTACTTGCTGAGAAGTACTTGAACTGACTGAGAATTTGCAAAAAGCTTCACAAGTATTTTCTTTCTGTGGAGTGTATGATGAACTCGTTAATATTAAAGATTCAAACCAATATGTGCATGTCAGCATCTCTAGTACATAACATTGTGAGGAGCAGTTAAGAGAATTGTTTAGATACAGATTGCTGGGCTCTAGCCCCAGAGTTTCTTTTTCAGTGGGTCTGAGTTTAGGCCAGGTTTCTAAGCAGTTGTGATGCTGCAGGTCCGTGGACCACAGTTTGAAAACCACCATTGTGCGTTCCAGATGCTGACCATCATTGTCCCAGAACTACTTCCTCTGGTGCTGTGTGAATAAGGCAGGTGACCCAGGGCTGGAGGGACAGAGAAACCCGGCAGAGCAGAATGAGAGAGAGGTTGTGGGGAAGTGGATACAAAAGATAAGGAAGGCTTGACAATAAATCCCAAATATTAGAATTAGGCCAATTAGGCCTGTAAGTCAAGGATTCCTGTGTGTGACTCATTTGTTTTTCTGTGTTAATGGCTGTTCATGAGTTTGTTAGTTCCTGATTGTTCAAGTACATCAAGTTCAAAAATTATGGGTGCAGTACTCTGAAAGTGTGCTAATTGTTCATTTTCTTTCTTTATTTAAATCAGTTGGCTTCCTGAGGCTCAGGTAGTCCAAAGAGCCCTCAATTCTGCAGCTAACAATGTGTATCAGTATGGACGAGAATGGATAACCCACAAGGTAAGGGAAGAGCCTCTCTTTGTGGATTTCCCTTTGCAAGTTCTTCATTGGCAGTGATTTCTTGCTTCGATAAAGCATAATTTCCGTTTGCAAACAGGTTTATATCTACAAGTCGACAAGCAACATACAGTGAAATTAGCCTTGTGCATGATCATACTGAATAGTGCTAGTAGCCTGAGCAAGCTCAGAAGTTGGCCATTGCTTCTTGTTCGAGGTGGATCTGACTCATTATTTGTGCACTAGGAAGGAATGTCACTAAGCTTGGTAGTCAAATAAGGTTCTCAGGGGCAAAGAAGACAGAAGGAGTAGCCTGTGAGGTAGGAGGAAACCCAAACTGTATGTCACAGGGGCCTAGAGAAGAAAATGTTTCAAGGAAGACTTGGCCAGCCAGCTAAGGCTTCACACAAGATGAGTACTGACTTGTCATCCCCATTTCATAGGTGAGGCTATTCGCCTCAAGTCAGTCAGTTCTCAAATGGCATTGTGACTGCCCTTAATGCTTTACTGTTCTTCTTGGGCAAAGAGCATGTCACAACCCACCCACAGTATGTGTGCTTCCGTGATCCTGTTAGTAGACTCCGTGCGCTCTGGCCCCGTCTTCCCAGTTTTATAACATGCTATAAAATTGTGCTGAACTCTCCTTTACTGTTATAGTTAGTTATTCCCTGTCGTGCTTGGAGTGAGCCTGCTGGAGGAGATGCCAGTTAGAAATGGTTCTTTATTGCAGTAAAGGCCACTGTGCCGACAATCTAGAAAAGGGGCTGTCAGTAACCTAAATTGTAGAACTCCTCTGGTTCCAGGGAGACTTCACGGGCTGATAGGAAAGTGACAGAAAGAATTGGGAATAGGAAGTCTGTGAGTCCCTGACAGTCATACTATGCAAAAGACACATTTAAAGAAATGAAAGGAAGTTAGCCTAGGGTAATTGTGGTTTTAATTATTTTGGGTAATTTGCTCTATTAGGTGTACTTTGTTCGTAGGTTATATAGGCTTGAGTTGAAAGACTATGAGAGAACTTTTCATCCTGAGTCTGCCACTTGTCTGTGTAATTCTGAGCCTGTCATAGATCCTTTTTAAATCTGTTTTCTCAAATGAATAAAGGAGATGCCAAAACTACTTTCCGTCTAACTCATGGAGTTGTTGTAAAGATCACATAACGTAGGTGAAAGCCATTTGTAAATTGTACAATGTGATGAACAGATGAAGGCTTTGATATTCACAGAGTTGTGTTTGAATAAATCAGTTAAATATAAAGAACAACATTGGTGTAAAAAATCAATAAAATATATATTAAAAAAAAAAAAAGAACAACATTGGGCAGATGTATTTGCATCAGATATGTCTAACAACTGGTTTAAGCATCTATAAGGCCAGCATCAAGTGGGCAAAAAGTATGAATAGGCCACACTAAAGGAAATACACATTGAAAACCAAAATGGAAAATGGTCATTCTTGTTGCTAAAGAAGAAAAGTATAAATAATCAGTTATCACTTCACACCTTATAAATTATCTAAAAATCAGTTATCCATAAGGCTTTGGGAAAATTGGTTCACTTAGACCAGTGGTTCTCAACCTTGGCTGCACATTAGAATCACTGGGAAATCTTTTTAAAATCCTGATTTCTGGGCCCCATCCTCTGGAAATTCTGTTTCTTTGTTACTAATGTTGTGGCCCCACCCCATAACAAAGAAACAGAATTTCTGGAGGATGAGGCCCAGAAATCAGGATTTTAAAAAGATTCCCAGGTTATTCTAATGTGCAGCCAAGGTTGAGAACCCCTGACTTAGACAATGTTGGAAAGTGTTAATTGGTACAATCCTTATATTTAACAATGCAAGAACCATTAAAAATGCTCATTTCCTTTGACTCTTGCACATTTATCTTACTATTAGAAATAAGGATAATATTGTGTATTGCCGGGGTTCTTGTCCCAGCATCAAGAAGCGTTCAGCAATCTGGAGAAGGCTGTGCGTAGATTACATAGGAGTTCAGAGACTAATAAAGAGTCCGGAGGCGAAATATAATTTTGTAAGGCATTGGGGGTCTTAAATCTAAGGTCTCAGGTTCTCCTCATCCCCAGCACCCCATGCTTTTTATCAACACAACTTGTCCTGAGGCGAGGCAGAGATATACACTTCAAAGGGTCAGGGTTTGGTACAGAGTCCATTGTCAGATTGGGGGAATTAGCCTACGCTGTTCAGGTGTTTGGCCAGTAGGAGGCAATAACATGTAGATTAAGATGCCCTTTAGCCAAAACCGGTTTGGCTCAGTGGATAGAGCGTTGGCTGGGGACTGAAAGGTCCCAGGTTCAATTCCGGTCAAGGGCGTGTACCTGGGTTGCGGGCACATCCCCAGTGGGGGATGTGCAAGAGGCAGCTGATCGATGTTTCTCTCTCATCGATGTTTCTAATACTCTATCTCTCTCCCTTCCTCTCTGTAAAAAATCAATAAAATATATTTTAAAAAAAAAGATGCCCTTTAACTGTCTGGCAGCCAAGAATCAATTTAATGTATCCTATTCAGGTTTGGCGAAATGCCTTACTCTGAGACCTGACATCTCTCAGCAAACTAACAGGCATATTTGTGTTTATAGCTAGGGTTCTAAAATGCCACTTAAAGTTCTGTGGCAATTCTCAATAATATGATAAATGTAACATGAGACTTCAATATAATGGGTGGGCACTGGGGTCACATGGAAAGATTTTCCTCTGTGCAGATATGATCAGAGATGCCGGTAGTCGTGGCTTTATGTGTACCCTTCTTTTACAGTTTGAAGTAACTCTCCTTGAGACCTAAGGATAGAGGAAAGAAAAAAGAAGCAAAAGACGAGAGGGAGGAAATTTACTGGGAATATTGAGGAGCAAAGTTTATGAAAAGAACATTGTGTGGCTAGAGGCAATTAAATAGTCTGGAGCATTTCAGTTTGATTTGGAACAAATGTAAAGACCCAGCATGTATTCATTTTACTGGGTTATTGCCTGGAATATTAAATCAGATTATATCTGTATTTCTTCCAGCTTCATAAAATTCTTGGAGATAAGGTGAACAATACTGCTGTGATTGAAAAGCAGGTACTAGAACTTTGGGACAGACTGTATCATTCTTGGTTTGTAAAGGTAAGTTATTTTAGCTAAGGATTTCAATGGTAAACTAATAAAGTCCTTTTATTTTATAGACCCAATGACTAAGTAGGACTTTAGTAATACTGGAATTTCACTTATTGACATTTCTAAGCTACAGGGTCTTAAACCTTAGGCCACAAAAAGTCAAAGTGATTGATGGTTAATCTCCATGGCAGAGTCCACCAGTCCCTCTGCTGTATCAGTATTCTGTCATCTGTTCGTTATCATCTACAGCCTCTCATCATCTAAACTAGCTCTGGGTAGGAGAAATGTAATGCAAGCCGCCTAATGTTAGTTTTTCTAGTGGCCATGTTAAAAAAACAAAAATAAACCGGTGAAATTCTTTATTCATAGCTCTTTCAAACCTAGTTATTCCTGCATTCCTGGCAATGCAGTTCTCTTCCAGACAGACAAGTTAGACTCCCCTCTTGTTTCTTTTTCATATTCTCCCCCCCCCCCACACACTGCTTTATTGATAGATAATTGACACATAACATTGTATTAGTTTTAGGTGATCTTTTTTTCATATTCTTTCTGTTCCCTCTGCCCTCTTTATCTTGTACAGAAGATTAATAAGGGAGAGGAGGAAAGGAGGAAGAAAGCAAAAATGAGAGAGAGCAAAAAAAAAAGGCAGAGGGATTAAAAGGGGGGAAATAATAAAAGTAAATGCTGTGTTTGTGTACAGTTGAATATACACTGAGGAGTAAAGTGTGTCCACAAATGTACTGAGGAGAAAAGCACTCAAGCTAGGCTGAGACTCAGTAACTAGCATATTAACAGAAAAATACTATCTTTTAGGTCTTTAGGTGGAGTTCTTAATTGATTTCTTAAATAATGCAAAGTTTTTCACTTTTGTGTATTTATTAAAGTGCTCAAGTGGACCTAAACCAAAAGAGGTTATTTATACTTTCTGTTCTTGAGCTTAAGATGGAGGTTTCACGTCTGAACTGTTTTTTCCATAGAACGTCACGCACTCTGGGAGGCACAAAGGACACAAGATGCATATAAACCGGCAGAACAGCTGGCTGGGAGACATTCTGGACTGGCAGGATATCGCGTCCTTCGTCCACGAGAACATCGAGACATTTCTTTCTGTAAGAAATAGTATTTATAGCTAAACTGGACTTAGAAGTAAAAACAGAAACACTAATTTTCAGTCTTCTTTACCCACTTAAAGGTCTTTATTTACCCTGTTTTTAATGCCACAACATTTGACGTTTTGAAAATTCTAAATGCTCTAGAAAGATGTCCAAAACCTGTAATGCCCTGATCCTGATGCCTGGAGAGTAACCAAGAGATGCTGAACCAGGGAGCATATGCAGGATGCTGTGGCTCTCTGGGCTAGGTATCCTTCTCCCCATAGGATACCCAGAATGGCCCCAGGTGGACCACTATAGGGGGAGCTGCCTTTCTGGTGGGTGAAGCCCTTTTGGCAGCTGGATATATGGTTTTCTCCCCCATGCACCATCCACCTCTGCCTTTTGTTGTTGTTGTTTTTTTACAAAAGGTTAGAAGGTGGCAAGGAACAGTTAGCAGTGCTGCTGGGTTTTAATGACTGCTTTTCATTCTGTAGTGTACTTTTTGGGGAGTCAGACTGTGGCTTTTCACAGAGACAAGAAAAATGTTACTGTGAAATAACTTTCACCAAATGAACAAAAATCGATATTTGCAATGCTAGATTTTTTCAATTTAATTTTTATCAAATAATAGATGAGTATAGTTGAAAAGCCAAAAATGCTTTAAGATTTATTTTAAATGCTTTAAGATTTTAAGTGAAAAAAATAGCAATTTTTTTGTGCTTCTCCACGTCAGTCTCATTCTCCAGAAGCAGTTGTCAAGTCTTTTATTCTGTTTTATTTTATCATTTTATTTTTAAAATATATTTATTGAATTTATTGGGGTGACATTGGTTGATAAAATTATATAGGATTCAGGTATATAATTCTATAATACATCATCTATATATTGTACAGTGTGTTGTGTTCACCACCCCAAATTTAGCTGTTTCTGGGTGTTTACCTCTGAATTTCTAAAATCCTGTTTACGCTGCTCTTTCTTGGTTTTGCACTTTTAGATATTATCTTTTGGCTTTCCAATATGGAAGATGAAGGTAAAGATGTGACTCTCTTTCGAGTCCCTCGGTGCTCTTCTCCTCCTTTGGGGTTTTTATACAACTCCTTTGGTTCCTTCCCCCATTCCTGCACTCACACTTTCCCTTCCTCCCATTCACCTAATAGAGCTATAACAGTTTGAAATTGAATCTATCTATTTCTGCCATCATACTTTGTCCAACAGCTCTTTCTTATATTCTAAACCTTCCTTCCAATCCTCTTGAGTACACAGAGAGGTTACTATTTGATCTTGGCAACTACCAGTCTACAATTAATGAGTTCAGTTAATATCTTAAGAATTACCACAGGGCATTTCCTATCAGTGTAACCTAGAAACTATTCAAAACTTTAAAAAAAAAAATGC
>NW_006296226.1:2084988-2110469 GCF_000327345.1 Myotis davidii | reverse complement strand
TCTTTAATAAATGGTACATTTGAGGTAGGAAAGGAATGGGTAGGCCTTTCATAGCACAGATGGTGTAACTTGAACATATGACAAAAAACAGCTGCTGTTTTGGAAAGGGGAGGCACCAAAATGAAATCAGACGTTATGAGTTCTGGTCTCGGCTCTGGTTCCACATATTAGCTCCCTGCCCTTGGGCAAGTTTTTTTTTCTTTAAACTCTGGGCTTCAGTTTGCATATCTATAAAATAAAGATGGCTTTATCTGCATTTCTTCCCAGTGTTGTGAGGTTTATGGGATGAAAACTAAGGATGTTTTTAAAAAATTTTAAGTTTTTCTGGTCATTTTGCTTCCATGTTTTATATTACTCAGGGAGAACAGAATACACATTATCATAAAGGAATTAAGTTTATGAAGAAATAGGGAATAGAAAACATATAGGTGCACTATTGATAATATGCATCTCCCTTTAGTAATATTTAACATATAGTAGTAAACTTTATTTTAATACCTGGTTCTAGGAAAGTTGCAGGTGATGGATCAACTGAACTCAGTAGTTCTTAATAGAAGGGTCATCATTTATGAGAGGAACGATTTTTAGCTGCAGAGCTCTGCCCCGACCATGTCTGTTCATTTCTTTTATTGTGATTTTAGTGAAGATGCTTTGGTAGTTGTAGATGAAGTTAAGTTGAAGGTGGAAAGAGGGAAGGAAGCAAATAAATCAAACGCTAGGTTTTCGTGACCCGCACTTGTGAGCCTACATGCGAAGGTTGCACCTTGACATATTCTCCTCTCGGCATCATTCCTATATATACCATTTTTACAGTTATAATCATGCTATCTATAAAATTTTCCTATCCTGCTTTTTAAATTTAGCATTATATCATAAAATATGTTCCAATTGTCATAATAGAGGTGATTTTAATGGCTGCCTAATATTATTTGGAGTAGATTCATCATAATTTGCATAATCATTTTCTTTCCTAATCAATATTCAAATGTTTTCAGATGATTTTTTTTTTCCAGTTCTTGCCCTTTCAGTTTATGGTACTGTATTAAAAGCACACAGATACCTGGAGAAACTTCTTTCCTGAGGATTAGTTCTGATACTCAGCTTTTCCTCCTCGCAGATCTTGGAGTCTCTGTGGATTGTTATGAGCCGAAACGTGAGCCTGCTTTTCACCACTGTCACCACGCTCCTGACCATCCTCTTCTACAGCGGCACGGCCCTTCTCAATTTCGTGCTCTCTCTGGTATGTACATATAGATAAGAACACATCACAGTTCCTTCCACAGTATTGCATATTCTTGGCGCCATTGGTGTTTCCTTCCTGTAGTCTCCACATGTGATTTTTTAGGAGATACTGTCCTTTGTTTTGCAGATCATTTTCCTGACCACACTGTTTTATCTGTTAAGTTCCAGTGATGAGTACTACAAGCCCGTGAAGTGGGTGATAAGCCTGACACCACTGTCTCAGCCAGGCCCTTCTTCTAATATTATTGGCCAGTCTGTGGAAGAAGCTATCAGGTAGGGATAAGATTTGTACTATTCTTTTCATGAGAAGCCCGTTCGGTTTCTGTCTTGAGCCTTCCTGGTAACGTTCAGTGCTAACCTAGTGAGGGAACTGCTGGTGTTTAAAAAAAAAAATGTATCTCCTTTTGAGAGGATAATATAAGCAGTGAAAATGTTGATAAGAAAAAAATTCCAAACAATTCCAATATCCTACTCACAAGCCCATGGTTTACAAAGATTCATGGCCTGTCCCCCTCGGCTTTTCCTTCGAAGGCTCTTGCTCTAGGTGCCGATCATCACATTACTTGCTCACTCGTATACCTCACCTTCTCTCAGAACCCTCCTTCTGTTCTCGGGAATTCCAGCTCTGTTCTGGGAGGGCGTCGATGGCCTCCGGTGTCTTCTTCTCCCTCCGCAGCCAGGCCGTGCCTTCTGCAGGGGGTGGTTTGGGCACTGGCAGTGCAGCATTTTGGGTTATCTTTAAGTCATAGTCTCTGTGGACATTGTAGGTTCTGGCCAGAAACTTCCATCATGTTTTCTGGGATCCATGTATTGCAGGCTTGGTTTCTGAATGAGATGCTTCTTCGGCATTTGTTTTGCACATGCTCTTTCCAGGTCACAGGCACCTGTCCCCTCCCGCCCTTTTCTTTTTTCTCGTTTCCAGTAGGGAGAGGCCTTTTGAAGCCTCGGCCTTGTCCCTCATTGCTCTGAATTTATCATTAATACTTTATCACATTTTTACTTTTTTTAAAAAAACCTTCATTGTTGACAGTATTACAGATGGCTCTCATCTTCTCCCTTTCTGCCCCCTTCACCCAATTCCCACTCCGCCCCAGGCCTTCCCCGACACGTTTACTTTCTGTGACTAGCTGCCCATGTTAACTCCGCGTGGTGTCCTTTAGAGCTCCTTTTTCTAGTAAGTTATCGGCCAGGTGGTTGTAAGCTTCTCTTGAGCAGTGAACCTTTGGCTGGCATTTCTCATACTTGTAAAATATGCCATTGCTTGGGACCGGTCTTCTGCAGAAATCTTGATTTGACTGATAATCCTGTGTGGCTGAGCTTGGCTTCTTTTTTTAACGTATTCATGTACCAGCTAGTGAAGATACCCCTTGGATCTTCAGAAAACGCCCCTCATTTAAATAGGATGGGTGCTCCTCAAATACCTTCTCTCTGGAAACTTCGGTAGGTTTTCTCCCTTTTTCCTACTTAGCAAGGCCCGAGTAAGGTCTTCACCAGTATCTTGAATCCTTGATTAGAGATCCAAGTGGGTTTTTTTCATTTTGGATAAAAACAAAAACAAAAACAGTTCTTATCTACTGTGGTGCCCTTGGGTATCCGGGGCGTGGGGAAGGATTCATGTAAAGGCTCTAAGTTTGGGAGCTTTCACGGTGGAGCTGTTCCTCGGGAAGAACCTCATGGCCTTAGCAGCCTCCTCAGCCTGTGCGACTCTTGGTTATCATCTTTACTGAGTAAACGAATGATGAAAACTCCAGCAATAGATTAACTTTAGTTTATCTAAATGCCATCTATCTGCCAAAAAAAATTTTTTTTTTTTTTTTACCAAAGAAGAAAATAACATTCTATCTTCCCAGTAGAATTAAGCTATTGAATCCACCATCTCAAAGAGTGGCAGAATCCTCTAGTCCAGGGGTGGGCAAACTTTTTGACTCGAGGGCCACAATGGGTTCTTAAACTGGACCGGAGGGCCGGAACAAAAGCATGGATGGAGTGTTTGTGTGAACTAATATAAATTCAAAGTAAACATCATTACATAAAAGGGTACGGTCTTTTTTTCAATAGTTTTATTCATTTCAAACGGGCCGGATCCGGCCCGCGGGCCGTAGTTTGCCCACGGCTGCTCTAGTCAGTTGACTTAAGCCAAGATTTACCAAAAAATATCTACCTTGTCCATAGAGAACTTCAAGAAATATGGTAGTTTATTTTCCTAAAGTAATCTTCATTAGCACTGACTCTTTTTCTCACAAAAGCTTTTCTATCTTCAAATCTCAGTTTTTGAATTTTCCTTTGTTCTACTTCCTTAGTGAACCACTTGCTGACCATCCTCTGAATGTTGGTCATTGAATCACCTTTTTTTTTCTCTCTCTCTCATGAAAACCAAGTTACCCTTTGCTTTAAACTCCATTCTCTAATGTCATGGTTGCTTGGAATTGATAAGCAGAGCTATGTTTTGCTCCAGGATAATGAAAGCCCACTATTCTTCTGGTATTCCAGGAGGAGCCGGTTCGGGGAGAAGTTCATGAGTTAACTTTGTGGTTCTGTTGAGACTATTCAGATGGACACATGAAGCTGATGGCTGAAAATTCAGGTCTTTGGCTCAGGAGGGAATTTGAGATTAGAAGAGTGGAGTCATCTACAGAGATATGAAGAAATCAGTTTCTTTCTACAAATGAGATTTGCCTCATCAACTTGAGTTTGCACACATTAATCATGCACTCTAATAGTAGCCCATGTCTTGGTTCCAGAGTATACTTGGACAAAACCCGTTCATTTTATCATCTTATTTTTAATACAGAAAATATTTTTTTAACAATCCTTAGTACCATCCTAATGGTCTCAAAACTGACAGGTTTTTGTGAGTCTGAAAATAATGGTATAAGACTAGAGAGCTTATTACAGCCTGGGCCATTTTTCTAACCACAGCTCTATCACGTTATATAAATTAAAGGTTGTAATTTAGGATGATTTTTAGCAATCTTAAGTGCTTTCGGTCTATTTTTTTTTTCTGGGTCAAATTCAAGACTTAAAGAAAAATGTATGGGTTTTACGTCGATGCCTCTGAAGATCCTTCTCATGTGTATGAGGGCAGTGGGTTCTAGTTCTAAGGGCTCCTGTCGGACTTTTCATTCTGAAGGATTGTCTTCAAGATGGAACATAGCTCTTTATGGAGAAAAATGTTGAGGAAAAATATTGTACAGATGATTATGAAAATGCTATTATAGTGTGTGGAGAGTGTAGTTTAGTCTTCAAATTATCAGTGATTAACAGACTTCATAAGCATCAATCATTATTCATCATCAATGCTGCAGTTAAGCCGCTCATTAAACTCATTTTATGTGGTCCATTAATAACTTGAAGGTGGAATTGAAATTGGGAGTTAATTGCATGACCAGACAGTGAACATGTCTTTGTTCTTCAGGCTTTGCCTTTCGAAATATGTGGTTACTGTATAATCACCGTCTCATTGAATTTTTGAACTTTAATTGTTATTCGCAATTCTGAATAAGCAGTCTAAATTAAATGCATTTGTGGTTGGGTTTTCATTTCATGGATTTTTGAGTCAGTGGCATGCATCCTTCATTCCCAAACCATTTTCCTCCCCTTAGAGCATGTTGTGTCCTGAATGTTTGCATCATACCCTTCTTCCCTGATGCTCCCATTCTGCTTGCTCTGGTGGAGATATTGCACATTACTAAGTTGCATGTTCCACGGCCTCAGTGCAATTTAGTGTGTGTGATATTTTCACATGAGTGCATGCACACGGGTATGGCTCTTGCTTGTGGAATTGCAGCTTTTCAGTGCCAGTGGTTAGGATGTATGTATTGTGAGATTTTCATTTGGAAAGTGAACATGCTTCCCATGTCTATCCCCCAATTTTGGAGGATTAACAGTATTTGTTTTTTTTAAAAAAAAAATCAATGTTGATCATTTAGTAAATCAGCACTTTCATTTTTTACTTGGAGCAAAGTGAATTTTCATTGGAAAGAAATTCTCATGATTTAAGGTTATAAACATGTATTTGAAATGCGTAAGGGAGAATTTAAAGCTGTTAGAAAATGTATTTTCACTTATTTGAAGAGATATCTCTCCTAATACTGGAATAGAGAGACAGACTTCCTTATGCGTAATTGGGAAATTAAATTAGCTAGAGTTCTTAAATAATAACCAAATCAGTAAATGTAATGCCTATTTAACCTACTTGGTTAAAGATTGGTCTAATAAACCTAACCATTTACTTCTTTAAGTTTCCAAGGAAAATGACCTTAAAAAACTTTGTCTTGTATTTAGTTTCTCATTGTGTTGCTTTAAAAATTGCTAAATTTATTGTAATAGGCTTACCATAGAACTGGTGTTGAGATACAAATGTTTGCTATTTGCCTATATAATTGAACCAACCCCTTGCTAATTTTTTAGTTAGCATCTTCCTATCTCTTTTTCTCTCCTATTCACTTCTGTCCTCTTGTCTCCTTCCCTGACTCTCCTATAGAGAAGGCAAAACTGTAGTGACAGAAAGCATATCCAGTGGCTTTCAGAGACCCAGGTTTAGGGAGGGATTGACTATAAAAGGGCACCCTCGAACTTTCGGGGGGGTGATAGAAATGTTTTATGTCTTGATTGCAGCAGTGGTTATGAAACTGTATAAATTTATCAAAATTTACTGAATTATGTACTTAAAGTTGGTGAGTTTTACTGTTTATAAATTATAGTTCAATAAAGCTGAGACAGAAAAAAGAGAGAAGAAAAATGGCTAGGCATTTCAGGGAGTTAAAAATGTTCTTAGTAAATGGTTAGAGGATTTTTCTCTGCTGTTTTATAAAGCTTGTGTATCAGATCAGAAGTAATACTTCCGATAATTCCCCCGATAGGGGGGAATATATTGTCTTTTCCTCCCTCATTGAGTTGCATAAATATGTTTAGTAACTGCAAGCAATATATAATGCATTTAGGGTCCACAAAACTACTTAAACAGTGCTTTAGTGAGAAAATTATGAACAGTCAATATTTGAAGACAGAAGAAAGAGGGCTGTTCTGTTTCCTGCAAGTGGTCCTTTTTGGATTGAGTGTTGCCTCCTTGCCACCCCGGCAGATGATTCAGTTGTGATATTCTGTTGCACCTTTGATGTCAACTTATTTTTGGCTTAACATTTCTTAAATAATGTAAGGTTGATGAAAGCACTACAACTCTATCTTTTCTCATTGACTCCCCCAGTTCTACTCAAATTCTGTACTTTTTTTCTTAGACATTATTCTCATTAATTCTCTGTGGTGTTTGATCTATTATTATTCCCTTCTTTTCAAAAGCTCCTTTCTCCCTTGGTCTCTGGGAATACCACACTGTAGTGATTTTCTTCCTACTCCAGAAGTGATTGCGTTATCTCTGGCTGGTGTAGTGTTTGTCTGTGGGTCCTTTGAGAACACAGTCCATTGGCCCATTTTCTCCAGGCTTTCCCCTTGGGGTAGCTTATCCTTTTCTGTGAGTAATCCCGTCTGGCGTATTTCTCTTAGGCCTCGTCTCTTATTTCCAGCTACCTCATCTTCCTTTTTTTCTAACCATTGCCCAAACTAAATGTCTTCCCTTTTCTTCCATGTCCCCTCCATTCTGGGCTTCTCCATGTCGTTGAGACACTGCCATGCCTCCCCCCTGTGCCGTTTTCCTTTCCCTCTGTCTCCTCTATTCGGTTACTATTTGCATTTTTTATATTTCCTGTGGGCCATCTCCATTCCTTTCAGTCTTTTTGATACCACTTTAATCTGTGTCCTTATTGTCAGAGGTCACATGGCACTTTTAAGACATTCTTGAGTGAAAGCTGCTGGTCAGGGTGCCAAAGAAGGTTTCACATTTGGGGAGCCACTTGTCCCCAAATCCGTGTCTCCAAACCCTATGAAATGACTGAATCAGTAGGTTCCAGAGCTTGACTGTACTCTGACAGGAAACCTCTCGGGCTACTTTGAAAAAGCTTGGTGTTTCCTTTTGTGGGTTCAGTGCCACCTTTGCTGCGACAGCCTCTGCTTTTTCCATTGCAGAGAGCTTTTCCTTCTCATGAGCATGTGAGCGTGCCTCTCCTGTGCCCTCCACAGTCCCGATGTCTGTAATTTTGCGATGCCTTGTGATAACTTAAAATTTGCTGCTCCTGACACGGTACTGTCTTAATAATTTTCCACTTGAAAAGCACAAATGAAGTCCCTGAGACTGCACGTTTTTTTGTATTTCATTCCTATTAATCACCGAATATGAGTATCTGTTTTTACCCCTCTATGTGTGTATGTATGTATGTATGTATGTGTATATAATGTTTTTAGGGAATATGACTTAGGGAGGTTTTATTTTTCTTTTCTTTTTTCTTTATTGATTAAGGTATTACATATGTGTCCTTATCCCTCCGTTGCCCCCACCTCTTATATTTTTGTCTCTGATTTTACTTTGGAGTTAATATGTTTGGTTTTCTTTTTCTTTGTTCTCCTTTTTTTCCCCCATAAATTCTCTCCTAATGGCATGCATTCTTTGATAGTTGGCATTTGCAGAAGTTACTTTGTAGGCTTGGTTGAATAGTTGAAGAAATGTGGGAAATTTTGTCAACAGAAGGGAGGCTGCTGAGTACAAGTTCTGTTATCCCTCCCTTGCTCTTTCCAAAGGGGAGGGCTGGTCTTAGAGTTTAACTGTATCCTCAGAAATATGATATTCACACTTGATTTTCCTTTCACCTATTTTGGCAGTAAAAGGTCTGCTTTAGAAGTGAAAGTTGATTAATTATCTCAGTGACTAGGGTAGTTAAAGGTGTTTTATTCCACTTATCTTTTTTTCATCAGAAAGAAATGTAAAGAATAGTTTAGAAAACATTTCTGGGTTTTAAAAGAAGTCTTTATGTTTCGATAGAACAAAATGAAAACTGCATTCTCAGGCAATAGAAAAATTGAAGCTGTTATCAGATTTGTAACGAAGTAGCCAGAAGCCCAGAAAGAGTGATTTTTCTGAATCACAATATACTATGTTCATTTACTTTCCCTTTTATCTTGGGTCCTCTAGAGGGGTGTTTGATGCTTCCCTCAAAATGGCTGGCTTCTATGGATTGTACACCTGGCTGACTCATACTATATTTGGCATCAATATTGTCTTCATACCATCAGGTAACGACTATGTCATAACTTTCACTGTCCTCTATTTAAGGGAAGTTAAGCCATTTTACACACATTGGGAAATGTTCTATTCCCCAAATTAAAAATACTAAAAGTTTGAGATCAAATCTAGTCCAAATTAGGAACAGAAATACAATTTGTCATGTTAATTTATTGCTGTATCCCCAGTAGCTAGAAAGCACTGTGTACTGTTTGTTGAATGAATGAATGAATGAATGTCCTATTACTAAGCACAACACCTAGCCCATAATAGGCACTCAGTAAGTGTTTGAACTGAACTGACTGGCAGGAAGCAGTGAGTTGATCAAATAGCTTTGCCCCATGAAGGAGGTTGTCCCATGGGCAAGATGAATGCTTCTGAGGGCCCATAAACCGTCCCCACACCTCTTGAGGTCTATTCTGGTAATACCCACATTCCATACACACCAGGATGGTTTAATGACCATCTTTTACTTTCCTCTGTGTTATCTCTGCTCCTCTCCTTCCACTTTTTCTACCTTTATTTCCATGGCTGCTTG
This sequence comes from Myotis davidii, assembly GCF_000327345.1. Classification (NCBI taxonomy): domain Eukaryota; kingdom Metazoa; phylum Chordata; class Mammalia; order Chiroptera; family Vespertilionidae; genus Myotis; species Myotis davidii. The sequence continues at coordinate 2,101,578 of NW_006296226.1, read as the reverse complement.
TCTTCCTAATATATCTGCCTGCCACACGTGCCTCTACCACCAGTTTTTTCCACTGTGGTCTGTGCTCCCATCCTCCTTTACATTCCCAAGTTCATTCAGGTTCTTCCCTACGTTGTTTTCCACAAAGCCATCCTCTGACATGCAAGCACCCTGAGTGCAGGGAGGTTGATCATGACAGCCCTTTGAGGTTGGCAGGGCAGCTGATGTCCCGTAGTGTAGATGAGAAACCAAAGTGTTCCAAAGTCACAGGCCTGGTTCATGGTTAGGACCGAACTGGAATCCACGTCTGCTTGACTTTAATCAGGAGAGCCCAACTCTCTGTAGAGTGCTTTCATGTAATGTTCTGGCAGGAGACAAGCTTGAGTAAGATCCTCAACAAGCTGGGTGTTTTGTTATTTTTAAATTACATTTCATTTTTTTATTAGAAAGAGTCAAGGTAAAGACTCATCTCTGAGCTATTGAAACTGATTTGGCTTTGGACTCAGTACAAATTTTGACCAATGTTCTATAGTTACGTTATAGGAGTGTATATTAATTAACTACCATTGATTCAAAATAACCACAAGACACAAAAATTTAGTTGCTAAAGAATAGAGTCATGAAGTAGACACACATTTTAGAAAGATTTTCACGATCAAGTTTTAAGATCTCAGACCTTCATTTAACCAGCAAAGTTAGTTAAACAAGGACATAACATTCCCTGAAAACGTGAGTTGCTATTTAACTTGTTTTGGTGGAAATTTTCAAATGGGAGGAGCTGCTTAGGTTCTGCTGTTTTGCTGATGATGTTCAGTTGCATTTCTTAATTAATCTTTTACTAGCTTTAGCAGCAATCCTTGGAGCAGTGCCATTTCTGGGGACATACTGGGCAGCAATACCTGCAGTTCTAGACCTGTGGCTTACACAAGGCTTAGGATGCAAAGCCGTCTTACTGCTGGTTTTTCATCTCTTGCCAACATACTTTGTAGATACTGCCATCTATTCTGATATTTCAGGGTAAGTATCCTATAGAGCTTCCAGGAATCATGTCCAGGGATTTCTGTGGCATTTTTAAAGGAGAGTTTTTGTATTTCTTTTGGAGATGGGAGAAAGGACAAGGGGTGGGAGTTTTTAGTGAAGTAGCCTTCTGTGATCCCACTATATAATCAAAGTTTAATTTAACATAATATTGTTTTCAAAGTATTTTGGTATCATGTAAGTATACTGTATAATAAATAAGACCCTGAGTTAAAACAAAAATATGAATAACAGGAAAGAAATGTTACTAGATGTACATAAAATATTCAAAGTAACAAGTTTGTGATTATTTTCAGAAAGTCTTTGCTTTTGGAGAAAAGACATTATTAAGTTGTATATCTGGTGATTTCCATGTAAAACCAAATCTCATCAAGCTAAATATTTGACAAACAGCTCTCTTATTTAAGATGTTAGATAGTGTGGTTCTTTGATGGTTACAGGTTAAATTTAAGACAGAAGCAAACTTGAGCCACATGATATCAAAATATATATATACTAGGAGTCCAGCTCGCGATTGGAAATCGCACAAGGCTGCCCACCCACCTGCAGCCCTGTCTTGACACCCGAACCTGTCCATGCAGAGCTCCAGCATGCCTGGCCCAGCCCCCAAACCCTCTGGCCTTCTCTGGCCGCTTCAAGCCCTGCCCTCAGTCCCTCAAGTCACCTCTGGTCCCGCCTTCTCTGGGCACCTCCCCACTTCTGCCCCATCTCCGGAGCAACATGGCGGCTCCATCTGCCCCGTCATGGCACCGGAGGAGAGCGTGGAAGCCTCCTGCCTGTTGCGCTGTGCTCCTTCCCCTGGCAGGTGGGCTGCAGGGCACTCAGAGTGTGAGCAGTGGGTGGCAAAGGACTGTTGAGGGGGCCGCTATGGGCTCTCACCCCTGCCCTCCCCGGCACAGGATGGTCCCACTTCCTCTGGGTGCCTCTCCACTTCCACCCCGTCTCCTGAGCAACACCCCAGCTAAAATGCTAATGACCTGGTCGTTACCTGTTACGGCATGTTGACCATTAGCATATTAGCTCCTTATTAGTATAGATATATTTTGTAGATTTTGATATTTATTTTAGAACTGGCTTGATTTATTAAGTAAATGAAGCCAAGTCTCATTTAGTTACATATTCAGATTCACATTGTTTATTCGAATCTGGGATGTCACCGGATGTTGAATTTTAATCAACTTCTTAAATTCAGGATACAGCCTACCGAAGCTATCATACTAGTAGTAAATTTTCTTTCAGTAAAACTCATCATCACAATAAGGTTAGATGTGGTCTGAGTTTATAGAAAGAGTACACCCTTCAGCTCATTTGAAATTATATAAGGACAAATTCTATGTCCTTTGTTTTCTCTCTAGTAAGTTAAAGTAGAAAACAAATGAAGTAGAACTACTCTGAAGCTCCAGAGGTCCAGAGCAAAAAGCAACAAGCAACTCTATACAACCCTCCTAGGAGCTTTAATGCCTAAAACTTGAGAGAGAAGATTAAAGATAAGAGAAATCAGAGTGTGGTAACTAGTGCTTAACAATTGATATGTAAATAGTAGGAATGGGTATACAGTTTATATCAAAGAGCTTTCATTTCTTTAAACTTTACTGCATGTTTTATATTAGCTAAAATTTAAAATTTATATGTAAATTTTTTCTTAATAATAAAATAATACCTTATTTAATCAGCATTATTAGGACATGAAAGGTTTTGCATAAATTAAGCTTTTTCTTAAAAGCTCTCAGGACATTTTTTTAAAGCAGTAAGCATTTTTGATAGAACTTTACTTAAATGTATCATTTATTGACATAGCATACATTGGAATACTGCCCTGTATCCTTTTTTTGGAAAAAGGAAGACAAATTGTGAATATAATGTATTGGTTTTCTGAAGACTGGCTTACTTCACATGTTACTTATTGAACTATAATATAATATAAAACATCCTTCCAGGGTATATAGTTATTTGCCCCTTACTGAATTGTTGTAGTCATGTGTGTTTAAAAACTAGAAACAAACAACATACCCTTTTCCTGGTTCCCCTCATGTCAGTGGTCCTTGTTATCATTATCATTGTGCTGTGCTGCTGTAATCTATCTTATTTTGTTCCAGTTATGTAAGTGATACTGTGATATGCTGGAGGGCAATTATGACTCTCCTGTGAAATAAAATCTTGGATTTTCTGACAGGTCTTTTCCTCATGAGGCCTTTTAGCACTACCTACACTAGAAACTACTAGTATACTTTTGGGGGTTGTCAGAAGTCTAACCTATGAGTAACAGGGATGCTATTGTATTGTCATCATCTTTAAAAAAGCATAATTAGTTAATTACATGCTAAATTGGGCTCACTTAATTGTCTTAATGGAGGTAAACCTAATAGGTGACTGATACAACCAATCCTAAGCCGACATTAACCCACTTCAGTTAGCCATGTAATGGGTGCTAGGTACCTGTTAACAGCACTGACTTCACTCCTCCAGTTGCTGGACCTATATGAAAGGCAAAGGTCAGACATGATATGTAGGCAAGAAAATGCTTCCATCTCAATGTTATTACAATATTCAGTTATCCACACTGAGATATTTGAAGAGAGCGGTAATATAGTCAAAAGCCTGGTGTATTAGAGAATGACCATTGTGTTAGAGAATGTATTTCAGATTTACTCCAGGGTTTATGTTTGTTAAAAGTCCTGAGCCAATCTGTGTGCCTTGTATTCCAGAGGTGGCCATCCTTACTTGACAGGCCTGGCTGTGGCTGGCGGAGCATACTACCTGGGCCTGGAAGGAGCAATCATCGGGCCCATACTTCTCTGCATACTGGTGGTCGCTTCCAACATCTATAGTGCCATGCTAGTGAGTCCCACGAACTCAGTGCCCATGGCAAACCAGACTCCGTGGCCTGCTCAGAGTCAGCGGTGAGTTAAAGCGGAATGATCTCTGCCTTCTTGACCTGAGTGGTCTGGCAGGATAAAGGTGTTTCAGCGCCTACCCTCTGCTAAAGGTGGTAGTAGACACTGAATAGAGAGAAATCACTGGGTTTTGTGTACCAGGAACATTTGAAAACTCAGTTGGGTCAGAATTTAGTTAATGTCATGAATGACCAAAAGTAAGTGGAAAATATAAAAGACTATTTTGGGGACATGGTATGTCAGATTAAAGATGCAAGGTAGAGGATCATCAAATGCAATACATGGATCTGTGATAGGCAAGCATGCATGGCAGGTCAACTTGGGGACCATGCATGGCTGTAGAGGCTTTTCCTGAAGTCGTAATTGATAGCTTGCCTGTTTAAAAACGTTTCTCTTTAGAGTGTTATTTCTTCCCTGTCTTCTACCTCCCACAACTGTTAAAACTGTAAAGCAATTCTGATTCCTGATTCTTTGTAATTCTACTGTTTGAAGGCCTGTAGGATCTTCCTTTTTTTTTTTTTTAATCTATTTTTTCTGTTGTTCTGATTGGCACTTTTATTCAGTGCCTTTGTGACCATTAAAACTAGAAATTTATGTTCTGCAGTTCTGAAATTGTTCCTGAAACATTTTGTTAATGATTTCCTTCTCTCCCTATCAGAAACTTACTTTTATTTAATGCTGATCCTCATACACTGGTCATGTCATTTTGTCATCTTTTATTTGCTCTTCTATTTTCTGTCTCTTTGGCCCTATTTTCTGGGTGATTACTTTATCTTCTAAAACTGCCATAGAGATTTCCATGTCTGCTATTGTATTTTTTTTTAGTCTGGTTTATTGAGGTATTATTTTTGTAAATAAAATCGTATCTTTTTTAGTATACAAGTCTATATCAGTTTTCTATAATCCATAACAAATTACCACTAATTTAGTGATTTAAAGCAACATATGGCCGAAACCGGTTTGGCTCAGTGGATAGAGTGTTGGCCTACGGACTGAGGGGTCCCAGGTTCGATTCCGGTCAAGGGCATGTACCTGGGTTGCAGGCACATCTCCAGTGGGAGAAGTGCAGGAGGCGGCTGATCGATGTTTCTCTCTCATCGATGTTTCTAACTCTCTATCTCTCTCCCTTCCTCTCTGTAAAAAAATAACTAAATAAAAAATAAAAAAAATCAATAAAATATTAAAAAAAATTTTTAAAAAAAAGCAACATATGTTTATTATAGTCATCCCCAGGGGTCAGGAGTCCAGGCACAACTCAGCTGGTCTTCTGCTTGGAATCTGACAAGGCCACAGTCAAGGGGTCAGCTGCAGCTGGGGTTTTTATGTGTGGATTGGGGTCTTCTTCCAAGCTTGTTTATTATTGGCAGAACTGAGGCGTGCAGCTCCTGTAGGCCACTTCTCCAGGCCGTGCATACATGGATGTTTGCTTCCTCAAGGCCAGCTGGCCAGTATTTTTCTGACTTCTGTCTCTGCTAAAACCCTTTATTAAAGGGCTCAGCTTATTAAGCCTGCCCCACCCAGCATACTTTTCTTTTGATTAAAGCCAACTGATTAGAGACTTAATTATATCTGTAAAATATCTTCATTTTTTTAGTATTAACACAACATAATCATGATATCAGAGACCAGATATTTTTGGCTCTTGGCTCATATTAAGAGTGCGACACTCACTCAAGAGCTGTTAGTGGGTTATGTATGTTACTGTGATCTAATCTGGTCGGGCCATTGTCTTGTGCAACCTTCGATGACAGTGCTTTGGCGTTCCCTTTTTGGGCTAGTAAATGCCTCAGAGAAAGATTTTCTAACCTCCAGCCTAGAGGTTGATGGCATGTTCAAGGTGTAAGCATTCACTAAATGACTCTTGACTGCATATCTGTCTTTTCTTTTCCGGCTAGACTGGTTGCTGTGACTGCAGGGGCCATGTCAGTTTTAGTTACTGGTGTATCCACAGCACCTGTTAACAGTGTTTTGTACTTGGAATGTGTTCAATTCCTAGTTGAAGGAACGAATGGGCTGTGAAGGAATAGTCTTTACTGAGGCATGAGCTGTGGAACGTTCGGCTTCTCCTGGGAATTCTGACGTTATAGTGTGAATAGCGGTGGATGGTTGCATTTCATTAGGCAGACTTGCCTTCTAGCTGCAGGTGCAGGCACCAGTGGCTGAAAAGACCCATTTGCAAGACTTTCTATGTATTACCATATGTCTTCAGACAGATGATCAACTGTCCACCTGAGGAGAGATATAGGAGGGAGGACTCCCTGCCCGCAGTGGTGAATGCAGTATGTGCTGGTGGCGAATGTCGAGAAGCATTGGGCTTCCCACAACTTTGGGCTGATTCAGTCAGTAATCAGAACCTCTTTCTCTTCTCTGTTAACACTGGGGCTGTTTGAAAGGACAAAACGCTCCTGCAATCATATGGCTTGGAGTACTTTCTTGATATTTGGACAGGATAATCAGACTTGATTTGATGTACATATTTCACTCCTACCAAAGGCTGAGCAGCAATCTCTGAATGTCAAAGCTCAGAAAAACCTGTACGGCGGAAGCAGGACTGTCCCAGGAATCTTCCAGGGATGCCGTTCTCGGCATCGTTTTCCATTGCCCTCTGTCGCACCTTGATACCTCCAAAGGCGACAGTTGGATGTGGTCCTTCAGGAGCTCAGGTTTATCTTTCTCTAGGAAAGAGTTATTACGAACCCCTTGCTGTTTTGAAGAGTTATTTTTTTTTCCTGTTTCTGCAAAATGAGATACAAAGATGTTCTCCAAAAACAATACCACTCTGACAGACCTTGACATTAAACCTCAGAATTTCAGTTGGGGTGTACTTGCCATCATCCTACTTTGGTATAATGAGGGGGAAAGAGAGAAACCGGGTTACTAGGGAGCTACTGGACTCACCCTCTGCTGACTGTTGCCTCCTCTCCTTTGACTCTGTTGCTGGCACATTTCTTGAATCTGTTCACCCCTCTGTGTTCCCTGTGGGGTGACCCAGTGCTGGGGTGACCCTCAGGGGTCTTTTCTCTGGCCCCTGCCCCTCTAGTCTGGCTCCCTCCAGTCTGCTTTCCATAGTGTGGCTAAGAGAGACCAAGTTTTACCACCCAAAATATACCTTTTGGGATATTGATTTTAAGCTGGTTATTAAGAAACGGAAGACTCAGAAAGAACTTTTGACTTTCCCTCCTTACCTATCTAAAGGAATTTGGATTAAAAAAAAAACTTGCTTAAAGGAAAGGAGCATCACCTTAGCATCTTATTATAAACTAAACGTGGCAGACAGATAGCAGTCCAGCAAAGCCTGTGTGTTGAGTTTCCGTCTGTGCCCCATTGTCTCCGGGTGGCCCCGCAGGAATTGGTTTACAAGGGGTTTGCCCCCTCTCAGCTGCCTATGAATTGCCTGTGTTTCCTTTGAAATCCCAAACCCCTGCCTCCCTTCTCCTTTGTCCAAAGTGGCATATAATCCTCGGGTATCTTTGTCCAATGTATCTTTGGGTCTCATATCTTATGACACCCCAAGTGTACACCTGTAATAAATTGTAGACATGTTTCCTGTTGATCTTTCTTATGTTAATTTGATTGTTAGTGCAGCTAGAGGAATTTAGAGGCGGGAGTGTTGCCAGTGGAAATGGGGTCCTCTCATGGACTCACAAGGAAAGCATTCCGGGTGCCCACATATGGGAGGGACAGGTGTAGTGATAGGATTTATCGTAGAAGCAAAATCGTTGTGAAAGAAGGCCAGCCTTGTCTTCATCAGGCTCAGAGCAAAGGCCAGCATCCGGAAGGAAGTGCTTCCTCTGTCCTATTTGTTCTGTCCAGTTCAGTCCCCGTCCCCATCCTCCTAGGTTAGCTTCTGTTCCCAGCTGTGCCCTGGCTGGTGCTTGGAGTCCAGTGGCTGTGGGGCCACAGGTGGCTGTTAGGGCTGCACAGCTGCTATGGAGAGAGAACACACAAATAGGGCGAGTGTATGTTGGGGGCGGGGGTGAGAGAGAGAGAGAGAGAGAGAGAGAGAGAGATCCCACATGCCCTTGTTAGGCTGATTATATTATCTCGGGCTTGGGAAGGACCAGGCACCCTTTCAAAATAACCAATCCACTTCTCAGTCTTTCTTGGGCTGGCACTGGGCCCTCCCCCTAAGCAATCCATCTCCTAGATCCTCTGGGGTGCTGTGTCCCTCATCCAGTCCAATCGTTTTCCCAGGCCAGGCTCTGCGGCTTTGTGATCACCATCTTAGTTCCTACTGTGCATGCCTCAGAGTGGAAGCACCTCCCCCGTGCCACCTGGCTTCTGCGCTTGTACCCAGCAGAGGAATTTCTCCTGCTCTTTTTATTCCTCCCCCTTCCCTGGCAACTGTAGGGATTAGGTCCCCAGGGTGTAGGATGCAGAGGTTCCCTGGGGAGCCTATGAATGCCGCAGTTTCCTGGTGAAGCAGGCTTATTATCTCACTCAGCTCCTCAGTTCATGATGCCCAATAATGTCCGATTCCCTTTGCTCCTTTTCTTGATTAATATCTAGCTGCCTATGCTAACATGAGGAAAATTATTTTTGCACCCCCACAAAGCCTCTCTGGTTTTCCTGAAGCATAAACGTTATGCTCCTCTATACTGAAAATTCTCACAGTGGCTTTACATGGCCTTCAAGATAAAATAGAAACTTTTCATAGCTTCTTTCTGTCTACCTCTGCAGACTCCTCGCTCTGCTGCCCGCCTTACGTTTTATTTTCTAGCCATCTTGAACTTGTTTTAGTTTCCTGAAGTCAGTGTCATCTATGCACTTGTTTTTCCCTCTGTAAAGAATACCACCCCCTTTCTAGACAAATCCAGTATTATGGTCTACTCTATACCAGTGGTCAGCAAACCGCGGCTTGCGAGCCACATGCGGCTCTTTGGCCCCTTGAGTGTGGCTCTTCCACAAAATGTAGGCGTGCACGTACAGTGCGATTGAAACTTTGTGGCCCATGTGCAGAAGTCGGTTTTCGGCCTGGGCGAGTCTATTTTGAAGAAGTGGCGTTAGAAGAAGTGGGGGTGTCGGTCGGTCAGATGACGGGAGACTGGGTGCAGGCAGGCCGCGGGATGCGCAGCGCAGGGAGGTGCGCGATTCATGCACGAGTTGAGTGAGACTGGCTACAAGATGAGTATGGATGGGAGCGTTGGAAGGGGTCGACCTCAGCGAACGTACCTCAATCACCACCTCTAGTGAATATTTCCTTGAGACTCAGTTATTCATCAATCAAGATGAGATACAGTCTGTGTTTTATTTCCTCCTGCACACTCCCCACCGGGGATGTGCCCGCAACCAAGGTACATGCCCTTGACCGGAATCGAACCTGGGACCCTTCAGTCCGCAGGCCGACGCTCTATCCACTGAGCCAAACCGGTTTCGGCTTAAAGTGACCTTTTAATGAAAAGCATTGCTGGCACTCACTAGACTAGGTAAGATGCCCCTGCTGTGTGTCCCCATAGCATGTTGTACTTGTCCTATTGGAACTTGATACACAGGGTATAAATGTGTGCGTCATTAGTTGTCTTTCTCGCTAGTTGGTAAGGTTTCTGAAAGCAGGAGCTGGGTCTGACTTCTTTGCTACCGTTTTACTATTGCTAGCATGGTGTTTGGCACATGGAAAGTGCTCGGTGAAAATTGGGTGAGTTAATAGGTTGGGGAAACCAAGAGAAGACTTGATAAAAAGGATATTGCAATATAACCTTGAGATTGAAAAAGACAGACGGAACATAGTAAACCTCAGCCTTAGAAGTTTATTCCTTATCTGTTGGAAGAGAAGGGATGTGTATAATAGTGATGAGATGATAGTGATCACAGGTTTTGTACCTATGTGCTGGGGAGGGTTCAGGAAATACACAATCAGCTAGGGCCAGCCAATGGAAGTTAAATTAGTCACTTAATTCTTTTCATTGTTTTTTTTATTTTCAAATGTTCAAAGTTTATTCCGTATCTCTGGGAGGCCAAGAGTCAACAGCTCTTGAGCTGTTAAATCAGAAGAGATTTAAAGGTTTACATAAAACGGAATCTTCATAAAAATCGCATTGAAACTTTAAAGGGAAGCAGATCCCCAAACATTTTCCAAGGAGCAAAGGCTTGTGACTGGGAAACCACACTGCACAGTGCCCGTTGCCCTTAAAGGGGCTCTAAATGCTCACAGCTGTCCTCTGTCCCCAGCTCATCCTGCATTTTGCTTGTTCCGCCACCTGGTTCTGAGGAGCATAATCATCCTTATAGCTCGGGAAAGAAGACTGTAATTTGGTAGTTTAGATAAGACATTCACCATTTTTAGAAATACTGTCAATGAAGTCTTTATTTCTTTTTTTCTTCCTAATCTAGAGAGTTGCAGTTTTATGAGCCCTCGCAATTACTTAGCTCTGTGCCTCTTGATGAGGCCAGAAAGAAACCAGAGAAAGACAAATCCCTTATGATTTCACTTACATGCAGGATCTAAAAAAAGAAAGAAATCACCCGACTGGAGTGGCTCAGTTGGTTGAGCGTTGTCCTGTGCACCGAAGGGTTGCCGATTTGATTCCCTATCAGGGCACATACCTGGGTTGTTAGTTTGATCACCAGTTGGGGCATATATGGAAGGCAGCCGATAGATACCGATTTCTCTCTCTCTCTCTTTCTCTCTCCCTCTCTTTCCTTCTCTCTCCCTTTTTCTCCGCCTCCCCCCTTCCGCTAATAAGCATGTCCTAAGGTGAGGATTAAAAAATAAGTCCTCTTAAAAAATAAATAAACCAAACTTATAGATACAGAGAACAGATTGGTAGTTGCGGGGGGTGGGACAGATGCAGGGCGAGTGGACTGATTTTGTTTTGTAATTTTAGTTTAAATAAATTCAATTAAAATTTTTTTAAAGAAATTATTTCTGCATCTCTAGGTTATGTGGTTTGTTTTCCAGGAGAAAATTGGAAGTTGGTTTAATATCAATGTTATGTCTGTAAGGTTTTACACACACACACCACCTTCACCAACCTAAACATCTAAAGAAGATACAGTGTAGAGAAGGAAACTCTCAGTAACTGTTTTCTCAGCTTGCTTAATTTTATTTCCTTTCTTCTGAGTGCATTTGGAGGCTTCCTTGGCCTGGAGGGAGCATTGAACAGTAGGTATGAATTTCAACATGAAAGCTAAGCTTACTTGTCAACAGAAGGCAGTCACCAGGCCAACCACAGTCTTAACCTTATTTCATGCCTCTTTGCCTGAGGCAGGACTTTTCATTCATAGTCTAGAGAAGTGGTTCTCAACCTTCCTAATGTCGCGACCCTTTAATACAGTTCCTCATGTGGTGACCTCCAATTTCATTGTTACAAATTGAACATAATTAAAGCATAGTGATTAATCACAAAAACAATATGTAATTATATATGTGTTTTCCGATGGTCTTAGGCGACCCCTGTGAAAGGATCATTCGACCTCCAAAGGGGTCGCGACCCACAGGTTGAGAACCGCTGGTCTAGAGGCATTGTCTCATTAGAGATTCAGACTTGCAGGTAACTTAGAAATTTGAAAAGATGTCAGAGGATGAATTTAGAAATTTGTTGTGTGTTGGAAATGCTTTGTAGTATTGGTCAGTTTTTGATTATTGGTTGTAAAGCCTTTCCAGGGGTTCCCAGAATTGAGTAATGCCTGGGATTGTCATCTGAGACATTGGTAGTCATCTTAGCCTCTCTACAGGTGTTAAAACACTAATTTTGGTGGCACTATGAAAAGCAGGTGTATAAATAAATAGCTATCTAGAGCAATGGTTGTGGAAGGGGTAATTTTGCTCCCCTTAAGGGACATTGGGCAATGTCTAGAGACATTTCGATTATCACAACTAGTAGGTAAAGGCAGGAATGTGGCTAAACATCTTATAATGCACAACAATGTCAATAATGATGCTATTGAGAAACCCTGATTTGATTAATAGACAGTTTGATAGATAGTAATATGAATAAAGCATCTATAATAATAAAAGCATAATAAGCAAGGGAAGCCCGGGTCCTGGGTGCCGGAGGGAAGCCGGTGCCGGCAGCCTGGGGAAAGAAGGCCTCTAGTGTGTATATATATAAATCTTAGTTTGGGGGTATTTTTCTCAGAGTTTAAAGTTATTTAAGGAAACAATTCATTTCGATTCCTAGGCCCATCAGGAAATATTCAATATGGTGGTTTTGGCCACGTCACACATAAACCCTTTCAAAACCGCCAGAGCCCGAGCCAGGAAGCTCACCCATCCCTCAAAGCTATTCCTTTGGACACAGGGCTGTGCTGGTTAGAGGCATGCTAGTTCAGAGGCTTAGGGCACCACCCACTGAAAGAGCCTTGAGACAATTGAGCATCCCTGATGTAATCTCTTTACTGTACCATTCTACCTGTGCCCCCCTTGATTTTGAGGTACTCCCGGCATTGCACCAAAGGGTCAGTCTTTAATTGACCTCTGCCCTCTCTAGCTCACCCTCCTAAATATATGAACTGAACATTGGGAAAACAAAAAATGTAAGAGGTGGCATGGATGTGAATTGCACCTGAAGTTCAAAATTATTTGCTTTGCCAATTTTTAAGGAATTTGTACCTAATGACAACTTTTTGTTATCTTTTGTTTCCATAACTATGAGTGATTCCCTGAAGTTTTGTAACACTTTTCTTGTATTCTATTTTAGGTCTATTTCTAATGAAAAAGTTAATCTTTTTAATTATAAGGTATGAAAATAAAATGGGCTTTATTTGATAAATAATGTAAGAAGGAACAACGTGGTGTAGTGATGTGGCTACAATTAATAAAGTATAGCTTGAAGACTTTAAAATTGTTTTGAAAACTAGCTTTTGATCGGAGATGTTTTTCTGTGGTCCTAATTGGTGATACTGCTGTAAAGGAGCAAGGTAACTTCTAGCTAAAAGGATGGCAATGAATTTCTGCTTCATACTTGTACCCTTTAAGATAGATTTAGCTTCATGTAACCCAAAACAAACAAACTCAAAAAACCACTGTCAGTAGAACTCAAATGACTTAAATAAGCTAGAAGTTGATTTCTCTCTCCTCTCTCTCGGGTGAAAGCAGTCCAGAGCAGGCAGTCCAGGGCTGGTGTAACTGTTCCACAACATCCAGCCGAGCCTCCTCCTGGCTGTTCTGCTAGCCTTGGTGTGAGGTCTTGTCCTCTAAGATGGGTGCTTGGGCTCATGTTCATTGATAAACTCTGACCTTGGCAGTTGGCTGCCAGCACAGATGCAGGCCTGACTGGGTGACATAATCCTAGCTTGGGCATATAAATTATGTAGCAAAGGCAAACTAGCTACTACAGACCTGCGGCAGGCGCCTCATAGGTGCAGCACACCACCTCTATCCAGCCTAGATGTTACCTGCAGTTAGTGATATGCACTTAGCTTGCCTATGTGGGTCAGACAGTTCAGTACCAGGCAATTTGGTGAAAAGACCTAACCTCATTTCTCCTGCCCTGAACCATATCCCTCAGAGCTTGGGCTCTGCTAGGTCAGGTTTCCTCTTTTGTAATAAAACGTATTCACTTGGCTTTTGATCTTTGATCTTCTAGTGTTTTTCTCTAATATCCTTGTGTACACTTTGCAGCCAGCGTGAAGGGGGAAGGGAAGATCACCCTTCTCTTTTAAGGACACTGCTGAGAAGTCACACTGCTCTTCCACACACTGCTCTTCCAGTTATATCTCATTGGCTAGAACATAGTCACATGGTTGTTAATTTCAAGGGAAATAGTTTTTTGGATGGGAGATAATGGACTCAGCAAAAAAAAACCTCTGGCGTTCTTGTTACTAGCACACTTTGAAATAATACTCAAAATGCGAACTCATGATAATATTAAGAAAAACAACTATATAACCTCATCAAGGCTCTCAAATGGTAAAAATAAGTTATTATTTATGGCATTTAATTACTGGTTAGGTGCTGTTTTTCCTTTCTTTTTTTGATATCTCTGTGATTTCATTCCTCCCACCTCCTCATTTCCAAAAGAAAACGAATTTTATTTTTTCTTATAGGACTTTCCGTGACATTTCTGAAGATCTGAAATCTTCAGGAGACTGACATGGCTTCTGCTTCAGTGATTTCTCTAGGAAGTTCAACCTTGACTGTGAGTTCAGCCCAGCTGTGTCTCCGGTCCTTTCGGCTGCGCCTCGCACGCAGAGGCGGGGGCAGAAGCAGAGTCTCCTGGCCTTCCTACAGAATGCGTGGACAAGAGCCAGCTTGCTGTGAGCTGCTTTGCATTTGAAAGCACAGCGTTAGAGCTCCGAGATGTGGTTTGCTCACCTAACTGTCGCTCAGATGGCTTAGTTAAGAGTTTCAGTGTATACACTGGTACCATGGCTTGAAATTTACCCCCTTGCTTATCTGTATTATTATAATATGTATTTATAAAGTTATTTTTAAGAGCCCTAAACTACCTACTGTTAAAAGGACATACATGTAATTTTTCTCCTGTTTTAAGAAATCTGTTCATAAACTTTTCTACAACAGTCACTTTTCAATGAAAAGGGCTTTCACTTTTGATTAGGTAGTTGCTTGAGCAGGAAAAATGTGTCTTCTACCCTTTTCCCACAATGTGTGCTCCTCTCTAAGGAAGAACCAATCTTCCGTGTAAGGGCAGGTGGCTCAATTCAAGTTCAGTTAGTTGTGTGTTGCAACCAAAGGAGAGACAGACGGACTGAAGATCTCTCTCTCTCCTTTCTTCTGTGCCATCCCCCCATTACACTGTTGCCAAATTTCTAAAACTTGGCAGACCAATGGCATTGAAGTGAAATACATGTCAGCTGCTATTAGTGGTAACAGTATGATAGAATTCATGTTGGGGGTTTTTTCTTTCCAAATGTTTCAAGTGAAAAATCTCAGGTGCACCAGGACTCTGATTTGGTAAATGTATCCCTGTTTCACCATTTGGAATTCTGCCACTTGGTTACTTACAGACCAGAGTTTTATATTTATGTAGTATTTTCCCACCACTTAGCGCAGTGCCTTGCACATGAGACTGAGATGAATGCCTGTTGAATTACATTGTAACTTCTTAAATTTATCAGATATCACAGTAAGCAGCATAATGCTTTACATTTTACAAAGTCTCTTTGCCTGTAATTATTTCACAACAACTTCACATAACCTTTCATACAGCATTATGTTGTTTTATAACAGTTTCACACATGATGAAGCTAAGGTTTAGAAAACTGACCAACATAAAGTTCAGTAAGATTTGACCTCAATCTTCAGACTCCGTAAGTCTGCAAACTCTGCTTATGCTGTAGTGTTTCTTCTACTACCTTACAGTTTTCCGTGCTGTGAGATAGAATAGGTGTCCTTGGACTTGTCCTCTGTTCATGAGGGCCGGGACTAGCACCCAGCTCTTAGCTCTGTGCCCTTGCCACTGGATAAAATAATCCTCGGGCTCTGTCTCTGCCCCAGGGGAATGTGGAGGAGAAAGGCTTCTTAAGAATCAGAGATCACCGGTTTGGAAAACACTTAAAAGTAGAAATTATTTTATCTCAAACACTTTTTCACTAAAAAGCACAGTTAGTATAACTAGCTTAAATTTATTCTGATATTAAGAAAAACTCCATTTAGAAGAGAGGCTACCATGAAGTCTTTGTTTATACAGTAGACTGTGCACATCTCGAATTTTTCTTATGAACCCTTCAACAATTATAATTTGATATAACACCAGTGTTACATTTGACCACTAATTACTTTCTTTAGTTAGTGGTTTAATCATTTATTCAGTAAAACATTTGCTAAGAGTTTGCCATGCTCTAGGCCCAAGCCAGGCACTGTACAGGTTGCTGTAGGGGATAGCTCATAAGCAGGCCTTCTCTTCCGGTAAATCTTAGCCAGATCATGTGTATTGCTAAGATAAAAAAATTTGCATTAAAGGGGTTAAAAAAGAATTCGGGTTTGTATTTGTTGATTGTATACTGGTAAGTTTATAGCTGTAATTTGCACGTATTCACAAGAGGTAAATGTTGTACACAATGAGTTGGGTGCCTATACAGATTATGTTCTTTCAAAGTGCTGGTCATAATTATCTAGGCTGTTAGAGGGGGAACTCTGAGCTCTAAGAGACGAGGTTAGAGCTGCCAGAATGAGCAGTGATGTAATATCACCCTGGAACAGCAGGAACAGAGGTGCCCTAGTGCTACCCAGGCCTTATCAGGAATGGAAGTGCCCCAGCACTCCAGCCGCTGCATAAGGACGGGGAAGGCACGCTGGCTAGGAGAGGTCTTCCTGGAACCCTCACAAACATGCCCCCCAGGTAGAGTGAGGGTGTGCAGAATCTCCACAGAGCATAGGGAGCAGGTGGCATGAAAAGGTAGGAGTCTCACGCTCAAGTTTTAAAGATGACCAGCCCTCAGATTCTCAGGTCGGATCTGACCCAGAAAGAGGGAGAAAATGCATCGATGAAGTAGAAGTAGCTTCAGTAAAAACTGAGTTCAGAAATCCTACCACAGTGTCTTGCCTTTTACAGCTCGATTAAAGATTAGTTTTAAGTTCAAATTCACTATTCGGTTATAAACTAAATGGAGGAGATAAAAACATGCCCTTCCCCCCCTTCCTCAGAGAACAGGCATGGGGTATTCAGCATAAACTCCATATATCAGTCCTGCTTCAGTTCCAAAATTCTTACCATACTCTCTGTTCCTGGAAGTGACCTCTGTCAGACTGCTTTAGATACCAGTCTTATTTATTTTT
>NW_006296226.1:2081306-2084929 GCF_000327345.1 Myotis davidii | reverse complement strand
TCTTCCATAAGAGGTGGTGAGCTGGCAGAGTGTTCCCTTGACCTCCGAAACTGGTGTAGAGCGACCCTGGGCAGTGGGAGGATAGCCAAGAACTGTTATGGAGATGCTGTATTTAAACAAACTCAGTAGCTCTTGGAAATGGCAGCTGTTTATTCCAGTTAAAAAGGGCTGCTCCAGGGCTTACAGATAAAATCCTCTGGCTGACCTTGGTCTTAGCAGGAACCCATCAGTGACCCTTCAGGACTTCCTAGTGCCACTAGTTCTCACTTTCATTGTATTTAGCTGTTCAGGAAGTGTCCCTGCTGGGCAAGAAATACTCAGAAATTCAGGCCATGAGGGTTACATTAGCGCAGAGTAATTTTAGGTGAGCTCTCTGTGGCTTTCCACCGCAGGTTTATAGGAAAAACCCCTTCGGAACTTCCCATAGTCTGGTCCTGACCTGAGGGTCTTACAAGAATTTTACAGTAGGCACTTCACAGTGGAAATAGCCTCTGAGAATAAACTTACACATGCTAGTTCCAGCTAAAAATAAGTACTTTTGTTTTTATTCTTGCCTTTACATAGTTTCCAATCAAAATATATTCATTTTATTAATTTACTGAGGACCTGCAAAAAAAATGTGCATACTCTCTGAAACACTGAGCAGTTATTTTTTTGATAGACCTGATTTACAGTTCTTTTATTTTTAAACTGTCTGTCTATTGGCATCACAGACATTCTGTGCTGGAATGGGCCTTATATAATTAGGTGGTTCTGTCATTGTCTAGACAAGGGAACAAATCCATCGGTCCAACGGCTTTTCTAACACACACAGCCAGTTAGGAACAATTCAGAGTAGAGTACAGTTCTCTTTCTCTCCCAGCCCATTGTTCTGCTTCTGTTTCCCTTTTCCTCATAGTCGAGTAGCTCTTGGAAAAACATGTTTCTTGTAGCAGTTGTTCAAGTGGATGTTATGAGATGGTATCAGAGAATAAAGTGTGCATGGGGGAGGGGACGCCAAGGTCAATTAAAATTGAGAAATGCTGAGTTTGTTTTCTTCCTGTAGGACTTCTCGGAGTTTTTGACGTGCTAGTAGTCTATATTGTGAATTTATGAGAGCGGACAAAGACTGTTCACTTAGACTTATTTGACCTTTAAACTGCGGCCCCATCCTTCTTTTTCTCAGAGCATCTCAAAGTAGTACTGGTCCTTTGGGAAACATAGCTCTACAGTAAGTTTACAGCTTTTGTAGAAGACATCCTTAGTGGAATTTCTGAAAGGTAAATCTGTTACCGTGGTACCCTGTAATCGTAACAAATCTCAAAGTTTACTGAGAACACTAGAAAGAAAACACATTTGCCCTTCGGAGCTATATGAAAAGTATAAGGAGTCTTACCACCTATGGTGCATAAAATCAGTATTTGTGTTTAGTTTTGCAAGTTTTTCAAGGATCAGTTAATGTGCAGATATAGTGGTGATATATTGGTATTACATTTTAATAATGCTTTTTTGTGTGGCACTTTATCGTTTTCAGGTTGCTTTCATAACAACCCTGTGAGAAAGGCAGGTGTTGAGTATTATCAGATGAGGCACTGGAGGCTCAGAAAGGTTTTTGTGATACCCCCCCCCCCCGATGTTTATGACACAAAGTAATGGAGCCAGAATTCAGTTTCAGAATTTCTGACTCCAAGTCCAGAGTTATTTGCACCTGGTTTCTTGTTTTCCTTCTAGCTTTATATTTTACACTGAAAGGTGTGGAAGCAATTCTTAAAGTAACATCATTTTGGCTTATTATCAAACACTGTTTCTTCTTTATTGCAGTGACTCAGAATTTAAGGAGTATTACAGCTGTCCCAAAGAAAACCCTCCTTTTGTCCCTTGCACTGCCAATTTGTTTAGGTGACTGGAGTGTATAACAGGCACCATTTGATTTTGAAACCAAGATTGGATATGTAATTGTGATTGCTTATGTAGTTTTGGAAAATGTACCATCTCTGCATTCTCAGGCAAAGTGGAGATGAGATGGTGTGAAAATAAAAAAAGAATATTCAAATACAATACACCTTTGTTCTCTCACAAATGCTGTTTCTTAGCTTTAACTTGCTTTGACAACCTACTGATGTAAGTACTTTGTAAATGTAAAATATTTATATTTTGAAATAAAATAACTGGTGTTGAATGAATCAGGTGGTAAACTTAGTCTCATTTATGTTGAGAAATTTGATCTTTAGTAAAATCACAAATACATTGTCACTTGGGTCTTAAACTTCTCCTTCGGCACCAGTGCTTGCACTGAAGTTTTATGAAATAAGGGCGACTTACAAAAGGAAGATGTCTGTGAGGTGTGGATGCTCAGCACCTTAAAGAGGTAAAAGGATCCAAGCTGAGGTTGGAGCCCTCAGTACCCAGGATAAGGTGGCCTTAAGCTGGGTGGATAGGGAAATGATGAGGTGGATGGCTGAGGAGTAAGAAATCAGAGGGGGGAAGGTTGTATATAGGAACTGTACCTTTTGAATGAACAAAATTAGCCCACGTTATGGCTTTATTCAATACCAGAGACACAGGTGCAGCCCTGGCACCTACGCCCAGCAGCTCCAGCCGGCAGACGGCCGAACCCACGGTGGAAGTCCTGTGAAACTCGTTTCAGTGATGCTTGTGGAAGAGCTGGCTGACACCTGGAGTTGGCGGTGTACAGCCCATCAACCTGACATTATGGATGGAGAAAGGAACCTGGCTGAGGTGTGAGGGTGGACTAGCCAGTCACACAGTTTTTCTACTCTCACGGTTTCTGGTTGGTAGATGATGCCTGTTCCCAAAGCATTTCTTCATGCATCTCAGTCCGTTGCATGAGGCTAGACCTGCAGAGGGAGTGTGCTCCTGACAACCTCCTTCGGCTTTGCCCTGGAATCCGCAGGCGAGGGTATTCAGCTCCCCCATGCCAATCCCGCAGGGGCTCTGTGCTTCTCAGCCTCACCCTTACCGAGTTTAGTCAGAAGTGAACACTAATGGTCTGTTCAGGCAATGAACAGCTGCTAAGAGACTGTTCTGTGCTAAGCACCAGGGGAAAAATAATTTTGAAAAGTGGTTTCAAAAAGTAAATAGTATTGAACTGTAGGTGTAGCTTTTCCATAAGCTCTATTTAATTTCCTTTTCAAGAGTAATTCCGAACAATAGCCTGAAAGATACCCAATACTCCTTAATTGCATAATCAAATATTTCATCTTCAATCCAGCTCCAAGTATTGTGAGAAAGGTACAGTCGCAAAAGGAGCCGCGTGGCGGGGAAATGGGATCTCAGAGGCGCTATCACCAGTGGAATTCCCGCCGCAGGGCAAACGCCCTCCCTTGAGACTGGACCCTGGTTCTGCCCTCCCAGCTAGTTTCAGCCCCAGCGCAGCTTCTGCAAATGGTCGCTGAATGGGAGTTAGAACGAGTCATCGATCCCAGGACCCCAGGACGAGCAGCTTTGCTGGGGACGCTGGTCCTTGTCGTGGTCAGAGGCCGCGGGAGGCCCTCGGGTGACCTGTTGATTCCAGTGGGGCGAGACGTGCGTGGGAACCACTGAAGAGTGGTCTCAGGAGACAGACGGGGCGGGGCCCGGGCTAGGGGCGGGGCTTCGGGGCGAACCCCAGACAAAAGCGCGTT
>NW_006296226.1:2073502-2080665 GCF_000327345.1 Myotis davidii | reverse complement strand
CTTCCCCCCGCCAGGGTGCGTGCGGCTCGCCCGGCTCCCATTCACCGCGGCCGCCCTGCCCCTTCCCCTAACCTGCCTGCTCACCCCACTGGGAAGAGTGAAGTGAAGGACTGTCTGATAGTTAATCCGGACACACATCTTTTTTTTCTTGCCAAATTCCATTTGGGATTTATGGTTTATTGTATTTGCTGGTCCTAACAGAAGTCTGGAATCAGCTCATGGATGCGCTTAGTTTTAGAGAAGTTTTCGTTACCGTGAGTCGAGCTGTACACCGTCCGCCGCCCGAGGGCTCGAATTCCTCACCTGGATCAGTTGTGCGCCAAGCCCTGGGTGTGTGTGTGTGTGTGTGTGTGTGTGAAGAATTCCGTGCCTGGGGGAGCGCGTTGGCGTTGTGTGACTCACAACTAGGCTGCAACGTCCTGATGACTCACTAGTATTGCCGAAATTTTCGAGGTAGAGGGATTCTTCAAGAATCAAGACTATACCTGACTCTAATGTTTTTTTAGAAAAATCCTTTCTTACAGCATCCTTGACACCTAGTCGCCAGTCCCTTCTTTAAACGTGTTCAGTGAGGGGAAGCTGGGAGCTGGTCCCTAGAATTTTAAATGCCATCTCTTCTCCCTCCCACTCCTGCAAACACTGGAAATGAGCAGTCACACGTGTCCCTAGATTCCCGTTACGCTGATTAAATGAACAGCTCCATTTTCTCCCTCATCTTAGCCTGGCTAACAAAACAGGTAATGAATACACCTGACCAGCTCCCCTCCCCCACCCCTTCCATGCCTGAGAGAGGCACTGACCGGTGGAAGGATTGCTAGGATCACTTGGTTATGTCTGCACTGCCCCTCCCCCCAAAAGAATACCACCACCACCAATACAACCACAGCCCCAGGAGACACAGAAATAAGAGAGTGGTGGAGTTCAAGTTGACAGGGTTTTCTTCTTTTATTTAACATTGACTCTACGACAGGCCATGTTCTGAGCACTTTATAAATATTAACTCATTGTCTTAACAATCCTGTGAGGTAGATAGATGTTTATTCTTATTATATGGCCGAGCGAACGGAGAAAGAGTGACGTTAAGTAACTTGTCATGGGACTGAACTATAAACGTCAAACTGGGATTTGAACCCAGGCAGCCTGGCTCCGGGGTCTAGGGCGGCTCTTAGCAACTGCCTGTGCTGTATCCTTTCTAGCAAGTGGAAGCAGTGACGAGGTCAGCTAGTAGTAGGTCCAGAGAAGAGAGTCTACAATGGAAAAACAAGCTCAGGACGGTTGTAATCTGAAGAAATGGTAACTTTTTCACAGTATCACTGCTAAAAACGGACCAGTCCTACAGCTGTGCCTTGTGTAATTCTGGGGTAAAAGAGGGTGGCGGGAGGAGGAGAGCGGAGGAGGAATGTATAAATCGCTGCTGAGAGTTAACTAGAGGTCAGTGCCAAAGAGGGAAATACCAGTTTTTTTCCTTCCCTATTAAAGACTCATTCAGGCCCATAGCTGAGGTTCTGCATCCCACACGTTCTATAGCCACAGCAGTATCTTTAGCACAATACCATGACTGATGATCCTAATGACAGACTGTACTCAACAAGAAAAAAGTTAAATTATGCTTAAAATGAAAAAAAAAAAGTATAAAGCATGGCCAGAACGCTGTTAACAAAACAGGAATGTGTGGAGTGCAATTAAACATGATTTTTGCTAGCCTGTGTGGCTCAGTGGTTGAGCATCCACCCTTGAACCAAGAGGTCACCACCAGTTTGGTTCCTGGTCAGGGCAGAAGCTCAGGTTGCGGCCTTGGTCCCCAATAGAGGGTGTGCAAGAGGCAGCAGATGGATGTTTCTCTCTCACTGATTTTCTACCCTTCTCCCTCCCTCTCTGAAAATCAATAAAAACATTTTTTTAATAAAATGATTTTTAAGTTTCAGGAAATGTTAGCAGTTTAAAGCTGCAGCTCTCTAGAAAACTCATGTCCAAGAATCTCTTTTTCTAAGGATGCTGCATTATTATGCAACTCATGCTTCATCATCTTACCCAAAAAAATATTTCAAGCATTTTAAGAAAGCATTTGTTGTGTGCTTGCTAGTTGCTGCTTTTTGAGGGTCTTGTATTGTGGTTGGGAGACGGGTGTACAAAATAGCACATCAAGTGTCAATTGAACATTATAAATAGTAAATGCTCTAGCCCTAGCTGGTTTGCTCAGTGGATAGACTGTCGGCCTGCGGACTTAAGGGTCCCGGGTTCGATTCCAGTTAAGGGCACATGCCTGGGTTTTGGGCTTGATCCCCAGTAGGGGGCACGCAGAAGGCAGCCGATCAATGATTCTCTTTCATCATTGATGTTTCTCTCTCTCCCTCTCCCTTCCTCTCTGAAATCAATAAAAATACATTTTTAAAAAATAGTAAATGCTCTAAGAGCTCAGAGGAGACATGGATGAGTCAGGAACACAATGCCATAGAGGAGCCAGTCTTGAGGTGAACAAGGTGGGCTAGCATTGTACAGTTTAGTGAGTTTCTACTCTGATACCATCTAACCCAGGGGTGGGCAAACTTTTTGACTCGAGGGCCACAATGGGTTCTTAAACTGGACCGGAGGGCCGGAACAAAAGCATGGATGGAGTGTTTGTGTGAACTAATATAAATTCAAAGTAAACATCATTACATAAAAGGGTACGGTCTTTTTTTTTTTTTTAGTTTTATTCATTTCAGGCGGGCCGTAGTTTGCCCACGGCTAATCTAACCTCTCTGTCTCTCCAAGTGAAAAGTTCTAGGAATGCAAGATTGAGTCAATATTAGACAATTACATACAATATCCTGCATTACCATATTAGAAAAGATGTATTTTCTTATCATTAGATGCAGAAAAAGCGTTCAGTTAAATTCAACTTCTAATCATGATCAAAAGCACTTAAGAAACTAATAACAGGAGAAAACTTCCTTATTCTGATAAAGTATATTTGCAGAAAACTTACAGTTAACATCATAGCAATAAGTAAAAAAAAAAAAAAAAATTTGTAGTCCTCACCAAGGATATTTTTTATTAACTTTAGAGAGAAAGAGAGGTGAGAGAGAGAGAGAAAGAGAGGTGAGAGCAATATTGGTCAGTTACCTCTCCCTGACTGGGGATCGAACCCGAAACCTAGGTATGTGCCCTGAAGGGGAATTGAACCTGCAGTCCTTTTGGTGTACAGGACAATGCTCCACCCAACGGAGCCACCTGGCCAGGGCTCATCAGGATTTTTAAAGGTAGAATTTGGTAAAGGTAATCCTAAAATTTATATGAAAGAGTAAAGAGCCAGGAATAGTCAGAAGAGAAGCAGCGTGGGTGGGCTTACTCTACCAGATTTCAACAGCTATTACAAAGCTATAGCAAATTAAGGTAGTGTGGGTATAAGGATAGAGATGGACAGATAGAGTAGTGAAACAGAATTCGAACCTAGAAACAGATCCACACATATGTGGAAACTTGGTAAATCACAGAATTAGCTCTGCTGGTCAGTGGGAAAAGGAAGAAATTTTATAAAAAACGGGTCTGGACCCTGGCCAGTGCTTTCAGTGGTTAGAGCATCAGCTCTAGCACCGAAGGGTTGCAAGGTTGATTCCCTGTCAAGGGCATGTACCTGGGTTGCAGGTTTGCTCCTGCCCCAAGTCAGGGTGAGTGGGGGAGGCAACCAGTTGATGTGTGTCTCTCACATTGATGTTTCTCTCTCTCTCTCTCTCCTCCTGCTTCCTTCCCTTTCACTCTCTGAAAAGCAATGGAAAAAATATCCTCAGATGATTAACAACAACAACAAAAAAATAAAAATAATGGGTGGGGGGCAATTGGTCATCTAAATAGAAGCACATGGAACTGGATCCATAGAGCAACTCCTGTGTGTGTGTTAGAGACATGGATTAGAATTTCGGTTTTTCTTCTTTTTTTTTTTTTTACTTCTATTGGCCTCAAACAGGAAACAACCTAAATGTAGGATGTTTAAATAAATTGTGCTATGTTCATACAATGAGATACTCTACAGCAGTGAAATGAATGAACCATGGGTATAATTATCTATATGGATGGATCTCAAAAAACGTAGTGTTGAATGAAAAAAAATTAAAGGTTCAAAACCTAGCAAAACAAAACCATATATCATTTAGGGATATAACACTTGTGCAGCAGTTATAATAAGGGAAGGATGAGCACCAGATCGGGACAGTGTTCTTTTCCGGGGGAGGGAGTGATGTGGAAAGGGAGGGGCCCACGGGCACTTGGGTTGTCAGAGGTACTGACTGTTCTCTTCAGCTCACCGTGGTTGCATATGTCTTCCTTTCATTTCTTTAAACTGTACGTGTGTATGTGATACGCACTCATTTCTTACATATTTCCTAACTCAGACCATTTTTTAAAAAGCTCTGGGCTAAGTCCCAAACCTATTTCCTGCAGAACAACTCCCCACCTCCTTTAATAATCACTTTATTCTTCCTGTCAAAACTCCCACTCCCAGTCTTAAACTGTTTTTATGCAAGGAAGGGCAGGGGGGACCTGCCACGCAGCTCCACCCTGGTGTGGAATGTTATCCTACCACCCACTAGACTTTTCCTGTCGGTGACAGATTTACTTCCCTCTCCATTGTGCAGACCCCTCACAGTTCTGAGGAGCTCGCCCTGTCTTCCCATTTCTCTCTGCAGTGTCCTGGAAGCTTTTCAGGATCCTTGTCTCACTAAGGTGGAGATAAACAGGGTACATAGGGGGGGCCCCGTTGCTGATTTGTGTATGTGAATATATGTGTGTGTGTTGTTTTGTTTTTTAAAAATATATTTCATTGATTTTTTACAGAGAGGAAGGGAGAGGGATGGAGAGTTAGAGACATCGATGAGAGAGAAACATCGATCAGCTGCCTACTGCCTACTGGGGCTGTGCCCGCAACCAAGGTACATGCCCTTGACCTGGAATCGAACCTGGGACCCTTCAGTCCGCTCTATCCACTGAGCCAAACCGCTTAGGGCTATGTGGGTTTTTAATTGCAAAGATAAAACGCACAAAATCCAAACACGACAGTGGTGGATAAAGTAAGCGTAATTGCTCCTTTTTCTTACTCTTAAAGCATCTCCCATGGTTTGATGTACTTTCATATTGGTTTCTGTAGTCGATTAGCTGATGTTTATGTCTAATGATTTTAAGCATTTACTGATGAGTGTCGAGGGAAGAATGTCCAGCCTGAAGGAAGGTCTCATAGGAATTTATTTGAGTCAAAGTGATGACAACTGCCAGGCAGCCAAACCTCAACAGACTGAGGAAATGCCCTGGAGGGTGGTAGTTTTGCAGCTTATTTTATACATAAAGAATTAAAGGAGACACAGCGGTGTGGGTTACATAAGACCCACGGGTTGTAGATTAGGGAGGTGGGAGAAAGCAAAGTAGGGAATCTGAGATTAGAGGAAAAAGCAAAACAGAGACACGTACTTTACTTCTCTTACAGCGGTGGGTACAGGACAGTTAACACAGCACAGCAGGTTATGTGGGCAACAAGATAACAATGTGGTCTGTGCTTGGGCCTGTGCTTGGGCCTTCGGGGTCCGGAAAAGATTTTCTCACATTCCAGAGGTCTGTTATCTTAGATGCGCAAAGACAAGAGACAGTTTCTTTTTCTCTTGTCTTTGCACATCTAAGATAACAGACCTTAGGAATGCTACACGTGACTACCCACCGTGACCGCTATTAGTGAGGAATTTTTACGTTCAGACCACCCTGCGTGCTTACTTTTCGGTCACTGGGTGTGTAAGGCCCGCCATGCAGCCTTCCCCTGAGCTTGTCAGGTGTAGTATGAGGCCCAGGAGTTAAACCCAGAGACAAACTTCTCTGTCCTGGGCTGGCTTTTTTATTCTTCAGGTCTCAGGGAATTAAGTCTTTGTTCTTTTATATGGGCTACGGCCATTTTTTTTTTTTCTTCCTGGTCTTTGCTTTCTCGCCTCCCCACAAAATCAGTAAGTAAACGAAGAAAATCGACTTCAATCAAGAGATGACTGTTAATTACTCTAGGAAAGAAAAATAACATCACAAGCCTGAGGGAAAAACAGAGATTCTAGAAGTGTGGACAGTGTCATACCTAACAATTATGAGGTGTTGCACTGTTTTACATTTACAAGTGTATCCCCCACAGTGCCCTGGTGGGATGGGTGCTCATCCGATTCCTGTTTTCACAGGTGAGAACACTGAGTCAGAGAAAGGTTAGATGATTTGCCGCATGGCCGAGCCAGAATTCAAACCCAGGCAAGGGGACACCATAGATCGGGCTCTTGTGCAAGTTTATGGTTTGTTAGAGATTGGTACTTCTTGACACTGTTGGTTAGAAGGTATCGAGTAAGCCCTAGTTCTTACTCTTTTATTCCACAGCGGAGTTCTTCATTGTATCAGATTCTCTTTCTCCCCCAGGGAAGCCTTCTCTGCTATTCCCCGTCCCCCCCACCCCCCCGCCGCCCAACTCAACCAGGCGTTCTCTAGGTTAGTGTCAGGGCAGCTCCAGGTTGTGATGCCCAGTATAAGATGCCTCCTATTTTGCAGAACAATAGGTAAAATATTTTTTGGCACATTAGATAATTTACAAGGCACTGTCATCAGCTGTCTTTCCCTTGATCCTTAAGACAATCCTGGAGGAAAGAGGAAGTGTAGTGATTACGAGTGGAGGCAACTTATTGTGACCTTGGGCAAATACTTATCCTCTTCAAATTTTAGGTTCTTTATCTGCAAAATGCGGGTGGTAAGAATATCCACCTCATAGAGATATAACCACTCAATGAATCAACACATGTAAAGCACATAAAATCGTGCCTGCTACTGTTGTGCTTAATGTTACAGGTTACCTATTTTTATTTTTTTGCACGATGAGGAAATTGAAGTTTGATCTGAATTTTGTAAAACTGTGTTTAAATGTGTATATAAACAAGACTGAACGAATTATGCCAAAATGCTCATGGGATAGTGGAATTATGGGGGATTTTTATTTATTTTTATTTATTTAGGCTTTTCTAATACCCCCCCCCTTTTTTTTAACAACATGAATAATAATTTTTAAACCTGCCTTTTTAAAAGTTTGGTCATGGAAGCAAGCAGGAGAACCAAGATGGCGGAATAGGTTAACGCCGGAGTTTGCTGCCTCGAACAACCACTTCAAAAGTGAAACTAAAAGA
>NW_006296226.1:2047777-2072799 GCF_000327345.1 Myotis davidii | reverse complement strand
TAAAAGTTTGGTCATGATTCTAGGGTATACTAGTAAGTAGACCTCTTAGTAAGGAATTTTATAAATTGACTTGGCTCCTCTGTCAATTTTAAGGGCATACCTCTGTTTGGACTGTAACATTTTCTAAACTGCTTGGAGTAAGAGGAAGTCAGCCAGCCACACCTAATTATGCACCGGAAGGATGCTTGTAGTGAAAGCAAAGTGTGTGTTTCAGAACTGAACAATAGTTGATACTTTAGCCTAATTGCAGGATCTTTTCTTTATGATTGAAAGTTTAAAGCTTTATGTAAATGAAGGGTTTGACAAACTGAGTTTGTTCCCAGGTGGTTGTTTGGAATAATCAATGGTGACCAAGCCCTGGGTTCTCCAGGTGGCCTGAAGAGTTCCCCAGTCTATCGGATTTGGAGGAAAACTAAGCTGATGCTAAAGGATTCATATTGGTCTCCCTGCTTCCCAGCAGCATGGCCCACAGTCACCCACAAAATTCACCCACAGCAACTCCTCTTTGACATGATAGCCTAATGGCTTTAGGTAATATTTTATTTTGAAGACAGTGTTCGGCCACCCATGATAGCCTAATGGCTTTAGGTAATATTTTATTTTGAAGACAGCGTTCGGCCACCCTCAAAAAAAAAAAAATCAGGAAGGACAGTACTGGGTGGGCTTTGGTGTCAGACAAACGTGGGTCCACATTCTAAACTAGGCCACTTTTTAGCTCTGTGAGTCAATACTTCCCTTCACTCAGCCTCAGTTTTCTTATGTTTAATAATACCTGAGAATTAAATAAGAGTTAATTAGAATATACCTTGAGTGCTTGCCATCAACTTGGTACTTTGTTAAACACAGAATGTGGATCGTTTCATTTAATCCTCTTAACAGCATCATAAGGCAGAGAAGGCAGCATGACTAACTGGTTAAGAGGCTAGGCTCTGGAGTCAGAATGTCTGGGGTCAGAATGTCTCCTTGATGTCCAATTTCTTTACTCTTCATGATGTTCAATTTCTTCATTTGTAAATACCTGCTTCATTGGGATTTTTTTGAAGCATTATGGGGTAGTATTACCCTGATATCAACACCAGATAAGGACAGTACAAAGAAAGAAAAGTATAGGCCAATATCCCTGAAGAATTGAGGCAAAAAAATATCAACAGAATACTAACCAACCAAATTCAATAGCACAGTAAAAGGAGCAGACATCATGATTAAGTGGGATTCCTCTCTGCAATGCAAGGATGGTTCAACAAATGCAAATCAATAAATGTAATACACCACATTAACAGAACGAAAAGGGAAAAAATCATATGATCATCTCAATATATGCATAGAAAGCATTTGACACAATTTAACATTTTTTCATGATGAAAATGCTCAACAAATTGGGTATAACAGGACCATATCTCAATATAATAAGCCCATAGCTAACATCATCTTTAATAGTGAAAAGTTGAAAGATTTTCCTCTAAGATCAGGAACAAGACAAAGATGCCCATTCTCACTCACCTATTCAGAATAGTATTGGAAGTCTTAGCTAGAACAATCAGGCAATAAAAATGAATAAAACGCCCTACCTGGTTTGGTTCAGTGGCTAGAGCGTCAGCCCACGGATTGAAGGGTCCGGGGCTTGATTCTAGTCAAGGGAGTGGACCTTGGTTGCAGGCTAGATCCCTGGCCCTGGTTGGGGCATGTGCAGGAGGCAATCAATCTTTGTAATGTGTCTTTCTCACATTGATGTTTCTGTCTCTCCCCCTCCCTTCCAGTCTCTCTAAAAATCAATGGGGAAATATCCTCAGGTGAGGATTAACAACAACAAAAAGAATAAAAGGCATTCTAATAGGAAAGGAAGAAGTAAAATTGTCTCTATTTACAGACGGCGTGAGCTTATATATAGAAAATCCTAAAGACTCCACCAAAATACTGTTAGAACTAATAAACAAATTCAACAAAATTGCAGAATTAAAAAAAATCAACATACAATCAACTACTAATAAAAATAAAATTTTGAAAATAGAAAAAGGCAGCCTGTCATCCCTTGCTTGAAGATTCTTCTTGGTTTCTATAGTAATAGAAACTAGATTTTTCAATAGAGTATACAAATATCAAATTATAATGTTGTATACCTGAAGTTTCTATAATGTTATTAACCAGTGTTACCTCAATAAATTTAATTTTTAAAAATCAGTATACAGAAATCAGTTGTTTTTATTTCTTTCTTTTCCTTTTATTTTTATTTAAAAATATTCATTGTTGAAAGAAACCAGTTGTTTTTATATGCTAACAACAAAATCTCTGAAAAATAAAGAAAACCATTCTATTTACAATAGCATCAAAGACAATAAAATAGTTAAGAGTGGGCTTAACCAAAGAGGTGAAAGATCTGTACACTGAAAACTCTAAAACTTTGATGTCTTCACAACAGGGCAACTGGCTCCCCTAAAGTGAATAATCTCAGAGTGGGAGTGAGAAGGGAGCTGCAGTATCATTTTGACCTGTCCTCAAAAGTAGCATGTTGTTGCTTCTGCTTTAATCTAAGTGCTCAGGGAGAGAGGAATGAGGCTCCAGATCTTGAAAGGTGAAATAGCAGACTCTGTGGACACACATCAAAACCAGAGAGTCTATCACTTTCCTGCTTCTGTCGCACTTACAAGAAAACACAAACTCTACTCCAACTCGTAGCCTTCGTGGCTGGTCTGTGCCTACCAGTTGGATATCAGTCTTACACTTGCCCTCTGGCCCACCCTTCTTTAACCACTTCTGGTCTTTCCTCATTCCTTAGGTGACCCCCCTCTTTTTGAAAACAGTGATTTCTTTTCCCTAGAATACTTTTTCCCTGATGTTGGCCAGCCTGGCTACTTGATGTCATTTACATTTCAGCTTAAATATCATTTTCTCATGAAGGAAGATAAATTACTTTCAGGTACACATACTTCCTATCCCATTTTCCTATTTTAATATTCGCATAGCATTTATATTTAAATTCTTTTGTTTACCTAGTTGTGTGATGATTGTATTGTGTCCCCCGACATTAGAATGTAAGCTCCATGAAAGCATGGGCCCTTCTTGTTCATTGCTGTTTCATCATCGCTTGGAATTTTATTTGGCTTATGATAGGTGTGCAACAAATATAGTTTATATAATTCAATTGTTAATTCTACTAGACGGTTAACGAGACGGAGGCCGGATTGTAATGGTCTTGTTTACTGATGCATCCTCAAGGCCTGGCATCTAGGAAGTGTTTAAAATTTGAAAAACAATATTATAGATGAGGACATGTAAAGAGATTAAATAGATGTCCCTAGGTCATGTAGCTAATCAGGACAGAGCCAAGGCCCACACCCAGGCCTTCCTGGTTCTAAACTATTAATACCATAACATAGAACGTGCTTGGCACATAATTATTGGCCAGGCAGTGATTCCCTTCCTGTTCTCTTAATTCTCTATCTGGTCTTTGCTACTACATTTATACAAAACACTTCAAAGTCATGTTCCATGGCCATCTACTATTTAGGATCTATACTTTATGTAACATTCTTTAAATATTTTTATATGTCAGCAAAGTTCACGTGCTAATTTTATAAAACATTCTGAAGATTTATCTTTGTTTCAACCGGCTTAACTTGTTACCTTTTGTATTTTATTTCAGGGCCCGGAACCAAGTGTTCAGACTCTTGGTTATTTCATTTACTTTGAGCTACAACAAAACTCAGGGAAGCATAAAACATAGATTATAAGGGTCATTCTCAGTATCTATTGAATTCAGTAAACATGTATGACACCATTTTGTACAAGCTCTGAACTTGTGCTAGCAGTAGAGTGGAATGCAAGGTGAAGATGCTGTCTCTAGCCCTGGCTGGGTAGCTCAGTTGGTTAGTGTCGTCCTGATACAATCAAGGTTGTAGGTTTGATCCCTGGTCAAGGCACTTACAAGTTTCAGCCAATGAATGCATGAATGGGTGGAGCAACAAATAGTTCTTTCTCTCTCTCTCTCTCTTTCCTTCCTCTCCCTTTTCTCTCACTTGAAAATCAGTTAATAATAATAAAATGCTTTCTACTCATAGTAGCTCAAGTCATAGCAAAAGAAACTAGACCTGAAGTGCTGTGATTTTCTGTGGATTCTCTGAATGTAATGATCTAGCCTCCCCTATTTTTCTCCTGTCTGGAAGATCTGTTGAAACACCTGGAGGGCTTCTGGAACTGCATGCCCCAGCTACCTGCCCTCTCATAAACTTGGAATTGTTATCAATGGGAGCATTGTCCTGAGGAGAGATGCAGGGTGCTTCCTGGTTGCCTCTGGGTTGAAGTATTAGACTATGAATTGGGTCTGTTAGGTTATCCAGGATGCCAGGATTAATGTACTTGGCCTTTGTGATATAGCTTCAAAAAAAGTTATTGCAATAAAACTTAAACAAGTTGCTTTTGTCTTTTATTCTTAGATTACCACCCTTATTAATCACAAAGATAATACCAAAAAGTCTGATAAAACGCTGCAAGCAATTCAGCGTGTAGGTCAAGCCGTCAACTTGGCAGTTGGAAGATTTGTTAAAGTCGGGGAAGCTATCGCCAATGAAAACTGGGATTTGAAAGAAGAAATAACCGTTGCCTGTATCGAAGCTAAACAGGCAGGTATGTGGATGTTGATGTCGAGGTGTGTTGATACCAATTGTATTGCGTTGGATACAATGACAAATTATCGTCTCATTTTGAGTAAAGATGTGCACTGTGATTTAGCCCAATGATTATAGATGCCTGGGACATTAAAGGACAGGATTGGCTTCTAGGTCTACTGAACTGCTCTTGGCTCAAGTCCTAAGTCTGAAAGTATCATTTATCCATTTATTCTTTTAATAAATATGTTTTATTGTTATTTTTTATTTTTTAGAGAGAGAGGTAGAGGGAGAGAAACATTGATATGAGAGTGAAACATTGCCCAGCTGCCTCCTACATGCCCCGCACTGGGGATCGAGCCCACAACCCATGCATGCGCCCTGGCCTGGAATTGAATCAGCCACCTTTTGGTGCATGGGACAAGGGCCAGCCAAGAGCCACACCAGCCAGAGCTCTTTGAGTAAGTGTCTACTGAATGCTGGCTATATGCCAGGCGCTTTTCTAGGCCCTGTGTATCTAGCCATGGACAGATTAGTCAAAAGTCTGCCTTCGTGGAACTCAGATTCTGGTACAGTAAGGGAGACATACCTCTGTCCAGACCATAAACGAACGAGTCAATAGGTAATAATGTCGGTTAGTGATAGTTATCATGAAGAAAGTGACAAAGCCAGGAAGGGTTAGGAAACCTATGGAATTGTATGTTAGAGACGGTAGACGCCATTGACATTTTGGGCGGGATAATTGTTTGTTGGTAATCCTTTGATGGGGGTAGTAACCCTCCATTGTCGACTGTTTAGCAGAATCCCTAGCTTCTACCTATCAGCTGCCCGTAGGTCCCCTCTGTCCCCATTGTGACAACCCAAAAAGTCTCCAGACACCCCCAAATGTTCCCAGTTGAGAACTACTGAGTTGGGGGGTCAGGAAATCCCTCTAAGGAAGTAACATTGGAGCAGAGACTGCCCAGCTATGTGGATACCTGGGAAACAGAAGAATAAAACCAGGTCTGGCCTTCTAGGCAAAGGTAGGAACCTTGGGTTGTGTTGCAAGTGTAGTAGGGGAGCTTGTAGGTTTTGTGTAGGGTGGTGATCTGATCTCATTTATATTTTAAAAGGATGACTGCTGGCTCCTGTTTGGAGAATGGGTTTTAGGGGGTAAGAGGGTGAAATCACAGAGACCAGTTGAGCGGCTGTTGCAGCGGGTCAGGGGATAGATGGTGGTGACTTAGACCCGGTGATCGCCTTTGGGGTGGTGAGAAGAGGTTGCATTTGGTTACGTATGTCATCAAGGTGACGCTGACAGGATTTTCTGACAGTTTAGTTGTGGGATGTGACGGGAAGAGTGTAGGTGTGGAGTGTGAACAGCTGGGTAAATGATGGTGCTGTTTACTTCCACGAGCAACCCTGAGGGGGGAGCAGGTGATTTGGAGAGTCACCATCGGGGAGAGGGAGTGAGAGAGATAAGGCCAAGGAAACACAGAGAGGCCAACCAGATCAGCCATGATTCTGTATGTTACATGACTGACTGCGGGTATTATTCCGCAAATGATCATTTGAGGAATTTTGAGCCAGATGAAAGACATGTCGTTTTGTGTTAGGAATCTTCCTGGGAGTATGGAGGGAATGAACAAATGAGGGCGTGTTGAGAGAGAGTGGAGACTAAAGGCAGGGAAGGTTTTATAATAAACCAGGCTAAAGCAAGGCAGGGTCCTGGTGATGTACGGAGCAGGAAGAACGCACAAAACACCCACCAGCGTGGTGAATAGCCAGAAGTCGG
The DNA here is from genome assembly GCF_000327345.1 of Myotis davidii. NCBI lineage: Eukaryota > Metazoa > Chordata > Mammalia > Chiroptera > Vespertilionidae > Myotis > Myotis davidii. The sequence continues at coordinate 2,066,424 of NW_006296226.1, read as the reverse complement.
TCGTTGATTAAAGGAAAGGGGGGTTCTGGGTGACTCTTGGATTTCTAGCCATTCATGGAGAATAGATGCAACACTAGCTAGTTACACATAAGTTAAAGATGACAACCATGAAGCTATAAGAAAGCTTTGTGGCTTTTTCAGGGAACTGGTTTCTGAACAGTCTACACTTGCAACGACTTTATAATGTTAAGGGAGCACCGAACCTTGGTGGTGGAGCAGACCAAATGCTACCAACGCACGTACTTTAAGTTTAATGCCAGGGGTTTAGTCAGAGAGATTGAATAATGCCATATGTGCAGGCTCATGTGTAATATTTTCGGTGATTGAGAGCCACAGGAAAAAGTAACATTTTCCAGAGGTCCAGAGGGAACGTTTTCATCTTTCAGTTCTTGCTGTTAGAATGCAAACTTACACTTTTTCTCCTGCCCCTTTCTGTGTGTATGAGGTTTAATTCTAAATGTTTTTCTCTGTATATTTTGCGACATAAAACTTTGTGATAGTTCCCTATGGCTGTGTAACTAATTAACCCAAACTTAGCAACTTATACTGCAAACGTTTGTTACCTCACATGGTTCCTGAGGGCCAGGCCTCAGGGAGGGCTGACTGGCTGGCTCGGGGTCTGTCTCAGGAGGCTGCAGCCACGGGACGGGCTGAGCCTGCAGTTCTCTGAGGGTGGGCGCTGCAGGACCTGCGTTCGGACTCCTTCTCAAGGCCGTTGGCAGGCGTCACGTCTTTGTTGACCATGGACCAGAGGCCTCAGTTTCATCTCATGAATGCCTCTCTGTAGTAACAACTGCCTACAGCATGGTAGCTGCCTTCCCTCCGAGAGAGAGAGAGAGGGAGAGAGAGAGAGAGAGAGAGAGAGAGAGAGAGAGAGAGAGACAGAGAGAGAGAGACCAAAAGGGCTAGAGAGAGAGGTGGGGTGGGGGTGGGGGGCGAGGGACATCAAAACGGCTACGCCGATGCCTAATAACCCCACTTGGAAATGACATACCATCATCCTGCCATACCACACCTCGTATGATGTGGGCGGGACAGACGCAAGGATGTAGATCCCAGGAGGTGGGCGTCACTGGGGGCTTGGCGATCACAGGCTTCACCTATTAGTAGAGCTTCAGTGGTTGCCATGGCATTTCAGCATCCATATGAAGTGGCTTATCATTTGGGCTTTCCTGTGTCATTTCAAATTCCTGTTGTCTGACACTAAATTTATCATCTCCCCACGCCCTCCTGATTTTAAGTAATTTAGGTTCACAACCTTGAAGCTATTTTTATTTTTCACTTTCCTTTCCTTCATATCAACTGTTCAGGTACTAATTTTATATTTTATTTTCTCAGTATCTCCGAAATAATCTTTTTTTAAAAAAAATCCTCACCTGAGGATTTGATTATTGATTTTAGAGAGAAGAAGTGTGTGTGGGGCGGGGGGGGGAAGAGAACATTGATCAGTTGCCTCCTGTACATGCTCCGACCAGGGGTCAAACCAAAAATCTAGGTATGTGCCCTGACCTGGAATCAAACCCGCAACCCTTTTGGTATGAGGGCCAACACTCCAACCAATTGAGCCACCTGGCCAGGGCCAAATCATCCTTCTTTTTATATTCCTATGGCTTCCATCCCAGTAACATCCTTATTGCTTCATACCCACAGTTGAAATAGCAGCTAGCTTAGTAGCCTGACTTTAAGTCTGTCCTTTCAGGTGTATTTTATGTTTCCACGAGGCCTAACTTGACTTTCATTATGTCACACTTTTACTCAGGACCCTGAGCACATAGGCTGGTACCTTGTGGGTGTATGTAATGCTATTGACAGAGTGGATTTGTGAGAAAATCAATCTATTATGCACTCAGGTTTATTTAGGATTTAAAAGATTACCTAGAACATTACAAGATAATTAAGTTGTTTTTTGTTTTTTTAATACTCACCCAAGGATATGTTTTTATCGATTTTTAGATAGAGAGGAAGGAGAAAGAAAGAGAAACATTGATTGGTTGCCTCCCTACGTGTCCCAGCCAGGGATGGAACCCACTACCTTTTGGTGTATGAGATGGCACTCCAACCAACTGAACCACCTGGCCAGGGCAAAAGTTAATTTTTCTAATCTTGTTAAAATAAGGTTTAGAAACAGTTACACACTGGTTTCATTTTTGAGTAGAACACATATTTGTATTGTTTTATAGATTGTTCATTGCTATTAACGGTCAAGAGGTTTTTAAAAAAGAAAACAAATACATATACAGTTTTTGGTAGCAACAGTGAAGAATGTTTTCCAGAGGGTGGGGAGTCCACTTGGTAGAATGGCTCATGCCGGGAATCATAGGAAATATCAGTTCAAACAGAAGCCTGAGGGAGGGTCTGCCGGGGGCTGAATTCTCAGGAGGGATGCTCTCTTTCAGTTTAGTTTTCCATCCAGAGCTCAGGCTGGCCAGCAGATGATCTCGCTTATTGTTTCCTTTTGTCTATGGATGATTCTTCTAGGCCCCCTTTTCACTGAGGGTGCCGCTCCCTGGGGCCCAAAGCCTTGTCTTCTCTCCCTGGGTATCCATAAAAACTCAAGTGCCTTCAGGTTATGGAGATGGGCAGCGTGATACCTTCAAGAGACAAGAAAAATCTGGATTTTAATTTAAAGTGTGTCTGATTCCCAATTTGACATTTCTTCCTTGCCTTTCTTGTTAGGAGAAACGATTGCAGCACTTACAGATGTAAGCACCCCGAATCACCCCGAATCTGGGGGCCAGATCACCATTTTTACAGACAAAACAGGAGTTATAAAGGCTGCGAGATTACTCCTTTCTTCAGTGACAAAAGTGTTGCTGCTGGCAGACCGAGTGGTCATTAAGCAGATAATAACATCAAGAAATAAGGTACTTGCCTTTCGGTTGTTTCTATACTGGGTTTTTCAGGGTTGTTCACAAAGTTTGTTGTTGTTTTTAGGTTAATTGCAAGTAACTTAGCAATGCTTGTCCACTGAACACCATGACAATGTATATAGCAGAAACCTAGGTGATAAAAATACTGAATTTCTCAGTGTCCTTTTTTTCCAAATCAGAGAGTAACAATTTAGAAGCTTAAGAAAACACTCCCATCACCAGAAACCACAATTAGCCACACTATAGAATTTTCCTATGCAAAGTTCCTAAATATTACTGAAAAATTGCAAACCTTTGAGAATAGATTTAAACTCTTCCAGTGTCTCAGATAACGGTGCTCCTCAGTCATTCAGGAAGCCGGGGGTAGTGGGGTGGGGGTGGGGGGGGCACAATCACTTGTTTCCCTGGATCATGCACTAGGCAAGGAGGGCACTCAGCCAGTGACTGGATGGGCCCAATTGTGTGTAAGGGCCAAAGCCACCTGACCAGGGTGGAGTGATTCAGAGGGTAACTTTAAAGAGAGAAAGAAATTGGAGAGGTGACTGGATCGGGCAGTGCTAGAGGAATGAAAACCACCTTCCCGTCTCTGAAAGACAGACACTCTGCTCGGTGGCGGCAACCTGCCTTATCTGTGGAGTCGCCGGGACTTCCTGAGCTGCCCGGGCAGACTAACTGGCCGAGTATCCATCACATCCTCATTAGAGAGAAGGAAACACAGGATATCTGTGTTTTCGTTACCAGCTTGGTGGGACTAAAACTAACCCAGCAGTGTTGTTTTAGAGAGAAGTATTCGGAACACTGTTTCACATCTATTTACTTTCTTTTTTATTTTTATTATTTTTAATTTTTTTTAATTATTTTTTTAATCCTCACCCGAGGATATTCTTTTTCATTGATTTTCAGAGAGTAGAAGGGAGGGAGAAGGGGGAAAGACACACACACACACACACACACACACACACACACACGTGCACGCACGCACGCACATGCACACACACACAAGTACATCAACTGGTTGCCTCCAGAACTCACCCCGTCAGGGACTGGGGCCGGGGATCAAACCTGCAACTGAGGCAGGCGCCCCTGACCTGGAATCCAGCCTACGACCCTTTGGTCCATGGCCTGACACTCTAACCACTGAGCCAAAGCAGCCAGGCTGTTTACTTTATTTCTAAGAATATGCATGATATTTTCTGTTGCCTCTCCTACGGGTTCATGCTCTCTGTTCACCCCTGGCTGCCCACAGCTTCTTGGCAGTGAATTCATCTAACACAGCCAGTTCCTGACCGATCCACCCTGTTTCCTGTTCCTGAAGTCCCCACGCCTCCCTCTCCACTCCTCACTCTGGGAGAGAAATAGAGAGAGTTAGAAACATCGATGAGAGAGAAACATCGATCAGCTGCCTCCTGCACATCCCCCACCGGGGATGTGTCCGCAACCCAGGTACATGCCACTGACCGGAATCGAACCCGGGACCTCCCAGTCCGCAGGCTGACGCTCTATCCACTGAGCCAAACCGGTTTTGGCCATGTACCGTCTCTTATCTCACCCCTCCGGGTCCTCTGAAGATTGGATTACCATAGTCCTACCCGTGCTCACCTTCTCCAGAATTCGCTTCATACACGATTTCTTCTCGTGGATATTTTCTTGAATATTCTCTTGCATATTAGTCATTTCCTTTTTGCTTTTTCCTTTTGATTTTCAAGTGAGCCCAAGTCTCCCCATCCTAAAAACAACTTGTCCCCTTGATAATTCTCACCTTTGGATCTGCCTCTGCTTCTCTGAGCCCCGCTGTCCCTGCAAATGAAAATTTCTCTATCCCTCTCTCTCCTCAGTCCTGACCTCTTACTCTCTTTCATGTCTACACCTGAGAATAAAATATTCTCTGGTTTGCAGGTTCTTGCAACTATGGAAAGACTGGAGAAAGTGAATAGCTTTCAAGAGTTTGTCCAGATATTCAGTCAATTTGGAAATGAAATGGTGGAGTTTGCACATCTAACTGGAGATAGACAAAATGTACGTATTTACCGCAGGGTAAAGTTTCCAAGTACACGCATACTTTTCTGGTGCACAAGTCACAGGTATTTGTTCCGTCTCACACACTGGGGGAGGTCAGACTCGCCTTCAAGGCCCAACTCAAGTGCTTCCTCTTTTGTGAAACATTCCATTTCACGTTTCGATCAGGGCTCGTTATTTATTTGCATTGGCTATGTGTTAGGTACTTAATATCCACGATCTCATTTAATTCTCAAAACATCCCTGTGAAGTAGGTATTGTTATTGTGAACGTGAGGAAACTGAATCTGAGAAAATAATAAGCTTTCCCACGGTCACTCTTCTAGCAGATTGGGCTCAGTTATGTCTGATTCTAAAACCTGTAGTTTTCAAACGAAACCGTAATAGAAGTTCTTTATAGGCCTGTGCCCTAGTTCAGACTGCATGCTCTGAAGTTTAGGAAGGTGGGAGACCGTATTATATCCAGGACTGATGTTTCCTTGTGAGGGTATTTGTGCATGAGTGTACCTTGTAAACAGGTTGACGGTACAGTAATTGAGCTTTCCTTGGGGTGCTTTGGTGTAGCCCCACAGGTGGTGGTCTGGGACGTGAACTCTCAGGCTGTAGTTGGAGTTGGAAGGTGGGTATTGGGCTGGGAAGTGCCAGACCAGATGGTGATGCTTCCCGTGGTGCTTCTTGGACCGCCTGGGATTTATGGAGGCCTCTGTTTCGTCCTGTGGACCAGCCCTCTGAGATTGAGATGCCATCTTTGCCCATCACTGGCCATCACCACCCACTGTATGATAGCGTGTGTGGCTTACAAGTGTCTTATGTGGCGCACATGCTTGATGCATTGTCAGCTAGACCCACAGGTTGTTCTGCAAGAAGTCCTGTTTGATATGTTAAAGACAAAGGGGAAATTTTAGAAGTGACCTCAACTTTTATTTTTGATACTCGTAATGGAGGATATTCAGAGGTAGGGATCTGATCTTGTGACGTAAATTAACGTTTGGTTCAAAGAAAGCTATATTGGGATGCAAGTGAATGAGTGATAGTATAGGCATAACTTTGAATCTACTATAATAATTTACTAAAACAAATAAAAGGAAAACCATTCTCAAACTTTGAGTCTATGTTTTTTGTAAGAAAGGGTTTGTCACTCAACTCAGAAATGAAGACAGACCGACTAATGTGGCAGGTGAAAATTTTATGTACTTTAAATGTCAATGTCCACAAGTAACAATGTATTGGAGCACAGCCATGCTAATTTGTTTAGGTATTATCTGGAACAGTATTCACACTACAGTGACAGAATTAAGTAGTTGTGACAAAGACCACCATATGGTTCAGGAAACCTAAAAGCTTATTATCTGGCCTTTTATTGAAAATACATGCTGACCTCTGAATTAGATGGTCATAACCAAATTATGAGTAGTTGGTTCTAGATTGGATAAGTAATATTCGATACTTCTGTGATAAGCACACATTCCATCAAGGGCTCTATGCAGAGAAACCAAAAGAAAAAAAAATTCAAAATACAGTTCTTGCTTCAGAGTTCATAATCTAGTTGGGGAAGATTATATATCTACAAAACAGCCTAAGAACATTCCAGAGCAGCAGGTTGGTTACGTGTAGGACATACCAACCTCATATGGAGATGAATTAGTACTTAGATGGATTAATCAGACATGGTCCCTGGAAAGAGTTGCCTTCTAACTATCTATTTTGAAGGAAATAATAGCCCACAGGTGCCCAGTAAATGAGCCACTTTTATTTAAGTAAAGCACGGGATGAGCGTTTCTGGTTAGGAGTGAGGTGTGTCCACGAGGACATGAGAACGCCAGGCGTGGCCGGCCACCAGAAAGTGAGCACGTGGCAGCCTCTCCTGGGGCTCAGCCCAGGGTCTGCCGGCCTTACTAAGGGCAGCTTCTTACTCCCCTCTGTTCTGTGCATGTGGTCAGATTGAAGAGGGGACTCTTCGTAAAACTTCGTTCTAGCTTTTTTCACGTTGTCACTTTTTTAACCTTGTCACTTCACTGTTGAGTATTGTCATTATTGAGTAAATGATTTTTCAAGAAATTGGATTGTCCGCATGATCCTAGCATGCTCGGCGATTTCATTCTCTTTTTAGGATCTGAAAGATGAAAAGAAAAAAGCAAAAATGGCAGCAGCGAGGGCAGTTCTGGAAAAGTGTACAATGATGCTTCTCACAGCTTCAAAGGTAAGAGCACTTTTTGTTTCACTGTATTGCAAATTAATTAGAGAACCTGATTAAGTGCATCTAACTTATATGTTGTCCATTTTAAAAAGGATCGAGATGATAAATTGGAATATAGGCTCTCATAGTTGGATCTCAGTTGTTCTTTGGCAAGAATGCCAACTTTCTTCCCCGGTTCCGAACAGCAATTCATCTAGGAGTCAGCTTTGCTTGAGCAACTAAGCAGAAGGTGCTGTATTAGGTGCTGGGAATGGAGGCCTGTCCCACATGGCCACTGCCTGCGGGGTTTTGCCAGTCTCGTTGGGGAGCCAGCACACCTATCTCTAGCGCAAGCTAGGCAAGTTAGAATCTGTTAAGTAACTGGAGAATTAAGTCAGCCCTTACTTTGTTTATTCTGGAAAGTCATATCTCTAATTCCTTATCCTACTTTAAACACAATTGTCAATCAAGAGCTTGTAATTCCAAACTGCACTTGGCCAGCAAATTGGTACAATTCAAGAACGAACTAGTCAGCATCTCGTTGGCAGTGTGTTTAGAATTGCCTTTTCTGCTCAGAATATTTATTCTGCTGGGATCGGTAAAGCCAGAAAAACAGATATCTCTGGAGCCCAGATAGAAGCCTGTGTTAGTATCTGGCCCTTGAGTAGTTTTGCATTTACATCATTTTTTAAAAAGGCAAACATACATCCACAGTCATATCTCACCTGTTTATTTTTCCTCATTGTTTTTTAGTTCTTACGCACACAAGACAACATTTCAAAATATTTTTAATCATGATAAAGATGTAGATAGGGTTTTTCCCCCCAAAATTTTAAGTAATCTGATTATTGAAGTATAAAGATATAGTTTGCACTCTGCCTTTTTCACTTAACCTTGCTATCGCTTTTTACTCATCCTGCTTCCACTTTTAGTGAGGAGAAGCAGCTGGGTGAGCCAGGGACCCGGGAGATTTTGGTAAAGAACCATTTTTATTAGCATGACATGTTCTCTGTAAGATTTTGTGTGTTAGGATTTGGATCAAATCTTAAAATAAAAAGCTTCACTTGTTTTGAAGACGTGTCTCAGGCATCCCAACTGTGAATCAGCCCATAAAAACAAAGAAGGGGTATTTGACCGAATGAAAGTGGCACTGGATAAGGTCATTGAAATTGTGACTGACTGCAAGCCCAATGGAGAGACTGATGTTGCAGCCATCAGTATTTTTACTGGAATTAAAGAATTCAAGGTGAGAATAAAGAGAATATATTTCTTTTCTTTGTTTTTTTCCATTTTAAAGGAGCATTGCTATATGTAATATCTTTATTTTTGTGTAATATTTTAGAATAGATGCTTCACAAAAGCAGATATTTCTCTTTTAAAAATGCCAGGAGGTACAAACTTTTTTTTTATTGATTTTTTTTTTTTACAGGGAGGAACGGAGAGAGATAGAGAGCTAGAAACATCGATGAGAGAGAAACATCGAACAGTTGCCTCCTGCACATCTCCTACTGGGGATGTGCCCGCAACCCAGGTATATGCCCTTGACCGGAATCGAACCTGGGACCTTTCAGTCCACAGGCCGATGCTCTATCCACTGAGCCAAACCGGTTTCGGCGAGGAGGTACAAACTTAATAACCAGTAAATCTTGGCTCAGTGTGGAATGTACAAAGAACACTGGTCTTGGGTTATTGCAGCTACTCTGGCCCTGGGTAGCTGTATGGTTTGGCAGTAGCCTCCTGTCATCTGTTTAGGAGCGTGTCCCTAACCAAGACTTTGGAGCAGTGCTACACCATCCATGGATGGTGGCAGACAGCAAATCATTTCTGCTGGAATGTCTGCTCTTCCCTGGGGTATAGGACTTACAATTTGAGATGGTAGTAGTTGTAATAGTAGTAATAGTATTTATGATAACTAAAATTTTAAAATGAATGATAATACATTGCTAACATTTATGGAGCACTTACTGTGTGCCAGCCCTGTTTTGAGTCCTTTAAATGTATGTGTATGTATAATTCTCACAAGAACTACTGTTCTTATCCCCATAGACCAGGGATGGGAATGTCTGGCCTGTGGGCCATATCAGGCCCATGAAATCATTGGTCTGGCCCTGCCAAGGCATTAGGGGTGAGTGCCTTAAATGTGTGACCAAATATAGCAGGCTAATTGCAAGGTTGATAATTTTGTATGGCCCGTGAATGATGTTATAAATACCCAAATGGCCCTTGGCAGAAAGAAGGTTCCCCACCCCGACATAGACTGTTGGGGAAACTGAGAATCGGATTAAGTATGCCTGCCAGCTGGGAAGTGCCAGAGTTGGGATCTGAAACTAGCAAGTCTGACTCCAGAATCCCACCATTTTAGGGCAGAACTTCTCATCAGAGGTCAGAGAGACGGTGAAGATGCTCTTTGGCTCAGAGCCGTGTCTGAGTCACGGGGGCCCTAGGAAATCATCTAGCACAACCCCTTATTCAGCAGATGGGAAAACTAGGGCCTAGGTAATGGCGAACCTATGACACACACACTTAGGGCAGAACTTCTCATCAGAGGTCAGAGAGATGGTGAAGCTGCTCTTTGGCTCAGAGCCGTGTCTGAGTCAGGGGGTCCCTAAGAAATCATCTAGCACAACCCCTTATTCAGTAGATGGGAAAACTAGGGCCTAGGAAATTAACTAATTTGCCTAAGGGTTGCCACCTCTCTGATCAGCAGGGCTGTGACAGGACAGGGATGGCATGGTTTTCATCTTACTGCACTTTCACTTTTCAGGTTGATTTTTCTATGATTTAGTTGTATTTCCACTTTGGTTCTGGGAAGAGGTGCGTGTAACTCCCACCTTCTCCACTGCCATCCTGGATCCTCCACTTTGAGTTTTAATTGTGTGAAGGTCTAAGTAGGAACATGGGGTGAAAGGTCCTTTATTTTTAGGGGCTGTGCTCTTAATAAATATTATTTAATCTCTAACATCCTTTTTAGGTGAATATTATTATACCCATATTTTTTATGTAATATTTTTTAAAAATGGATTTGAGAGAGAGAGAAAGGAAGAGAGAGAGAGAAAGAGAAACATTGATTCCACTGATTTACTGTATACATTCATTGGTTGCTTCTTGTATGTGCCCTGACCGGTGTCAAACCCGCAACTTTGGCTTATCGGGACGGTGCTCTCACTAACTGAGCTACCCGGCCAGGGCCTATTATATCCACATTGTTTTAGGAGAAAAGCTAATAAGTGGTGGAGTCCTTTTTTAAAAGCAGGACTCTCTATTCCCAATGTCTGTGACCTTCCAGTTTATACCTCTGGTTTGTTTATATGCTACCAGTCCTGCCCTAAATCCCTTCCCGAGGGGAAGGAAGCTACTAGGAAGGACCATTCTCTTAGAGTTTTTGAAAGGGACCTTAGAGATTATTATTCTAATCCCCTCTTTTTATACAGGCCAAGGGGGAGCTGTCTTGTCAAAGGTCAGAGGATAATTAGGGAAACAGTGTCCGTATGCGTTACTCTTTCCTCCTAGTTGTAGGACTTCCACTCAGCCAGCGTTCCTGTGGTTCTGGGTGGTGTCCGTTCCGTCTTTTAGTTTCACTTTTGAAGTGGTTGTTCGAGGCAGCAAACTCCGGCGTTAACCTATGCCGCCATCTTGGTTCTCTGGAGTCCTTTTTTAAAAGCAGGACTCTCTATTCCCAATGTCTGTGACCTTCCAGTTTATACCTCTGGTTTGTTTATATGCTACCAGTCCTGCCCTAAATCCCTCCTCGAGGGGAAGGGAGCTACAAGGAAGGACCATCCTCTTAGAGTTTTTGAAAGGGACCTTAGAGATTATTATTCTAATCCCCTCTTTCTATACAGGCCGAGGGGGAACTGTCTTGTCAAAGGTCAGAGGATAATTAGGGAAACAAGTAGGGTTGGAGCCTGGCCTTTTGCCCCTTGACATTGCGTTTCTGCCGGGCTCACTGGGGGCAGTGCGGTACCTGTGGCCCCTGAGACTGCGTCTGCTGCTGACCCTCTGCCGCAGGCATTGGAGGCAGAGCTGCTATGAACAGACTCAGTCTCACTACCAGTGGTTATCTTTTTGGCATCTTACCTATTTTCAGATGGAGAGTATAATCTGTAGAGAGAATATTTTTACTGCATTTGGTACTGTGAATATATGGACAAATCTTCTGAAATCATACAAATGAATGGCCTTCAACAAAATAACTTTACCACGTTACTGTTTAAAAATGCATCGTAATAAAAAGAAAAGAAGGGGGTGGGGAAGGAGGGGGGTCTAATACGTGGTGACAGGAGAAGATTTGACTTTGTGAGGTGGGCACACCAAATCATACAAATGAATGGCCTTCAACAAAATAAATTTACCAAGTTACTGTTTTAAAACACATCTTAATAAAAAGAAAAGAAGGGGCTGGGGAAGAAGGGGGTTCTAATATGTGGTGACAGGAGAAGAGTTGACTTTGTGAGGTGGGCACACAGTGCAATATACAGATCTTGTAACATAGAAACCCACACCTGAAACCTATATGTTCATGTTGACCAATGTTACCCTGATACATTTAATAAAAAATAAAAAACAAACCAACAATCCACATCTGGTTCAATCCCCAGTAGGAGGTGTGCAAGAGGCAGTCGATCAATGATTCTCTCATCATTGATGTTTCTCTCTGCCTCTCCCTCTCTCTCTCTAAAAAATATCAATCAAAACATTTTTAAAACAATCCTGTCCACATATGATGGAGGGGTCCACTTTTATCCATGTTCTTTCCTACCTTTAAAAAAAAATCCTGTCCCTGCCGATGTGGCTCTGTGGTGGAGCACTGACTCATGAACCAGGGGTCACAGGTCAATTCCTGGTCAAGGCATGTGCCCAGATTTCGGGTTCAATCCCCAGTAGGAGGTCTGCAGGAGGCAGTCAATCAATGATTCTCTCATCACTGATGTTTCTCTCTGCCTCTCCCTCTTTCTCTCTAAATAATATCAATAAAAACATTTTTAAAACAATCCTGTCCACATATAATGGAGGGACATATGATCGCAGCCTTCAGGGGGCTTACCGACGCCTAGTGGGGAAGACAGGCATTAAACAAACAAATAAAAAAGTAAACATGTAATGGCATGCTGGGATGACGACTTAGACTGAGAGTTAATGTGGGTAAGAAGAGGGTCTCATTTAGGTTGTGTGATCTGAGAAGGTGTAAGGACTTGAAAAGGACTTGTGTCTTAATTTTTAACTAGGTCAAGAATGATGATGAGCATCCTAGGCACAAGATAAAATAGTTTAGTCTTAGATATGATAAATTTATGTAAGAAAGTTAGATTTTAGAAATTAACCCATTTATAGTTAGAGTGGGGAAATATAACTAAATACTTAAAATTCTACTTTCACTGGAGGAGAAGGGGCAGCAGGCAGTCCCCTATGGCTCTGGATCCTCCTAAATCTTAGTATTGTAAAGATTAACCTGAAATCGTATGAGTGAAAGGACTTTAACGTGCTAAACGAAGGTAAGCCATTTCCCTCGGCACCTTCACTGTGACACAGTCTGGATCATCAGCGCTTGCTGCCTCCTGGCCCCAGTTGTTTCTGTGATATGTTCAGAGCTAGAGGTTGGGGTGGCACAGCGTATCTTAGGAAACCGACAGGGAGGAAGGCTGTCCAGGGACATTGTCACACAGTGAGGGAACTCGAAGCACCAGGTGGTGAAGTGAGCGTGGGGGTGAGGTGACTATTAGAGAGGTGTATGAAGGCAGGACCCCAGAGGGTTTTGTGTTTTACCGTAGAGGTTTGGGCTTGATGTTATAGATGGTGAGGAGCCCATTAGCGAGGAGTGGTGATATCAGAAGCTTCACCTTTTCAGAGGGATCATCCAGGCCCCCTGGCCGAGGACACTGGTCAGGGAGGTGCTGTTGGGGACATCAGACAAAACGGTTGAGTTTTGCTGAATTAATTAAGGAAAAATTGAATCCTTTCCCAGTCCCTCCCCTACCCTCCACCCTCCACACCCTTCCCCTGGGCTCAGCACATTTCTCTTTTTTGGGTGTAGCATTTTCTAGGACTTTGCATCAGCATTTTCTCAGACGCAGATCCTTTACGTGGAGGCGGGTTCGTGTTTTCTGCCGGTTGCTACATGATCATGCTCTTCCTGCCTTCGCCTTCACTGACCTCACAGGAATGTTGTATTAACAGCGATGGGAGCGAGGCCCTGCATGGCCGTCGGGGGCTCCCGGGTTAGTGGAGAACGTAGTTGTCAGTGGAGGTTGCATCCCCCCTGGGCCCCCAGACCAGCCAAGAAATTGCTCGTGTCCCCCTGCGCACTGCTAGAAACCACAGTCCATTTTGGTTAGGTGGGAATATTGACGCGTGGGTGGACGTTGCTTTTGTTCTCAGATGAATATCGAAGCTCTTCGGGAGAATCTGTACTTTCAGTCCAAGGAGAATCTCTCCGCGACGCTGGAAGCCGTCTTGGAGCGCACGGAGGACTTCACCGATTCCGCCTACACCAGCCACGAGCACAGGGAGCGCATCCTGGACCTGTCGGCCCACGCGAGGGCGGAGCTCCAGCAGCTGGCCTCCGTGTGGTTCCAAGCTGTAAGAACCTGCTTCCATGGAAGTACCCTTTGTCAGTTGCTCTCCCCTCAAGTTGTGAGAGATGGGGATGCTGCCCACCACCAGGATTTTTTCAGGAATGTGGATGTGGTCCAGAGGGAGACGAGGGCGTCTCATTCCTCGTCCCCCTCCTGCTTGGCCAAAGTACCCTTACCATCCACGCGGCACTCACAGGGCTTGACATCCCAGCTTGTTTCCCATCCTGGCCAGTCTGGACTCTGTGCCATCCTCACCATCACAGTTCACCCTGTTGTCTCTGCTCTTCCCCCAAACTCACCTCTGGAACATTCCTCCCCAAAATGCTTCTTCCGAGTGGGGAGCAGAGGAGACCCCACTTAGAAGGTCTCGGGACCTGAGTCTTACCAGAGGCACTCAGATGTGCACAGCTCCTCACTCTGAGGACAGCTGGTTTGCAGACACAGCGATCTAGGGAGCTTATGGAGGTCTAGGTGCAGTGAAGACGGTAGATCCAGCTGCCGGAGGAAGATTTCTCACCCTCACACAGATTCCTGGTCTGTGGGCAGACTCTTAGAGAGCCTACATAGGCTAGTGGTCTACGTAAAACATGGGCAGCTCTCTGGGCAGGAGAGGTAAAGGCTGGCAGAGGCAGGACAGCACAGGAAGCAGGTGCCACGTTTCTTATAGAGGGTGGGTTACAACATTGAGAGACAGAAGCCTGAGGTGACACTGGCACCTTTATTTACTTCTTAGACCTCAGCTGTGTCAAACAGTATTTAACGTGGTTTTCAACCTATAGCATGGAGTGAGCAAATCTGGACGTCTTAAGGGAACGCTTTGGCAGAAAAGATGAAGAGGAAGGGTGAATGTGGCTGGGAATGGACTGACCAGAGCAGATCTTACTTCCTTTAAGACATTGATTTATGAATGAAGAGTAGATACGAATCACAGATTTCGCTCATATTTTCTTGGCATCACAGCATTACAAATGCTCACATTAGCAGGAAAACGTAACCTAGGGCAGAGTAGTGTCAGGGATGGAAGCAATGTTTCTGTCTAGTTTGAATGATCTGTGCGCTATCTAATCTGAAGTATAGATTGCTCTGTGTTAAATATGTAAGCCCACCATTCGGGGAAGAGCATTTCTGTAGGAAACGCTGTCTGTGTTGGGGATCTGATTCTATCAGTACTTAGGTTTGCAAGTAGCACCTTTCACATGTTTCACAAGCACCGGCTTCTCCGATTCTGCATTCCAGGTGTATTGTTCATGCATTCATTTATTCCCGTTGTTACCATGGGCTTTTTATATGCCAGGCACTGGAAATCTAAAGATGAAGAAGATAAGGTCTTTGCCTGCAAGAATTTGCAATGTAGAAGAATGTGGGGAGGGGTGAGGCAGTACAGAGAGCTGTGTAAGCGTCCAAAGAGAAGGGACAGACCATGTGCTGAGAGGATTGGAAGGGGGATGGATTTTTATTCAGGGAGAAAAATGAAGATGGCTTCTTGGGGATATTGACATTTAACTTTGATTTATTCATTTGCTGTGCCATTTGCTGTGCCAGGGATTATGGATTCAGTGGTGAGCAAACTATGATCGCTCGCAGCCTTCAGGGGGCTTACCGACGCCTAGTGGGGAAGACAGGCATTAAACAAACAAATAAAAAAGTAAACATGTAATGGCATGCTGGGATGACGACTTAGACTGAGAGTTAATGTGGGTAAGAAGAGGGTCTCATTTAGGTTGTGTGATCTGAGAAGGTGTAAGGACTTGAAAAGGACTTGTGTCTTAATTTTTAACTAGGTCAAGAATGATGATGAGCATCCTAGGCACAAGATAAAATAGTTTAGTCTTAGATATGATAAATTTATGTAAGAAAGTTAGATTTTAGAAATTAACCCATTTATAGTTAGAGTGGGGAAATATAACTAAATACTTAAAATTCTACTTTCTGTTCTAACCATAAGCAGATAAATTTAAAAAATCTTCTTATAGTGCCACAGAATAGTATTAAAATTTATTATAATTTATAGTTCAAGTAAAATTGGAGTCATCAGATGAAAAAGATGAGGTAACCCTATGCATATACTTTTTAAATTTGCTAGCAAAGCAAGAGAACAAAAAGCATCGCCGAAGAGCTGGAACTCAGTATATTGAAAATCAGTCATGGCCTCAATGAACTTAAGAAAGAAGTAAGTATAGTTTGAAATCTAGCCTCTTTTAACACTTTGCAAATTTTCATGTTGTGTATGGTACGTAGGAAATGCATTAGTATGTCGCTGTGCACAGAAAATAAGTTTTTAAAGTTTTCCTTGGACCTACTAATTTTGAAGCCACCATTTTATTGGTGCCAACAGTCTTAGAGCTTGTACATGAATGTCCACAGCAGCGCTACTTATAATGGCCCCAGACTGGAAAAAACCTAAAATCTCATCAATGGGAATTGATAAACGAATTTTGGTATGACTAAACAAAATATTGTTCAGCAATAAAAATTATATACTTGGTGATCTGTTTCACATCTTACTTGGTTCCGACCTCTATTGAAACCTTCATTTTCACATCCTATTAAACATAGAAGGATACCGTTTTCTATGGTTTAAACAAACCCTACCCATTCCCCCCAACCCCCATCCTATTCAATTTCAGCTGAACTATTGTTAGAAATGTGACCATCAGAAGAGCACAAAATCCCTGAGGCGGAGTGGCTTTCCACAAGCTTCATTTTTCTTACCTCTGAAATGGGTATAACAGCAACCACCTCGGGTTTTGTAAGAATTAAGGGCGATGACGTCTATAAAGTTGTTGTCAGTACATTGCACGGAGCAGGAATTGGTGTTATTCTCCCTTCCTCCCTTAGGGTCGGTCATAAGTTGTCTCTAGAACCATTTGTAAAATTTACGTGGCCTTGGACACGTGACTCCACCTTTTCATAGTCTGTAAATAAAGTGCTGGCATTAACTATTCTCTAAGGCCCTGGTGGCTAAACAGAGTCTTTTAGAATTCTCATGTGATATTTTGTTTCCAAAAAAAAGGGCATTTTAATGTCTTTGTTTCTGACTAATTATTCTCACTTGATTGTGTGGATGTGGACTGCCTATTGTTAATTTCGTAGCAAGCCCTGTAATTTGAGTTGACATTGGATTACTTCCAAGGGGGGAAAAAATCACTTCGTTCAAATAGGCTCCACTCAAGATCAGATTTTTTTCTGGGGACAGTGCTATTGAAAGTGATCTCTTTCTGGATAACCCCAAAAGAACCAGTCACATTTCTTTTAAATTTATAATTTTATTGATTTCAGAGAGGAAGAGAGAGGGAGAGAGAGATAGAAACATCAATGATGAGAGAGAATCATTGATTGGTTGCCTCCTGCACGCCCCCTACTGGGGATCGAGCCTGCAATCTGGGCATGTGCCCTTGACCAGAACTGAACCTGGGACCCTTTAGTCCACCGGCCGATGCTCTATCCACTGAGTCAAACTAGCTAGGGCCTATCACATTTCTTATTTTAAGGTCAGGATAAGAAGACTTTGGAGGTAATAGTACCCAAAGATGTCCAGTGTGAGTGGGCCATGCTTAAAATGCACTCCAAAGTCAAATATAACCTTGGAGGTTTTGTTACCCTTTTATGTATCATTTCTCCTGCGACCCAGGTGTTAAGAATAAAGTTCTGGACAACTATAGATGCACTGTAACCCCGCTGAGGGGAGGGTTGTGTCCTATTTGTCACGTGGGCCCAGGCTCTAACCCAGTGCCTGCCATGATGTAGGTGTTCAAATTGTGGTGACTACCTTATTGGCTAAATCCCACATTGATGCGATTACAGTCAAAGGCACATGCCTGTTTTCGGGCTTGATCCCCAGTAGGGGGCGTGCAGGAGGCAGCCAATCAATGATTCTCGCTTATCATTGATGTTTCTCTCACTCTCCCTTCCCCCTAAAATTAATAAAAATATATTTTTAAAAAACATTCACTCTTGCCCTAACTGGTTTGGCTCAGTGGATAGAGCGTTGGCCTGTGGACTGAAGGGTCCCAGGTTTGATTCCGGTCAAGGGCATGTACCTTGGTTGCAGGCACATCCCCAGTAGGGGGTGTGCAGGAGGCAGCTGATTGATGTTTCTCTCTCATTGATGTTTCTAACTCTCTATCTCTCTCCCTTCCTCTCTGTAATAAAATCAATAAAATATATTTTAGAAAACACACAAAACAAACAAAAAAACCACTCACTCGTGATGACAAACTACCAATTGATTTTTTTCTTAATACTTTGGATACCATACTGTAATACTGTTCTATTCCTTGAAGAGTAGCAGAAGCATTTTTTAGGTAAGAGAGGAGCTGTGTGGGAAAGAGCTGATTGATAATAGAATGAACAGGGGATCGAGTTCATTTTCTACAAACGGCATTACTGCCCACACAGGGGCCTCGAAGATGTTCCCATCACCCCCAGGTCTGCACAACTGCTACCGTTACCAAGGGGAACTGTGCACTTCCCCCTGAAAGGTTCCACTGGGACTGTGTTGAGGTCGCTGCTCTTTGGTTTTTAAAGTGATTCTGGGGTGCTTGGCCACAAAATCTTATGGTTTGTTGTTTGTTTCATCACCCTTCACCCCCCACATCTACAGCTTCACAGTACAGCAACTCAGCTGGCAGCAGACCTGTTAAAATACCATGCTGACCACGTGGTTTTAAAAGCATTAAAACTTACGGGAGTAGAAGGAAATTTAGAAGGTTTGGCTGAATGTGCCTGTAAATTCTCAGAACAGAAAGAGCAGCTTGTCGAGGTGAGTGATCGGTTTACTTGTTCAAGAAATGGTGGTTTAATGGTAGCTGTATATCAGCAGGGAATGTTAACGCAAATGCAGTTTCGGGACACCTTACGTGAGCATTTTCTCTCTCGTTTGGAATTCTAAAGGTATTATGTTTATCTGTTCTGACCTTACAGCAGTCTGGCTTCTAAAACAAAACAACCCAGACTGCTGGAACCCACAAATGCACTCCTTGTTAATCTTCTTTTCCTTATTCTCCTTGAGAGC
>NW_006296226.1:2028842-2047724 GCF_000327345.1 Myotis davidii | reverse complement strand
AAGAAGGGCACACTCAAATTTGGATCATCTAAAGATGGTTTAATAAAGGAGCTGTTTACAGTGGCATACACGGGGGCGGGGGAGGAAACCATGGGAGTGCAGTAACTAGGGTGAGTGAGAGTGGAGCTGGTACCACCCCCATGCCCACACTGAGAGGAGGGAGTGGTTTCTGGAGACTGGAAGGGCATGGAGTCTTCCAGAGAGACACCTTAAAAGGTGGTTTTAGGAGTAGACATAGAGACAGTCCAAGGTGACTCTGCAGGGAAAGAACCTGGGAATAAAGGCCCTTACTCTCCTCATCCCTGCTGGTCTATTGCTGGGGGTTCCCATTGGCCAAACATAGCTGCAGACCATGTAGGTCAGTGACCCGGGACAAAAGCAGATTTGAGAGAGAAGGAGGGTAAATATGGAGGGACAGGGAGAAGCCATCCAGTACAAAATGCCTTCTCTGAACCTCTCCTGTTCTTCCCAAATCTCTGTTACGTGTTACTGGTGCTTACCTGCCACTTTTGCTATAATTCCAATTATTAATTGGCTAGAGGCCCAGTGCATGAAATTCGTACACTGGTAGGGTCCCTAGCAGCTGCCAGCTGCCAGCCGGGGTCTCCCTCCCTTCCCCCGGCTGGCCCCGCCCCCTGGTCGAACTCCCAGACAACTCATGGGCGAGGGGACAATTTGCATACTATGCTTTTATTATATGGGATATTCTAAGTCTTCCACCTATTAAGAATGTCTGACATCTGATCTGCTAGTAAAAAATATATACTTAAACCATGTATACCTTCTATATAAAAGGTATGACTTAGTCCACATGCATATAAATGCACAAATATGAACCATCTAGCTGTCTTTAAATTATCTAATATACCCTGCTCATCACATCTCAAAGACTAAGGGCTGAAGAAACCTTTAGGCCAACTGGAATTGCTTCCTCTCCTTCATTTGATTATATCTTAAAACTGCTAAGGAGCATTCTTTTTTCTTTTCTTTTTTTCTTTGTCAATCCTTACCTGAAGATATTTTTCCCATTGATTTTTTAGAGAGAGTGGAAAGGAGGGAGGGAGAGAGAGAGACATCAATGAGAGAGAGACACTGATTGGTTGCCTCCTACATGTGCCCTGACTGGAGCCGGGGTTCAAACCTGCAACCCAGGTACATGCCCTTGACTGGGAATAGGATCTGAGACCCTTTGGTCCAAGGGTCGGTGCTCTAACCACTGAGCACCCAGCCAGGGCAGGAGCATTCTTAAAATGAGTGTAGATTCATCTCCTTTTAAAACAGTTTTGATGCTGTTTTGTTTGTAAGCCAAATATTATGACTGTAAGCAAACTTGGTAATTATAAGATTCCTGCAGCAAATCTTTTTAAAAGATGAAAAAATATTTTTTTCTAATTTTTTGTTTCAAGCCTCAAGGTTTTCATTTTTGCTGATATAGGTAAGTTCTCCACTCATTACATCGGTCTTGCCTAATCCAGTGTTATCTCCAATGAAAGGTGTGTTAATTAATTTCCCATGAAGGAAAGTGGTTTTTGTTGACAGGAAGAATACTTAGCGTTGAGCAATTGACCTAGTTTAGCCTAGAGACCTTGGGCAAGTCACTTTTCTGAGCCAAGTGTCTTCATATATAAAATGTGTGGGCACTGCCAGATCCTTTCGAAGGCTCCCCCTGGTCCGAGAAGTCTGTGAGCACCTTGCCATGATCAGGTAGGACACAAAAACGATGCTCTGTACTCTTATTTGTTCCTCGAGATTCTGTTAGTAACCAATATAATATATAATTTCTCCTTGATGTAAAGACTTGTTTGGATGGGTTTTCATGTTTTGTTGTTGCTATAAATTATGAAATGAGTCTGTCTTGTGAAGAACGGGAACGTGGAAGTTGAACTGTGGAAATATTCTCTTGCAGACCTGTCGATTGTTGCGACATGTATCTGGGACAGAACCTCTTGAAATAACCTGCATCCACGCAGAGGAGACATTTCAGGTGACCGGCCAACAGGTACGACCAACAGCAGGTTGTCCCTTCTATAGTAAGGCTTGTATGAGTGTCATAACAGATCGTGTGCAAGCGAGAAAAGTGGTTCTGCATAACTACAGGCCAAATCTCCCGAGAGAAACGCACACTCCGGAATTTTCCGGTACAGTGCCAGAACATAACTGACATTCCACTGGGTTATCTGGTCATCTGCCAACCTGGAGATTGGCCCATTCAAGGGAAGCCTAGTTTATATCTACTTTAATGAAGCTGTTGACAATGTGGGTTGTTGTGACATGTTTGAAAAGTAAGCTATCTCTATGTAACAAGCCATAAACATATTCACATATTGATCCCGTAATTCTTAAGGACATAGGAGATAAACAACAACAACAAAAAACAAAGAAACTGAAAATGATGTTTGTTACAACATTACTGGGCAGTGGCAGCTCGCCCCAGGCTAACCCCCTAAATCTGCCCCCAGGTTCTCCTTTTCTCTGACTCTACAGTGAGCTGACAGAAGCCCGGCCTTGGCTCTTGGCTCACTTCTTTCCCACAACCTGTCTAGAGAGCCACAGCAGCCCCACCCATTCTCTCTCCTGTGGCTTCTTCCATCCTAGGCCCTTCCTGGTTTCACTGTCCTCCACTTTAATAAACATACTCGCGAAATAAAAAACAAAACAACCCCCCCATCCTCCCCCACACACACAAAGATAATTGCTCCCGGAATCAAGGTTTGTATAGAATAACACGTACTGTTTGTCTGTAGACGGGGTTATAAGAAACAGTAAGTTTTGTTCCACCATGTATCTCCACATTGGCCAACATGAGGCTTATCTGTAGAAATTACTCTATAGTTGTTTATTGAGTTGGTTTGGACAGTACAGACTTAAGTTTGTTCTTTCATGTGATTCTAAGAGCTAAGATTTTAAAAATCACACTTGTTTATATTGTGTTTCTTCAGATAATTTCTGCTGCTGAAACATTGACATTGCATCCATCTAGTAAAATCGCTAAAGAAAACCTAGATGTGTTTTGTGAAGCGTGGGAATCCCAAATTAGTGACATGTCAACATTGCTAAGAGAAATCAATGATGTGTTTGAAGGAAGACGAGGTGAGAGACTGTCCACATATTGAAATATATTATTATCTTATTGTAACGCTATTAGCTTTTCAATTTCACACTTCAGATGCAAAATGAATTATCTTGTCATGTCCTGATTTATTTTTATAGTAAGATATCTTCCACAAAAAATTATGAGAATAATATTTGTCCTTTACTTAGTATCAAAGCAGTAAAGTTTGTTGTACAACAGCAGAGTAGATTTCTTATGAGAATAATATTTGTCCTTTACTTAGTATCGAAGCAGTAAAGTTTGTTGAATTTGAATTAATATTAGCATTCTAGTTTTCCTATTGACAGTAAGCCATTTTATGTTTCTTCTAAATTGCTTTTTAGTTTTAGTACAAATTTCTTCTGCAACACAGTGATTATCTAGTTTATTTCTACTAATTTCATAATGAAATGAATGTAGTTGTTTGATTTTTGAATTGCTTTCCTTCCATTTGGATGGAATCGTTTTCCTTGATGACCTCCTGACCTGGGAATATTTCCTATGGTGGGTAAGTTCATTATTTCTACAACATGTAGAATAACTCCGTACAATGTGCAGGAGGGCATCATTTTTACTTTTTATTTTAACATCAACTGGGATTTTTGTTTATTTCCCATTGTACTGTGTGTCCTGTTATTTGTAGTTTTATATATTTTTCCCTTCAAATGGCCTCTGTTAGTGTCAAGCATGCTTAGTTTTTAAAATAAAATGCATTTAAAGTCATAATAACATCAAATTAGATATTTTTCACTGACTAAGGACTTTTAAACATTTCATATTTTTGAAAACATTTATTTAGAATAATTGCTGATATGCTTAAAAATCAGGGAATGGTATAGACTTCATAGATATATCATAATTGGTAAAGTATAATAAAAGTTTACCATGCTTCTACATTTAAAGATTTCTGTGGTAGCTAGTCTGAATGGCCTATCATTTTCAGGCTTTGGTAAAGTATTTATGGTTCCATGGGTTTTTATGTGAGGCAAGTTTCATACATTAAAAGGTAAAGTGATGGAACTGATCCACCTTTACAGGAGAGTGATCACTTAGCCCTAGGACTTGGTTAGGAAAGGAAGAGAAGGGCCTCCCAGCCTTTCTTAGCGCCTGCACCCTCAGCGCATAGACCAGACTTGAAACAGGAAAAGGCATAGACCTGTTTTAGACGACATGGTCACTGTAGTTTCTTTGACTTCCAAGCTGGATATTATGTCAATGACCTCTTCCTTAGGTCTTCTTTAAGTTTGGGTATCCTATCCTAAAAAATTCACGCTTGCCCTTGCCGGTGTGGCTCAGTTGGTTGAGTGTCGTCCCATGCCCTGAGAAGTGGCTGCTTCAGTTCTGGGTTCGGGCACATGTCCGGGTTGCAGGCTCGATCCCCAGGCAGGAGGCAGTGATCGATGTTTCTCTCTCTCTCTCCCTTTCCCTTCCTCTCTGTCTAATATCAATAAAAACGTATTTTTGGGAAAAAATTCAGGATTACTTTCACCTCCTTAGGGCGGAACAGGAATTCCTTTTTAGGAGGGAAAAACTCTGCTGCATTCTGTCAATGGGACACCCACTGTTTAACTGGTAAAGACATGAGACGACATCTCTGTGGGGTTAATTGAGACAGAGCTGGTTGATTTCTTACAGTGCCTTTCTTTATCCTTGCTTTTTATCATGAAGCTCATAAGAAGAGCTTTTTCCCCGAAGCCCAGCTCTGAGTTCGCCGTTATCGATTGGGCTGAGTCCATGTCACGGTGCTGCTCTCCCTGCTCTGTGTGGTTATGACAGCCCTGCCTGTCAACCTTGCACCTGCACTGCTTGCCACCCAGAGCACCGAGGGCATTCTTCCGGTCCCGCTTCTCTCTGCCACTGTCATAACTCATGTTGTAACTGTCATTGGAAAGCCTTTGCTGTATTCTAGCCACCTTAGCTCTGCCCTGCATATGTTGGCTCTCACAACTGGGAAAATTAACAGATATATTTGCAGCTATCATGGAACCAACCAATTAAGTGGCAAACAACATGCTAAGCAATGAGAAAGTGTTCTCATATTTGAAGTCATTCTGGGAGTTCGGTCATTGTTCTGTTTACTCAAGACACTCACATTTCACAGTCGGCCTCATGGGATTGTTTTAAGAACTCGAAAATCAGCCTGACCAGTGTGGCTCAGTGGTTGAGTGTTGACCTATGAACCAGGAGGTCATGGTTCAATTCCTGGTCAGGACACATGCCCGGGTTGTGGGCTCGATATCTAGTGTGGGGCATGCAGGAGGCAGCCAATCAATGATTCTCTCTCATCATTGTTTCTGTTTTCCTATTTGAAATCAATAAAAAGATATTTTTTAAAAAAAGAACTCAAAAATCAATATTTGTCCTCTGGCCTTTTTGTCTTTTCACCAAACCTCCAGGCAGGCCATAGCCTTCATATTAGAAGGGACCGGATAAAGAAGACTTCACTTTCCCTTAGTGATGAGTATGTAGCAGTATTGAGAACGTGAGATTATTTTAGACAAATGTCAGGAAGAAGCCTTCTCTCATAGTTTGCAGACTCTATCCCTCCTTTAAGGAAGCTGAATTTCCTTGTTTCTGTTTGACCCATTTTAGAGTTCACACGACCAAGCTCAGTGTTTAAGGATGTGTGGTAGCCCTGTTTCATAGCCCTGCATGTAATTCATCACCTGGCAGGTCGGATGCATGGGGTGCTGGTCACTGACATGGGGAGTACAGGAAGAGGAACATGCTTGTGGATAAATACAAGTTTATTTGGGGAACACATGAGTCTGAAACATGGAAGTGATCCATCCAGACAAGAGATGATGGTGCGAGGGTAATAGAAATGGAAATAAGAGGACTGATATCAGAACAATTTTACAAATAATATTGGTCGGATTTGGTGATTGAATGTGAAAGTGAAGAAGGGTTTGAGGTTGACGATTGGGTTTGGATTTGAATCTGTCAATCCCACTCCTGAGGTTAGCCAATAATCTGCTGTCCTTCAGTGGTTAGGGATTCACTTTAAGTGGGTCTGGGGACATGGTTTCTTTTCTGATCGAGCGTGTCATATAGAGCCCCTCTGGAACCCAGAAAAGCTAACTGAACTTCTCATAGGGAATAATGTAGCACATCTTCAGTGAAATGAAATGATGAGGCTTATATGTTCCTGGGGAATTTGTTTTATTTTGAGGAGATGCAGAAAAGCTCTGAATATTGAAAACGGGAACAGTACTTCTCAATTAGGTTTTCAGAAGAAATCATTTTTGGTCCTCTCGTAAGATGAGAGGGCCTTTGGGACTTAATGGTGAGCTTAATTGATCTTGAAGTATAAACTCAGAAATAAAGATGGCACAATTGTGGTTTTGATGTAGGGGGTATTAAACAAAGGATTTAGTGCTTTGAAAATAATTCTGTAAAACAAATATCTGTACCAAGTATGTGCTCCCCAAATATTTGTTTTTCCAATTATTCCTAATGTTTATAACGTGTTTTCATCAGAGACAGCCTCTTTAATTTGATATAATAGCTAAACATAATTGAGTCAATATATCCTTGCTCTGCTTCAAATTAATGACAATAATTAGACTTGTGTGGAAAAAACTATAAAATTAAAAAATGATTCAGATTCATCTTTTTTTTTTTGTATTTTATCAACTTACTTGGCTAAGAATGATCGGTTTTGCACTGATCATCAAGCATTCTGAGTCTCACTGAGGGCTAGGAATGGGGAGCAAAGCCAAGTACAGTAAAGAGGGCCTCAGGGAGTGGACTGCTGGCAACTAGGGACTGGCGAATGGGAATGCAGCAGACCAGGCTATAGAGGCTCTCTTACGGATTTATTTCTCCCTACCTTCTGGTTTCTTTAACTCTTTGTACCTTGGAGAAATAAGAAATACTGAAACAGGTGGCTATTTTTTCCCTTTTGGAGAATAAATGTGAACATTTCAGGGTCATGGGCACTACAGGGGATCACAAGGGTAGATAACACAGGATTGCTCACCTAAGCTAATTATCTTTAAGTAATGATTATGCCCTCTTCTCTGGCTTATTAAGATCACTTTTAAGAGGTACTATGGACAGGATTCACACTTTGAATTAAGATAGATGGTGAGTTTTGAGGTTCTGAGTGACTTGAAGACAGTCTTCTGTTAATCTCACAGCTAAATCTGGCACTTTTTACATCAGGATTAGGAGACAAGGCATGGAAATTACTACTTCCTCTTTAAAGTTTTATTTTTCTCTCACAAGTCTGAGACCAGAAAACCATTAATAAAATCCCCTTACAATTCTGACATTACAAAGAAATGGTTTGGCCGAAACCGGTTTGGCTCAGTGGATGGAGCGTCGGCCTGCGGACTGAAAGGTCCCAGGTTCGATTCCGGTCAAGGGCATGTACCTGGGTTGCGGGCACCTCCCCAGTGGGAGATGTGCAGGAGGCAGCTGATCGATGTCTCTCTCTCATCGATGTTTCTAACTCTCTATCTCTCTCCCTTCCTCTCTGTAAAAAATCAATAAAATATATTTTTTAAAAAAATGGTTTGAATCATAAAGCTATTTCCAAGTACCATTAAGGCTGACCTGTAATGACAGGTCATCTTCTAGATTAGCTCCATTCAATAGAAATACAGTTCAAGCCACATATGTAATTTAAAAATTGTGGGAGGCAGCCCTAACTGATTTGGCTCAGTGGATAGAACATCAGCCCATAGACTGAAGGGTCTTGGGTTTGATTCTAGTCAAGGGCATGTACCTTGGTTGCAGACTCGATCCCCAGTTGGAGACGTGCAAAGGCAGTGATCGATGTTTCTTATCGATGTTTCTAACTCTCTATCCCTCTCCCTTCCTCTCTAAAAATCAGTAAAAAATATATTTTAAAAAATTGTAGGAGGCACAAGAAAATTTTAAAAATAAACAAGTGAAATTCATATTAATGCTATTTTTATTTAATCTGGCATACCCAAAATATTATTTTTCCATTTATAATCAATATTTAAAAATTATTGAGATCTTAATTTTTTTTTGTATTATTTCCTCAAAATCCAGTATGGATTTTACTTACAGCAGCACATCTCAATACAGACTGGTTATATTTCAGTTGATCAATAGTGTTATGTGGCTAGTGGAGTCCATATTGAACGGCACAGTTCTAGATGAAAATTTAAATACGTTATGAATAAGTTTGCCCTATTTGTGTAATAGTCATTCCATAAGGAAGGGTGTGACTTACTGTTTTTACATATTACAGTATTGCCTTTAATTACGTGGAACTATATGAAATTGCTGTTTTTATATTTCAAAGTTGTTGAGTATCAGCAATTTTATATGGTTTCACCTAATATATTATGGCTGAACACAATTTCCTTGAAACCAAGAAGAAATCACTGTTCAAATCTTACCTTGAATTTTTGTCCCAGATATAACAAACTAGCTTTAAAAAGAAAATCTGTCATTCATTGTAACCTGACTCTATACATGACCCAGAAGCCAGAAAAATGAAAGGGCAGGGATGAAGTGGGCGTTCCACTCATCCTTTCCTTAGTAGTTGTGCTTCCTGCCACATGTCAGTTCCCAGCAAGTGTTGTTTGCTCTTTCTCATCTTCCTATCTGTACCCGAGAGCTATCTTCTTCCCTGACTGGGAGGACATGCTGTGGGGGTAGCTGTACATGGCTTGGTCTGGTGCTTGCGGAAAAGGAGGCCAACACTGATAACTGGTCCTGCAGATCGGGGTCTCATTAAGGCAGGCTGCCGTGGGAGCGCTCACTGTGAGTGACATGGTGGCTGTGGAGGAGCTGGAGAGGGCCACATAGGTACCTCACAGATACGATTGCTGCCAGTCTCTGTGTTCACCATCAAATTACACGTTTATTGCTCAATCATATGTGATTAATAGACAAACTTTTAAAACTAATAGACTGACATTCCTGTTTATTTAATAATATTTTAAAATTAGATGTGAATAATGGAAAATTTGTTTTAAGTTATATATGTTGTTTGTAGGAGAGAAGTATGGCTACCTTTCACTTCCAAAGCCCATGGTAAGTAGTTTTGTGCATTTCAGAATGTTTTTTATTCAGAATTCAGTTATGCTCTTGCTGCCTGTTGCTACCCAGCCCCCAATAATTGACATTAAAAAAAGGGTATTAAATGTTGATTGTTCATAGTTGTTATTCTGAGTAAAATCTAGTTTCAGTTCATATTATGATTATTTGTGTTGGCTTTGGAGTTTGAGGGAATAGGTAACAGATTGCATGATTAATAAGAAGCCATAATCTGAAGTCGGAGGCCTATTTGTTCTTCATGTCTTTTATCTAATTCACGTTGTCATGTTGGAATCATTTTCTACCTTGATGAAATTATGCCATGCTATTTATATTTAGAGACTTGAAATGTACAGCTTTACATAACTGAAGCTGATGTACCTGACTGCATTTCAAAGTAGTGTCCACTAGGTGGCAAGCTCGGTTGCATGATTAAGATGGTTTCTGTACCTTTTCAGGCAATTCCCTTCCTGTATCTTCATAAAATATTTTAATAATAATTTGTAAAAGTAAACCTAAAAATAATGAAAACAGGACTCATTTTAAAAGGAAACATGGAACATAAAATTCTAAATAAAATAAAACCTAAAAACCTGTAGGTATTCTTATCTTTTTTAAATGCTTTATTAATTGCTTTGTAGTCTACTAGATTAAGGAAGAGATACAGATGATGCAACTTTACAAGGAGGAGCCAAAGAGATCATTGACCTTCTCTGTTTATTTTCTAATGAACATAAGAGGCAGCTGGTGTGTGTGTGTGTGTATGTGTGTGTGTGTGTGTGTGTGTGTGTGTGTGTGTGTAACGTTATAGTTTCCCTGTACTTAGTTTCTGTCCTTTAACTTCTCCCAATTCTTCTATAGCAAGGAGCATTAGAAAATCTCAAAAGGGCTATATTAAAGGAGCAAATATAAACTATGGAGTAGAAAAACGGAAAAAGTTGAGGATGTTTGGCTCTACAGTAAAACTGGTGACACAATAGCTGGCTAGAAGTAATAAGTCATGGTAATAATGAGGCTACAAAAAATGGAGAGGTACACCTATACCTCAGAGGTGTTGGTGGTGACTGTTTCTTAAGTTAAGTGGGTACACGAGTGTTTTGTTTTATTATAATTTATACTTTGTACACAGAGAGAGAGTTTATATATATAAAAGGCTGATATGCAAAGTGTCCCCTTGGCAGGTTGACTGGGAGACCAGAGTTCAATTGCTCGCTATGACATGTGCTGACCACCAGGGGGTAGCGCAGAACAAAGGAAGGCCCTGTCTGGCAGCTGGAAGGCCCCGATTGGCCCTGATTGCTGGCTAAGCCTAGGTCCCTACCTATGCACGAATTTTGTGCAATGGGCCTCTAGTTCAGTGGTTCTCAACCTTCCTAATGCTGCAACCCTTTAATTAAGGTTCCTCATGTTGTGGTGACCCCCAACCATAAAATTATTTTCATTGCTACTTCATAAGTGTAATTTTGCTACTGTTATGAATTGTAATGTAAATATCTGATATGCAGGATGTTTTTTCATTGTTACAAATTGAACATAATTAAAGCATAGTGATTAATCACAAAAACAATATGTAATTATATATGTGTTTTCCGATGGTCTTAGGCGACCCCTGTGAAAGGGTCGTTCGACCCCCAAATGGGTCAAGACCCACAGGTTGAGAACCGCCGCTCTAGTTGTTTAAATAAATGTTTCCTTAAAAAAAAAAAGTTTCCCTGCATTTCCTGGACCCTTTATGTCCATGAGTCTGGCTGTTCTGGAACTCCTGCCCCAACCATGGGAGCTCACAGCAGATCTCAGAGTGAGAGGGATGTCAAACCTGGGCTGCCATCGCTGAGAACTTCTGAACATATTTTTCAAAGGATCATTGGTATGGGTAATGCTTTCTATCCTTTTAGGCCAGTGGTCAGCAAACTGCAGCTGGTGAGCCACATGCAGCTTTGTGGCCCCTTGAGTGTGTGTGGCTCTTCCACAAAATACCACGTGCGGGCATGCATGTACAGTGCGATTGAAACTTTGTGGCCCATGCGCAGAAGTCGGTATTTTGTGGAAGAGCCACACTTAAGGGGCCAAAGAGCTGCATGTGGCTCGCGAGCCGCAGCTTGCCAACCACTGTTCTAGGCAATAGGCACCTGCAGGCAAGCCTGGTAACCTAACTAGTGGACAGTGTTTTTTGCTTTCCCAGGGGAAATAGATTTTGAGTTCCAAATAGCTCACATAGAAACAGACTTGCTGTTTCAAATATAGGGGTGTGTCCAACATGTTGGTTCAAATATTAAACCCTAAATTCTAGATATAATCTTCTATACAAGCTGGGTGAAGAATTGGGAATCCGGATATCAGTGAAACAAAGGTGCTAAAATTTATCCCTCAAAGGGCACATTGGGTAAAGGCGTTGAATTGCAGTCATAACATAAGGAGCAGATGGACATCTACAGAGGGTGGCTAAATTTATTATATCATTTCAGAAGAATAATTATAATAACGACTCTGGGAAAATGCCAAAGTCCTTAGGTCCTTCTGGGACACTGCTACGTTTCTCTCGCCCAGATTTCTACCTACCTACCTGTTCCAAGCTGAGCTCACATACTGGTAGAGTACTTGCAGGTAGTTCTTTGTTTTAACTTAACTTAATATACTTTAAGTATGTGCTGAAAATGTTTAGGTTACAACTTTATTACAGGTGTCTTATTATGCTTTCTAGTGCTATTGTATTTCCTCACAGTGACCTTAATCTTTTATTTTAATGTCACAGAAGAATAATGCAAACCTGAAATCATTAAAGCCAGAGAAGTCTGACTCTGAGGTAAGACCTTTTTCTTTGTCATAATCTTACTTCTAATCTCCCTCTTACATCGGTAATAACAAAATTGTGTGATTAAAATATCTTCTCCATATTTTATAGGAGAAAGCCAAGATTGCAAAGCTTGGACTCAAGCTAGGATTACTCACCTCCGATGCCAACTGTGAGATCGAGAAGTGGGAGAATCAGGAGAATGAGATTGTTCGATATGGGCGGAACATGTCCAAGATGGCCTATTCTCTATATTTATTTACTAGGTAAACATATTTTGATCTTTTTAAATCAATTTAATATCTAGTGTAGAGAAAAAATGCCATGTGAAATCATTGGTAGGTCAAAGTCAGTTTAGTGTGCATGATAAAAGCCTATATATGTCCCTCTTGTTTTAAATAAGTGAATGCAACAAGAAGACACTCAATTAAGACTTAGGTGTAGTAGAGACCCTCTTCTAGGTTTATATCCTATTCTTTTCATAATTTTGCATTCTACTTTTTTTATCCTATACATCAACCCAGCCAGCATCAGTAAGTTTAGAAAACATGCCTTTTAAACGTTACACAAATGATTGAATGGACACGGATCAAAGAATAGAGCCATTAGGCCTACCACCTCAATAGAGTGCCAAATCTCTGTGAGTCACTGTTTGTTGTATAGCACAGATTTTAAATAACTTTGCCATTATCTGACCTACATTCTTCATCTTGTTCACATCACAAGACTCTTGAGCAAATGCCTGTTGAAGTCAATGTTGATCACATTCCAAAATCTTCCATTATAATAATCTCCCTATATGGTAAAATAATGTATATGTATATATGATAGTAATACCATGTTGCTAAATATCAGTTATCTGCTCAATAATCTGTTCTAGAATTTTCTCATGGAATGACTTCAAACTTTTCACTAATTTTCTGAAATCTTATCTTTTTTATTTTTGAAAACCGGGAAAATACTTGATCTATCCAATGTTATGGCCCCTCTTTTACTCATTTTGATTTTGAAAATATTGTCAGCAGTGGTTCACACCTGCACGTTGTTTCAGTATTCTGAAATGTAATCCATTTAGTCTGGAATCTTAAGCTTGATTAAAGTAGGCAGGATCTCTACTACTGTGTGGGCACTGGGGCTCAATAAATAGCACCCTTTTCCTGCCCAGCTTTCCCTACCCAGCTTCTGAATAAAACACAAAAATAAGCAAAAGACTAGGCAGATGGGGGGGGCAGAAACATTTATACTGGTAAAGCTGATATTGGACAATGTAATTTATATCCACAGGCAGGTTGGTTTTTACAGATGATCGCTAGAATTAAGAAATCTTATTCCACAGGGACAGACTGTGTCTCTTAAGACCCCTGAAAGAACAGGAATCTCCCCAAGAGAAAAAGTAAAGAAAGAGCTACCATGTCCAATTTATTTTCAGAAAGTCTGAGAAGATAAATGGCCACCTCTTCAGTGGGATGGGGACGTGAGGGAGGGATGCGTACCAGTGGAAGGAATCTGAGGACTCAGCATTCATTAGGAAGAGCATTCATGTCCCTTTTGCGTGTGTCTTCTATTCCTTCAAGATAAACCATTCTCCTGGAGGGCGAAGGGAAAATGACAGTTGAGCTATTTTTTCTGTGTTGAGCAGTCATTTGTTAACACCTTCCCGTATTTTCCATTATTGGTGACCTTTCCTCTTTGGCGGTTTCCTTCCTTTGTTCTTAATTGTTTTAGCAAGCTTCCCCTGGGATTAAGTCTTTCCAGTACTATGACCTTCCTTAGTTCATATCTTTAAAAAATCTGATGAGTCAAGTCTACAAAAGAAAGTCAAATGGAACTCTTTTGTTTGCTCAACAAGAAAATGTGCCCAGATTAACTTTAATAACAAAGATCTTTACTTTTGGCTGGAATCATGCTAGTCATCTCATGGTGATAAAAATCAGGTCTTTAAAAAAAACTTTATTTTGACTGATAAAAACTGGAGAAATACATTACTAATGAATATAGTCTGGCATATAAAAGTTTCATGAGTAGATTTATTCCTGTTTGTCATTCCCCTTTTATTTCTTGTTTCCTTATTTCAGAATGTTTCAGGACGATATGGTCAACATGTTTTTGCTTCACAGTCAGAATAGTGGGTTTTGATAAAGGATGACACGCACCCCACAGAGATGGGAAGCGTGGGGCGGCGGGGGGGGGGGGTTGCATTATGAGGGGTAGGGAAAATGCAAGTTCTGTGGAATGGGACTTGTTGCTAGAAGATGGTTATTGGATAGAAACACTGAATCTCAGGACAAGGAAATCCGTTTCTGTGATGGATAACTCCTCGTGTTGTTTGGGCAAGTCTTGGTAACAGAATTGTAAAACCTCGAGCTGGCTTAGTTTTCTACCAGCGTATTTAGTAGGCCTGTTTTTTTCTCCAACAGTCTTTCCTGTTTTCCCTTACACTGTGTGGTTTATCAACCTCTTCTAGTTGCTTCTTTCAGAGACTTATCTGTTGGACCTCACAGTATCCAGTTTTGTAGTTTTCCTGGGTAATTTTATAGCTCTTCCTCAGGCTATTGTTTAATGTTGTCCTAACAGTTTATATAAATTTCTTAATAATTTATATATAATTAATATTTCTTAATAGTTTATATTTTTGCATTTTATAATTTTCAAAAATTTCAGCTTTACCAGTGCATTATACATTTTTTGTTGTTGCTGTTTTCATTCCTTACCGGAGGATATTTATTTCATTGATTTTTAGAGAGAATGGAAGGGGAAAAGGAGGCGAAGGGAAGGAAGGAAGGAAAGAGAGAGAAAGAGAGAAATATCAATGTGAGAGAGACACATCAATTGGTTGCCTGCTGCATTTCCCCCTACTGGGGCCTGGGTTCAAACCTGCAACCCAGGTATATGCCCTTGACAGGGAATTGAACCCATGACCCTTCGGTGCTGGGGCTGACATTCTAACCATTGAGCAAACTGACTATTACAGTGTGTTATAGTCTTTAAAGTGGTTCCTGCTTCATAATTTCATTTGATTCTCACAACAGTTTGTCTGAGAACATGAAAAATTTGCTCACATGTCACAGTTGTTAGGAGGCAAAACTGGTTGCTACTAGACTTCAGATCTCCTGACTCAGGCCTTTGAGTCCAGATTCATGCATTGTGTTGTTCTTTGTGGTGCTTTACTGTTCATTTGTAGGGTCTAATTCTTCTTGGTGGTTTTCAATCTGATACTCCCTAACCTTCTGATGAGAGAGGTACACAAATATTATGATGATTATTTTACACACTCAGAATTGAAACTTAAATAACATACGTCATCAAAGACAACTGAACTCCTCCCTGCGTTGAAAGTGGAATGAGAAATGAGAAAAATAGGAAAAATAAAACTTCAATATAACTTCTGAGATTTAAATTTCTTTACATTGTAAAATTAAGATGTTTAATGTTTAAAATTTTTTTAAAGTATCCAAGAAATAATAATTACAGTTGCTATAAGAATAAAATCATAATATTATGAATCTATTCTACAGTCTTCAAAATTTGGGATCTCTTAATGTACAAAATGCTTTATAACTTTAATATTGCAAAACTAATTCCCAGGCAGTAACTTTTTCTTACTTTCTTATTCATTCATTTCTTTCAGGGGAGAGGGGCCACTGAAAACTTCCCAGGATTTAATTCATCAATTAGAGGTAAGTTTTATTTCCATGTTTTGCTACTTCAATTCTGTGCTAAACTCTCCTCGCTTAGGTAGATGCTTTAGAATGACAAGCAGATGACAAGATTCCTTCTTATCTTCCAACTCCCCTGTCAGTCTGCTCGCCCCTCCAGAACCAAGAGCATTCTTGCATCTGTCACTTTAATCACCTGTTTAACACTGTCTTTGGCCTTCCCATGCTTCCACCTGGGCCTCTCGAGGAAAGGGAGGTGCAGCTTGAGAGGATGTTTGTCAGCTGAGTCAGAAGAATTGTAGAGATATTTCTCTGGATTTTTCTGTACAGTTGACTATAAATGAGCTTTTTCTCTTGAAACAGTTGGAATAAATTCTAGATTCATTCCAAGTCATACCACAGCATAGTGGGTTTTTCACTGCAGAAGATCCACTACTCACCTTCTTCTTGTGTGAGCTCGTTCATGACACTGATGCCTGCTGAATTGCCTACAAACAGATGAATGTAAACTGTTCATCGAATATTTATGGAGTTTGTACCATGTGTCAGACTCTGGACACATGGGTTAGACCAGCTGTGGGCAAACTATGGTCTGCGGGCCGGATCCAGCCCGTTTGAAATGAATAAAACTAAAAAAAAAAAAGACCATACCCTTTTATGTAATGATGTTTACTTTGAATTTATATTAGTTCACACAAGCACTCCCTCCATGCTTTTGTTCCGGCCCTCCGGTCCAGTTTAAGAACCCATTGTGGCCCTCGAGTCAAAAAGTTTGCCCACCCCTGGGTCAGACTCTATGGACAAAAGTGAAGAAAACAAAGCCCCCGTTCCCATGGAGCTCACATTCTAATGGGAGGAGGTTGACAATAACGAGTATATAACACCCATGTGTAAGGACTTAGAGATGAAAGTGTGCAGGATAAGAACAGAGAGGGGATAGAGGTGCCATCAGAAAAGACCTCTCGAAGGAGGTAACATCTGCATAGAGACATTGAGAAAGTGAGCTGGATGATCACCTTGGGATTGACTATATTTCAGGCAGACAGAACAAGTATAAAGGCCCGGAGGTATGGAACTAGGCTGAGGAATCTGAGGAACAATAAAGAGGCAAGTGTAGATGCCATGGAGTGAACTGGAAAGAAAGTGGTAACATCCGACATCTCTGTAGCCACGGAAGAAACTTTTCCCCCCAAGTATGGAGGAAAACTCACTGGGGGTTTTGAGGAGAAGTAGCATGATCTGACTATATCTTAAAGCTTTTTTGGCTTGATCAAGAGGGTAAATTGTAGTGCTATTTGCTGAGATACAGGAGACCAAGGGTCCACCAGATCTACAGGGTGGAAATGGAGCATTATTTTGCTGGAGACTGATTTCAGGGTAGTTCAGGAATGGAGAGAGGGGCTTGGAAGTCATCAGCTTTATGGTGGTTGTAAAACCGTGACACGCTATGAGACAGATGTGGATCTTGCCCTCAAGGGGTTTACAGGCTACAAGGGAAGAAGAGATATGTAAAATAGAAAGTGTTCATGTAGAATAAGGAGGAATATATGAGTGAGTCAATCCATTGAGTTAGAAGCTCGGTATAAAACTCATTGGTTTTCCTTTTAAAGGGTAGGGAAGGATGCAAAGGATGATTTGACCTTGAGATCAGTTTATCTATGACAGCAAGGTGTTAAGGCTAATGGACAGAGGAGCGATGTTATCCCTAGAAGTATTGCCTCCTTCTTCATTTATGGTAATTTATGACCAAAACCTGTTTTTTAATTCACAAATCATTCTCAGATTGCCCTGTTCACTTCATTCTTACTGCTGTCACTTAAAGTTAAGTCTTCATTTTTTTACTCTCCTGGAATCTTTCACTTATACTGAATATTCTTATCAGTCCAACTCATTTGTCACTGTTTTTTCCCCATCATCCTGGTCCCCTACTGCAGTGGTTCTCAACCTTCTTAATGCTGTGACCCTTTAATGCAGTTCCTCATGTTGTGATGTCCCCAATTTCATTGTTACAGAGCCCCCCAATTTCATTGTTACAAATTGAACATAATTAAAGCATAGTGATTAATCACAAAAACAATATGTGATTATATATGTGTTTTCCGATGGTCTTAGGCGACCCCTGTGAAAGGGGTCGCGACCCATAGGTTGAGAACCACTGCCCTACTGGGTTGTGAAATGTGTGGTGAATAGGCAAAACCAATCTGAATTGCTCCTCTTGAGTGGCTGGTTAAAGAACATGTGTGGGTGACAAACTTAATCTTAGCTGGAAGTGGGGATGTTCTAAGCCTTTTCGGCTCATGTTCTAAAATCCATCACCCTTTTATAATTGGGGGTATTACAAGGTGAGCTTTGGATCCCTCCAGAAGCTCAGACACAGTTTGTATGGCTAAGTATCATAGGTCCATGGACCCTCAAGTACTTGGAGGCGTCCAGGTGTAAGGGAGCCTCCTTAGGGATGGATGCTGCTGCAGGTCGGAGAAGCCACCTTCTGAATACCATTAAAACCTTGCATTTTCCTGGGCGCAACAGAAAATGTAGGTGCACCATCCAGGCCTTTTGTGAGCATTTTTCCTTCCAACTACCCAGAAGACATACATCGAAAGTGGTGATATTTCTTTCTTCCCACCAGGTTTTCGCTGAAGAGGGATTAAAGGTTGCTTCAATGCTTCTCCTGGAAATAAACAAGCTAATCCCTCTATGCCACCAGCTCCAGACGATAACGAAGACCCCTGTGCAGAACCAAGGGCTTCTAAAGGTAAAAGTGAGGGTGAAGTGCACAAGCTTTCTCAAAACAGGTAACGCAGGTCCACCTGCCTGGTGTTGGTGGTGATGTCATGAATGCCTACTTTGTGGTATATTACTAGGGTGTAAAGGTATTTAAGATTGAAAGATAGAGTTTGCTGGAGTTGTTATAACTTCCCAAATTACATTTCAGCTGAAAGATGATGACAAGCTTATGCTTCTCCTGGAAATAAACAAGCTAATCCCTCTATGCCACCAGCTCCAGACGATAACGAAGACCCCTGTGCAGAACCAAGGGCTTCTAAAGGTAAAAGTGAGGGTGAGTTATCCGGGTAGGCACTTGAGACTTTGACACTTCTTTAGCAGATTAGTCTCCAGCCCCCTTTTCTTCAAATAAAGAGCTAATAACCACAGAAGAGCGATTTATTTCCATTTTTCTTGGCATGAATTTGAGTCACCTATTATAGTGCACAAGCTTTCTCAAAACAGGTAACGCAGGCCCACCTGCCTGATGTTGGAGGTGATGTCATGAATGCCCACTTCGGGGTATATTACTAAGGCGTAAAGGTATTTAAGATTGA
>NW_006296226.1:2018596-2028646 GCF_000327345.1 Myotis davidii | reverse complement strand
TCCAGGGGCTTCTAAAGGTAAAAGTGAGGGTGAGTTATCCGGGTAGGCACTTGAGACTTTGACACTTCTTTAGCAGATTAGTCTCCAGCCCCCTTTTCTTCAAATAAAGAGCTAATAACCACAGAAGAGCGATTTATTTCCATTTTTCTTGGCATGAATTTGAGTCACCTATTATCTGCAGTTATAAACAACCCCAGGAAGCAGTAGGTTCACCAAATAAATTGGCTTTTTGACAGGATTAATTCCATAGCATTAAGTCACTTACCTTAAATCCTAATGTCAGCACATGTCTAAGGCACAGACTCCTGAGTAGGGGCTCCATTCACAGGGAATTAATTGGAGTGCCACAAAGCAGGGTGCCGGAGGAATTGCAAAGTAGGGGGTTCACTGCCACTATTTGAAATGTTTAGAGAAGCCCCAAAACAGCCTAAAGTAGAACGGGTTGATTTTCCATCCATTCTTGGGGATTCATGAACTGGGCACGAGAACCAGCCACAATTCTTGCATCTGTGTTCTAGGGCCTCAGGTTATCAAGAACCCTTAGAGTTCCATAATGGAAAAACGTTATCATTGAAAAGTAAATGGTGAGGAAGTCTTCTGAAGTACCCCTTGTAAAGGAGTTTGATTTGCTCACCTTTTGTCACTATAGGTCGATAAATGTATTACAAAGACAAGATCCATGATGGCTATTTTGGTCCAGCTTCTCTCACTTTGCTTTAAACTACTGAAGAAGGTGAGATAGTTTTCTATCTTCCACTCACATTTTAAAAACGAGTTTAAAGGACGATGCAAAAGAAAATAGTTACTTAATTTTTATAAGTTTTACGTTAACTCTTTGCAGCTTCAGATGGAAAACAACAGATGGGTCTCAGTCACGAATAAAGACTCTGTGGATGGTAAAACTTGAGAAGTTTTTGAGAGCAGATCTCGGGAACACCATATGGCAAAGCTGACATTTTTAAAAGCAAATGATCTTCTGTATTTCTTGAAATTCAGTCATTTTATAAAGAAAGTAACATTGAAGTACTGCTTTATTTTCTGATCATGAAACCGATTGTGGCTTTTTGACAATTAAGTGCTGTGGTAGTTGTTAGAATTCTAATTGCAGTGTGATTTTAAAATGAGACATTGCCAGCAATATTCTTTAAAAGCCAAGCCAAATATCCTAGCTGTCTTAATGACGGTTTAATCCAAAGAAGCTATTTTGAGTATGTGCTCACCTTTGGCATATTTTACCTTCCTGTTTTCCGGTTGTTATTTAAGCTTATCATCTAGAACACTAACTTAAGCAGGAAATACACGGTAGTCTGGTTGAAAGCAGTTTTTCTTAAGCCTGTGAACTCTTCTTCAATCCCTTGTCCAGCAAGTGTGAGTGGGCCTCTTGGCCACCCGCTGTCACAGATCATCCATGCGAGGAGCACACATTTGTTCTCTAATGAGCATTTCACAGGCCAAGGCCATCTGTTGTGATGCATATCCCTCCCCCACCCCCAAAGCTGGGTCATGGAGCTCACGCCATGGAATCCTGGAGGAACTCACCGGAGAAGGCTTTTAGTTCTAGTTGTAGCCGAGCAGTCTGCCTACCCTGAACACTAGCTGGAATCCTAAACCTATTGTGCTGGCTTAAAAAAAGTTTTTAAACTGTCTTCAGTAGTGACCGATGGAATGGAAGATGGAAGACAGAAAATGATAGAACTAAGAAGCTGTTTCAAATAAATTCTGAATCATACATTTTATATATGTGCCTTTGGAATGTTCATTGTAAAACAAATAAACATCTTTATTCTTTTTAATTTCGGGGCTTAGAGCTTTTCTTCTTTTTGTGGGGTGGGATTTGATGGAAGGGTCTGGTTTATAGGTCCTGCCTACCTGATATAGTGCCGTTAACTTTGCTTTGGACTTGTGATAGTGCTGTATCCCAATGCTTTGAAATCTTAACAGGACATGTCAGTTGCCAATTGCCTATAGTTTTATAAGCTTGTCTGATGACTCTTATCTGGGTTAGCCATCACAATAGCCACAAGATTCCAAAGACCCACAGTACCACCAATTAGGAAGTCAGTATTTTATTGAAGGAAACTTTAATTGTATGGGCCTCTTCTTTATAAATATCATGAAGCGTGATTTTTATTCCCTGAAACCAAAATATTTTAAAATTACAATAGAAATAATGGTGAATGAGAGGTAGTTATATATAAAATAGATATAATTTTTTTACTATCACTGTGCTGCCCAAACTGGGGGCCTGCTGGTTTGTGATACATTTTCAGTGCACAGCACTGTCAGTGTAGATGCTTGCAGAATTACTACCTGGATCATGTCTGGTGGGTATACCTGGGGATAGTCATGCTGGAACTTAAGTTACAAGATTTTCTTGTGAGTCAAAAAAAAATTTTCAATTTTATTTACAAAATACTTTTACAGAACTGAAATGAGAATATTCTCTTATTTAAGTTCAAGTGGGGTTGGGGAAGGGATGATTTATGACTTCTACAGCATAAGATAGGGAACCAAAGGAATTTACATGTCAATTGATTTCTTTTGTACTATTGTTTGGATTTAAAAACAAATATTTAAAGTTACATGTTTCAACCCTTAAAAAAATAACAGTTTTAAAGTCTTTTACTTAAAATTCAGTATGAATAAATATACAATCTTAAAACATAAATTCAGTTTTGTTTTCTAGTTCAAATGATGTGAAAGCTTTTGTTCTATTCAAAGGCCTCTGTCTGTGAATTACGGTAACTTCTTTCTTGTTACCGTAATACAGTATGCTTCCATTAAATTATAATGCTTCCATAAATTAGGAAAGCCCTTTGCATTTTTCAAAGCCTTTTCATGTTGTCCCTCATAGAAGCCACAGCGTTAGAGTTCTGCTTTGTCTCAGAGAGGAAGGCCATCCTGCGGCATAAGGACTAGAGAAGGTACATCTACACACAGTCTCTTCCTACAGCCTGCAGTGGACTTGGGGCAGAAGGGGTGGTACCAGACCTTTTGGTAGTGTCATACTGAAGCACTCTGGGTAAGAGAGGTCAGCTGTTGTTTCCTTTACCGTCAAACTGATGGAAGAATGAGCAAAAACAATTAACCATGCCATAACATTCAAAAAGAAGTATGTCAAAATGTAGTATTTACTAATGAGTTATAGGATGGGTAGATTATTTTTACTTGCCACTTTAAAACTTATGTCCTTTCCAAATTTTCCCCAAGATGCTCTGCTTGTTTTTAATTAGAAATGTTGTTTGTCAGTTTTTAGAAAGAGAAAAGCAAAAGAGGAGCAGGCTAGGTCCATGGCAGGGCAGATCTGAGAAGCTAAAGACAAATGGGAACCAAGGCTTGTCTTGCAAGAGAAAGGGGCAAAAAACACAGGCTTCCCTGCAGAAGGCTGGCTGCGGAGTATGCTTCTGCCATACGGTGGTACTTCTTCAGTGCACGGATCGAGTGCCGCACTGCTTTTTATGCCATCTTAGTCCTCATGATGTGGCTGTTGTGGCATTACTGCGTTTTACCACAACTTCTTCATATTGTTTTTGTGTCAGTAACCCTTCTGTTATGCTTTTACTTTCTTCAAATTTGGGCAACACAACTGCAATGTAACCTTCAGTGGATGGCTAGAAAGGAAATAGAACATTTAGTACTGTCATATGACAAAAATCAGACGAAAAGTATGTGGATGGAATCATACTTCTCCCCCACCCCCTTTACCTTCTCTTGAAGAATAGAAGGCTTATGGAGAATATTTTCATTCACTTCCATCAGCCGTCCTCTAACACAGCTATTGAAAAAAAGAACTGTTTTGAAGAAAAATATTAATCTCCTTTTTTATCTCCTAAATTGTAGTTAAAAAGTAACTCACCTAGATATAGTATATTCTTCCCCATCTGAGCAGTAAATCTTACACAGAGGTGCAAGTTCTGTTAGAAACTGTGCTCCCTGAAAATGAAAGGGAAGAAGTAATTAATTGATATACATTTTCACTTTCCTTTGAGAGGTAGTCCTCAGTGTCATCATATGCCGGGGTCCAACCCCAGCAGGTCCAGGGGTCCCCAAAGGTGTGGACGGAGTCGGCGAAGACAGCGTTCAGTTGATCAGCACCGCCCACACAGGCTTCCTGGAAGCCAGCACCCAGTCCTTCCCCTCCGCTGGGAGGCGGGTACAGAAGAATTCCCGGGGGAAGCAGTATCTGCTCTCTGGTGGCCCATCCCAAAAACATGGCAGAACTCAGACCCTAGCCAAGTGCCCGTTCCGCCTCGTCCCCCGGACACCCTCCCCCCACATACATACATACACACATGCACACGCACGCACACACCACACACACCACGCACATGCATGCACACACATACACACACCACACACGCACACACATACACACACCACACACACCACCATCCCTTGCGGTCTGGGAGCCGGCGTTTCGCCATCTCCGCACACATCTCTGCCTTCCTCTCAGGGCCATCTGTCGCTGACTCTGCGTAAATCTTGCTGGGCTGCCTCGCCATGTGGCTTAATTAATTGCTTCAAGGCACAGAGGACCCTGCCGCCCCACGGGCTGGGAGCCAGCCGGCTCGCCAAGGAGCAATTTGCCACGATGGGGTCTGGCCTGGCCACCGTGCCCCTCACCCAGCCCCACGCAGGGCCCGGGGTGGGGAGGCCCCGTTCCCCGCTGCCTCTGACAGCAGCTTGGCAACAGCGGGACCTTGCGGTGACACGGGGGACATTTATAGACAAGGACACACACCGCCTATGGCCATAAAAGGGCCTGTGCGTCTATTAGTTCAAACCTCATTTATCTTTGTCATTTAACCGCGAAGGGGTTTTATTCCCTCCCTAACTTCAGGGGAAAATCTCTACCTGGGGAAACAACCTTTCTCGGAGAGGTGACCTTGGTTAAAACACATAGTGCCAAGAAGGTGAGCAAACATATTAAGAACAGTATGCCATATATGCCAGGTCCCTTGAAACAGCAAGGATGGACCGGCTCCCGGCAATCATAGGATATATTCATGGAATTAGTGTTTTAAAAACCATTTATTCAAACATATAAGAGCCTGCTATGGGCCAGGTACCAACCTAGGTTCTAGGGGAAAAAGCAAACTAAGACACATGTGATAATAGGTAGTTTAAAGATTAAGAATATATTTTATAAACTTCAAATGAGAAAGCTGCATATAGCTAAGTATAAAGATTTCAACAGTATAGGAAAGTCCATCAATAAGCAATAATAGAAAATTCAACATGAGAGTGTGACACCAATATTGTACAAAGTTAAACTTCATTAAGATTCCGACCTTCTCTAAGACGGTTTGAAAAAGGGATGTTTTCCTAGTTAACAAGTAATGAACTTGGAGGAAAATTTGGAAAACAATAAGTTGTAAGTAGCAGATAAGAATCATTTACCCATTATCCTATACCCAGAAGTAAATACCAAATTTTTAAAAAAACATATTTTTATTGATTTCAGAGAGAAAGGGAGAGGGAGAGAGAGAAAGAAACATTAATGATAAGAGAGACTCATTGATCGGCTGCTGACTGCACACCCCTACTGAGATCGAGCATACAAAAGGGAATCGAACCTGCGACCCTTCAGTCCACAGGCCAATGCTCTATCCATGAACCAAATTGGCTAGGACAATACCACTTTTTTAAAAATATATATATATTTTATTGATTTTTAGAGAGGAAGGAAGGAGGAGATAGAGATAGAAATATCAATGATGAGAGAGAATCATTGATTAGCTGCCTCCTGCATGCCTCCTCCTGGGGATCGAGCCAGCAACCCAGGCATGTGCCCTTGGCCGGAATCGAACCTGGGACCCTCCAGTCCGCACACTGACGCTCTATCCACTGAGCCAAGCCAGCTAGGGCGCAATACCACATTTTGACATATCTGTTAGAATGCTAAGGCACG
The DNA here is from genome assembly GCF_000327345.1 of Myotis davidii. Taxonomy (NCBI): domain Eukaryota; kingdom Metazoa; phylum Chordata; class Mammalia; order Chiroptera; family Vespertilionidae; genus Myotis; species Myotis davidii. Next base: position 2,022,735 of record NW_006296226.1, on the reverse strand, counting down.
TTATTGTTTCATGTACTTCACACTCTATGGATATATCTGGGGAGTTTCTGTCAAAAATCTACAAGGAGGCTCATGGGAACTGAGTCAGGCATGTCTCCTGTTGCTCCCCCCCACCGCCAATCCTCCACCCCCTCACCCCCAGGAATTTTTCCTGGAGTGAACATAGGCATTTGAAGTCAAGGTGCTCTGCCTTATGATCTTACCCCTCAACACATTATCATACAACATTCAGATGCACCACATTGGCTTCACTCCTCTGCATGTGGATACTGTACTTCATTTCAAATTACTAGTCCATGGGACTCCCCGCCTTTAGGAGGAAGGTGTGGGTACTCATCCCAGAGGGTTTGTCTACCACTGGGACTATGTCAAAAGAGCAGAAGTGTTTTGACTCCTTTTTTCACCTCCCTTGGAAGTCCAAATGACTGGCAGTGCTGAGATAGAATTAAAACTTATCTTAGTGGCTTCTATTTGCAGGTCTCTCTCTGTTCCTCAGTAGGAACAACAGTGTTACTATTTTGGATAAAGATTTATCATAGGAGTTTCACAAGCACTAAGTGTTTTTACTTGTAATTTGCAGACTTTGTCTTTTAAGAATGGTCCATGCTTTTCTAAGTCCATGTTTCCTGAGTGAGGAAAAAATCAATACTCCTAAGCCACGTTGTTAGGGGATTTCAGGCCAACAAAGGGGAGTATAGACAAGGGTCTTCTAGAACAGTGAGGGCTGTTGGCAGAAATTGCTAGTATACACTCAGCACATGAAAGACCTAAATCATCCCCTGTGACAGATGCACTAAAAGTGATCCTCTCCTCTGCCTACGATTGTAGAGGGTAGAGTTAGCACTGTGCACAACTGAGCATTACGTGGAAGTAGAGGGTGTGGCTTTATGTGTATGAAACTGGCAATGGAAAATGCTAAGGAGCAAATACTGTATATTTTTTAAGTTTGCTTTTTTTTTCACAGCTCAGGGAACGTTCTTTTTTTATTTACTTGTGGAAATATATGGTAGAGTTGGTCACCTAAATTACAGAACTCAAAATACTGGTTTAATAAAACTGGAAGGGACAAAATATCTCTTTATCATTCTAAGACTGAGTGGACCTATCTTTACTATGGTGTAGACGATTTAAGTAGAGAATTGTAGGAACATACCCGTTTAAATTTCCCAGAGACCTTGTTCTGAAGTCTGCTACAGTTGGTGCTGATTTGATAGGAAATGCTTTTAAGTGTTTTTCCACTATGAAGAACTGGATGAGATTCTGCCAATGTGATGACACATATTCTATAAGGAGCAAGAATTGGTCCTGTATTACTGCTTAGCATAATTTTTCTTCATATAGCACAGTATTCCTCCTGACAAAAGAATATCTGAACTGACATTTGTTTAGTCAAACTATCATTTTCCTCTGCTTACTGTAGAGTAGAAGGGAATGCAATAATAAAATAGGGTCTGACAAAAGAATATCTGAACTGACATTTGTTTGGTCAAACGATCATTTTCCTCTGGTTACTGTAGAAGGGAATGCAATAATAATAGGAGAAAATGGGATTTTACATACTTCCCAAAGAGAAGAGTACGAGGTCTTCAGGTAGCACTGAGGTAGAAGAGAGAGTAGTCAGGCATGCCCATATGTAGTATACAGGAGACCACCTAGACCTCCACCCTAGCCTTCTCCATGGGCTCTGGCCATTCAATGGTTAAGCAAAGGCTGGTTACTTCAGGCAGTAGTACCTGACTGAGGGCATGGTGGTCCATTTGGATGTTTGGATGATCACATTTGTTTAACGTGAGTAGGCACTAAAAGGCCCATTCTTGTCAACCTACCTCCTATCATAAATAATACTATTTCAACACAGTGAAAAATAATCATTTATTGAACATTAGTTCAATCCAACACCATACCAGGCGACTATACCAGAAAAAAATTTTTTTTTAAATTTAAAATTCCCAATTTGCTTACCGGTTAGAGTGCTGTAGTATACAGTGGTCCTCACAGGGCTTTCCTTTGACATCTAGAAGAATGAACAGGTCAGGAGGTTTTGGAGTCAATATTTACTACTTACTGTATAGCACTTTCTTTGGTTCATAGGGATAGTAAATTATGAAGATTGTACACATTCCAATCACTTGTATCCTTTCATTACTCGAAAAGATATACCTAAAAGGCTTGCTATAAAGTAAAGAGATGTGGTCCAGATGGAATCATTCATTCATCATTAAAATGATTACCTTTGCTCCATCTTGCTTTATTCTCGCTTTAAAATGAGTACACATTATTTCTATTAGAAAAATGCGACTAGCAATGCATTCTTTATATAATACAGTGTGTGTGTTTTAGAGGGACCAACTCCTGGTTTGCCTAGGACTGTCCTGATGTTAACGCTGAATGTCTTGGATTCCGGAAAAACCTTCAGTCATTGGTAAACAAGGGCAGTCAGTCATCCAAAATGTGGCTAATAATACCTATGCTACAATATTTTTAAAAGTGTGTACAACTTAGCCGAAACCGGTTTGGCTCAGTGGATAGAGCGTCGGCTTGCGGACTGAAAGGTCCCAGGTTCGATTCCGGTCAAGGGCATGTACCTGGGTTGCGGGCACATCCCCAGTAGGAGATGTGCAGGAGGCAGCTGATCAATGTTTCTCTCTCATCGATGTTTCTGACTCTCTATCTCTCTCCCTTCCTCTCTGTGAAAAATCAATAAAAAAAAAAATGTGTACAACTGTTATCCCTGAATGCAATGGAGCAAGTATGGGGTGAGAAGAAGGTCCCCGGCGATGTTTCCACTACTGATATTCACCACCTACACAAACAACGGAACACCCAATTATTAAGTAGCAGATGTATAGAATACCAGCGGCTTCTCTTTCAGTAACACTGTTGGATTCTGGCTTGCTATCCCTTCCCCCTCAGGCCTGACCTAAACTCTAAGGGACCTCAGGAGACTTGCACCCAAGGGAGCAATGGGCAGTGGCAGCTCATCCCCAGCTAACCCCTGGACCTGGTCCCAAGGCCCCCGTTTCTCTGGTCCAGTGAGCTGACAGCACCCGCCTAGGCTCACTTCTCTCCCGTAAGGTTTCTAGGGAGCCAAAGCAGCCCCGCCTATTCTCTCTCCCGTTGCTTTTATCCTAAGCCCTTCCTTGTTTCCCTGTCCCCAACTTTAATAAACCTACTCTAAAAAAAAATAAAAGAGCAATACACAAAAGCACGCACAAGATGTTAGATTCTGTTTTCTAAATGCCTCTAGTCTAACCCACCTTCTCCCCATCTCCAGTCTCTACCTCAGTTCCGAACAGATCATTGAAGTCATTTTCTGTATGGCCACTCCCTATAGGATTTGCAAAGCCCGTGCGCACTCCAGGAGACTGCCGTCCAGCCCCTGCCTACCTGGGCGCCTCACCTTAAACCATCTTCCCGCCAGCAACCCACCCAGGAATTCGCGCAGCGCTCGCCAACCCCAGAATGCGCTCTGCTGGCATTTTAGCCTTTGCAAATACCCATTCCCTCCTGTTTAAAAAAAGCAATACACAAACACACACAAAATTGTTAGATTCCTTCCATCGTGGGGCTGAAGCGCCGGAGAGAGCGCGCGTGCCTTCTGATGTGTCACCGTCGTCCCTATTGCATCAGGCCAATATGGCCCCGGAGAGACCGACATTATCCCCCACTTACCCGCTTTGTACCAGCGAGTGAAGTAACGATCCACAAGTGACGGCGCCGCGGACTCCACGGCCACCGGCTCGGTAGCCATGGCGACCTCGGGCTTCGCTCCCTCCGCCCTCAGAGACCCGAGCGCTTCCTCCATGTTGGCCCGGAGGAGGCGGTCCTTCCGGCGCGCGGTCTGCGGAGTGCGCATGCGCACTGCAATACTGGCCCTGCAGGCCCCGCCCGCCGACGCCAGTCATTGGGCTTGGGGTTGACGTCAACGTGGGGATCAACTACAATAGCATTTCTCTGTGTTTCTGGGGCCGCCTGCGGAAAAAGCCGGTCACGCCCCTTCGGCCGAGTGACGTCTTTCCCGCGCCACTCCGCCCGTGTCGGGCCTGCTTCGCTTGCGAGTCGTTGTCCCATCCGCTGCCTCTGCGCCTGCTTCAGCCGCTAACTACCTCGGGGCTCCAGGGGCCCAGTGGCCCGGAGGC
>NW_006296226.1:1997049-2018460 GCF_000327345.1 Myotis davidii | reverse complement strand
GTGCCTCTGGGGGGGGGGGCCCGCCCCCGGGCCCGGCCCCCCCAGGTCCTGATGCCGGGAGCCCCGGGCCCGCACCTCGGCCTGGTGCAGGCCCAGGCGTGGTGCTGCGTGACCACCTCTGCCCTCGAGCCTTAAATTCTCTTTCTGCATGTTTGCCTCCGCCCGCGGCATTGGGCACGGGGAGGGCCCTGCTCCCCGGCTGCACCCGTACCCAGCCTGCGGATGCCTTGCAGGAGTGGGCAGAAGCGCTGAAAGCGAATCAATTAATGCGCCACAGAAGGCGATGGTTATCACAAGTTCCCAGACGGTGGCGGGTCCCTTCCCGGGTCTGGGACTTTTTCGTGATGCCCCCTGTTCTTCTCCATCTAATGTGGGGTATTATGTGGCCCTCTATACCGTGGAGGCAGGGACTCAATCATTTCTTGTCTGTATTGGAGCACTTACCCAGTTCTCATTCCATGTGTTGTTTTGTTTGTAATCCTCACCGGAAGATATTTTTCCATTGATTTTTAGAGAGGGGGCGGGGGGAGAGAGAGAGAAACATCTGTGAGAGAGAGACACATTGATTGGTTGCCTCCAGCATGCGCCCCAGCCGCGTCCAGGAGTGAACCTGCGCCCAGGTACAAGCCCTTGACCGGAAAAGGAACTGCGATCCTTCCTTGCGCAGGCCCATGCTCTACCACTGAGCCACACGGCCAGGACTCTTCCTGTGTTTGACGTAGGCCGCACACCAGTGATTGGGATGGACTAGGTACTTACTGTATAAAGTATTCAAGCTGTATACCGACTGACAGCCACGGAGGTAACCAGTGAATAGTTTAGAATAAAAAGTGTGAGCAAAAAAGTAGGCAGTTTTCAAGTTGGAACAGAGAGAGTAGAAGTGCCATGTTCCCAAATAGGGAAAACCTGTGACATCTGTGAGACAAGTACTTAACCTCATTTTCTTAACCTCATTTTCCAGGTTGCATTGATGTGTTCGTGAGGCATTCTTGCGGTAACATTAGGAGGTTGAAAATGTGGGTTTAGTATCCCATGTCGGGAGGGTCAGGGCTAGACGTTTCCATCTCTGTAGCATATTAGTCATCTGCCTGGTACTTGTAGTCAGTCAGGGGTTTCACAATTAGCTAAGAGACAGATGTGAAAAGGAGCAAGGGAAGGCAGTGGAGTTGTCAGAAATTTGGGAGATCACGATTGATCTCTAGAGTAGAGAGTTCTTTACTGCATTTAAAGACAGAATAGTGGAATCATCAAGGGCTGGGAGTTGGAGATTGCAGATGTAAAAGAAAGGGTACTAATAAGTTGGGGTCCTGGGGGAGTTTGGAGCATACTCCTTTGCTGTCCTTGCAAATTGTGCGGACACTTGAGAAGATAAGGGAGTCAGGATGATGGGTGTGAACATTCAGAGAAGTTCTTTTTGAGACTGGGAGAGTCGGGGAGGGGGAGAGGAATGATGCGCTCCCCTGGGCAGGTGGTTCTGGAAGCTTAGGGATTTGAGAACTCAGGTCGTTTGTTGCATTTGTCAGTCAGGGTCCAGTTGGAAAAGGTGAAATCACATTATTATTTGAACAGAATTTAATATGAAGAACTAGTTAAACAGTTGTTGGAGGAACAAAAAGCAAAAGGTAAACTGATGGAAGTAGCTACAACACTTAGCTAGGGCTGGGGATTATCATGGCCTAAACTTGGAGCAGAGGCTTTATAAAGCAAGGACTCAGACCTCTGGAATTCAGAGGAGGAGCCCTCTTATTGCTAGATTTCAGCCACCTGGAGGGGGCCTGCCTGGTTATTGCTGGTACCTCCAGGGTTGGAGGAGATAAGGCTGGTCAGGGGAGTACTAAAGACTGGGACCCAGGGCCCCTGAAGTTTGAAAGCCCATTGCTGGGGCAGCAGTGATGGGAACAGTAAGATAACAGGAAATAGTGCGTTCCTCTCAGCTCTCACTGCCTTTACCCTCCAGATTCGTATCCTTTGGTACATGGACCTCAGGGCTCCACGGGTTATTGGTGAATATTCACAGGGAGGGATATGAAGATATTTTGATGATCTGATCATGGCAACAGTAACAATAATAATTATTATTAGGTGAACCAGAATGAAAGAGCCCGGAAACTACACATTTGATCCCCCTCTTTTTTTTTTTTTTAACATATTTTATTGATTTTTTACAGAGAGGAAGGGAGAGAGATAGAGAATTAGAAACATTGATCTGCCTCCTGCACATCTTCCACTGGAGACGTGCCCGCAACCCAGGTACATGCCCTTGACCGGAATCGAACCTGGGACCTTTCAGTCCGCAGGCCGACGCTCTATCCACTGAGCCAAACCGGCTTCAGCACATTTGATCCCCCTTTTGTCTGTCCTTACCTCTTGCTACTATATCACCTGTTTACTCCCCTCTAGTCAGACATGCCAGGCAGTCTCTCATCTCAAATCTACCAGCCCTTTCAGATCTATTCCAGTGGTCATCTCTATGTTTAAAGAAAGATCAAGGATATAATTTTTATATGCTTTGGAAAGCCTAAACTCTCTGTGTGGAATTAAATTTAAAACCTTTATGGTATAATACAAGTTCAAATAATTTCTAGAAGTTCTTGAATATAAATATCACCTAAGCTTATAAACCATTGTTTACCTTGATTTTTTTTCTTGCTTCCACCATGCGTGGTTTTGCCTTTCTGTTAAACCACATTTTATGTTATCCTTCATATTACACTTAACATTATCTGCTGCGTAGGAGGATTACCTCATCTTTTTCAGTGTCATATGTATGAAATGCCAAGATGAGAGAATTCTTTTTAGAATATGGTGGCTTTAAGGCCATTGTGGTTTGTGTAATTGCCACTCCTAACATAACTTAGGGATTTCCAATTATAAACTTTAGAGGGATCAGAATATAAATACTCAGCACATTAATATTTGTTTCCCTCTTACTTAGATAATATACATTAAAGCAAGTCTGATTTTGCCAGATTGAAGTAGGTTACCTATTTATCCTTCTTTTCTCACGTTACTATTACACTGGTAAGAACCAGGCCAGGAAAGCTGAATTACATGAAGTAATTATGTCAAGTCATTAAGCAACTCAAACATTGCTTATCATTTTGAAGTAAACTGTTGTAATTTTATCGGTCTTATTTTCCCCCTGAGAACAGTACATCCTTATATTCTACTTTTGATTTAAATTTTAACTTTTTTAATGGAAGTATATCCCAGTTTATATATAAATATACCTAGTGATATTAAAGTAATTTCATTCCAGATTTTCTTCAAATATTTATATGGATTTCACATGGTTTTATAAATCTATTGGATTATAAAGTTATCCTTATATTCAAAAATAAAATGTTTTCCCATTCATTTTGTTCTTTCAAATTTACTGAGGAATAACTGATGTTAAATCTTTTTTTGTCTTAGAAGTGAGTGTTTTATCAAGGGATATTTGTACTTTTTTTCAGGAATAGCTTCACCATGAGAAATCTGAAGTTACTTCGGACCCTGGAGTTCAGGGATATTCAGGCTCCAGGGACACCTCAGTGCTTCTCTTTCCGAACTGAGCGGAGCACAGTGCTCATTGGCTCAGAACATGGACTGGTAGAAGTGGACCCTGTCACAAGAGAAGTGAGTTACTGATTGAGAATGCAAGCATTTGGCATGACCGCTGACTTGTTTTTTTCCAAACTTGCTTCCCCCAGATAGTCTTTAAATAGTACTGAATTTTTATATTCCTAAATGAGAACTCCCTTTGTTTTACAGTGATGTCATAGTAGGTGTAATTTAAATAGTAACCTATCTTTTACTTTGCTGCTGTTTTAAATATGAGTTGGCAAAACTGTGACCTCATATTTTATGTGGGTACCCTACTTTTTACCCTCTCTACCTTGTAATTTTTTGTAACAGTGGTTCTCAACTAGGGATGCAACTGAAAATTGCCATTTTAAAACTGTTTCAGCCTCCATCTCATACCAATTAAATCAGAATCTTCACTCCAGGATCTTGAGCGTGTGTGTGTGTATGGTGGGTCAAAAGTAGGTTAATGGTTGTTTATATGGAAAATAATACAATTAATAAATAATAATACAAGAATAAACTCTGGACAGAAGAAAGATGGTGGAGGAATAGGAGATCTTTCTCCTCCCTCCTCCCAGAATCTAACTAGAATTAGAACTACAGTGGGAAATATTCACCCTGAAATACCTGCTTTAGACAGAGGGAAGAGACTCTTAAACAAGGAAGGCCAGAAACCACCTCTAGACTTGTAGGAAGGGCAGGGTTGAGAGAGGCCTTTGGTTGAGCTGTCAGTAGCCATGGGCCAAGGGTGAGGAGGGTTCCCTGGGAGAGAGGCTAGGACAGCTAGAGAGTTGAGCCACTGGGCAGTAGCTGCCCACACAGCAACCGGAGGTGCATAGTGTTAGGTGCTTCTAACAGTCAGAGCGCTGAGCAGCTTGGCAATAGCCACCCACGTAGCAACCAGCGCCTGGCTTCTATCAGCCAGGGAGCCAGAGCTCAGGAATTCAGTGCCCAGTCTCTCACCCAAGTTTTGTTGGAGTGGGAGGTGCATGGTGGAGTTGCCTGAGGAGAGACAGGGGTAGAAGTGGTTGGGGAGCGTGGCAGGGAGGACAGCTGCCGGGATATCTGTGCTGTCCCTCCCATTCTTCCATATTACAGCAGTATTTCTCCTGAGACGCACAAGCCCCTCCCTATACCAAAAGCCTGGGAAAAGGCAATTACCCCACCCCTTGGGATACAGCTCAGGAGGCAGCAATCTCAGGGAGCATCAGTGGCTGACTATCTTGCATGAATATTCCCCCTGTTTTCTTTCCCTTTTCTTCCCCTTTTCTAGTATTACTTAATTTTTATTTTATTATTAGTAGTAGTAGTATCTTTTTTGTTTATTCTTGTTGTGTTGTCTTTTCTCTTTCCTAATTCTCTTTTCTTTGGGGTTGTTTTTGCTGTTGTTGTAGGGTTCTTTTGTATGTTTTGTTCTGTTCTGTCAGCACTTGCCTGGCATGGTCAGGCTTGAGCATCACAGTTATCCAGCCTGAGAGGAATCTCACCCGTAAATGGGAAAACAACGGTCAAGACCCAATTACAACAGAAGATCCCAAATCACAAAAGGGTCACTACTAGAGCATGCAGCTCAGTAGTTTAGGGAGTCTGCACCACTGGGTCCAACAGGACATTTACTACAAAAGACCACCCCTGCTAAGACTAGAGTCATAGCAGGTATTTTAATACATAAAAACAAACTCAAAGGTACAGCTTAAAGGGGAAGACAAAGAACCCTTAAATGAAAGAAAAGGAGGAATCTCCAGTAAAAGATCTAGAAGAGATGAAGGTAAGCAATTTACCAGACATAGAGTTCAGAGTAATAGTTATAAAGATGCCCAAGAAACTTAGTGAAAACTAAAAGGAACTTAGTGGAAACTATGTCAGCACGAAAAAGACTATAGAAACAATGAATAAGAACCAATTGGAAATGAAGCACATTGTATTTGATATCAATAGTACACTGGGAGGAATTAAAAGCAGGATTGATGAAGCAGAGGATTGAATCAGCAATTTGGAAGACAAAGTGGAAAGACATTCAGAGAAACAAAAGGCAAAAAACATTTAAAAAGCATAAGAAGAAGTTAAGGGAACTTTGGGACAACCTGAAACAGAACAACAACTGCATTGTTGGGGTACCAGAGGGATAAGAAAGTGAGCAAGGGATGGAGAACCTGCTTGAAGAAATAATGACAGAAAACTTTCCTAACCTGGTGAAGAGAAAAGTTACACACCTTCAGGAAGCACAGAGTGTCCCAGTCAAGAGGAACCCAAAGACCCACACCAAGACACATCATAATTAAATGTTAAAAGTGGCACTAGCCAGTTTGACTCAGTGGATAGAGTGTTGGCCTGCGGCTAAAGGGTCCCAGGTTCAATTCTGGTCAAGGGCACATGCCTGGCTTGTGGGCTCAATCCCCAGTGGGGTGTGTGCAGGAGGCAGCCAATCAATGACTCTCTCATTGATGTTTCTATCCCTTTCTCTATCTGAAATCAATAAAAAATATTTTTTTAAAAACAAAAGCCATAAGAGACAAAGAAGGTCACTATATAAGGCTAGATGGATCATTCCAACAAAAGGATATAATCCTGTTAAACATAGGCACCCAATATAGGAGCACCTAAATATATTTTTTAAACTGGACACTGTTAAAGGAGAGATAGACAACAATACAGTCATAGTAGGGGACTTTAACACCCCATTGACATCACTGGATAGATCTTTCAGACAAAAAATCAACCTGGAAACAGTGACCGTAAGTAATGCACTAGATCAGATGGAGTTAATTGATATTTACAGAACATTTCACCCCAAAGCTGCAGAATATACATTCTTCTCAAGTGTACATGGAACATTATCAGAGATAGACCACATGTTAGAACACAAAACAAGTCTGTACAAATTCAAGAAAATTGAAATCATGTCAAGCATCTTCTCAGATCATGATGGCATGAGGCTAGACATCAACTACAATAAAAACACCCCAAAACATTCAAACACATGAAGGCTAAAGAGTATGTTATTAAATAGTAAATGGGTTACCAATGTGATCAAGGAAGAATTTAAAAAAATACTGGAAACAAATGAAAATGAACAAAATCTAGGGACACAGTGAAAGCATTCCTGAGAGGGAAGTTCATAGCATTACAGGCCCACCTCAAGAAGCAAGAAAAAGCTCAAATAAACAATCTAACCCTACAACTTAGAACAATAAGAAAACCCCAGAGGAAGTAGAGTGAAAGGAATAATAAAGATCAGGGTGGAGCCCTGACTGGTTTAGCTCAGTGGATAGAGTGTCGGCCTGCGGACTGAAGAGTCCCAGGTTCGATTCCGGTCAAGGGCATGTACCTTGGTTGTGGGCACATCCCCAGTGGGAGGTGTGTAGGAGGCAGCTGTTTCTCTCTCATCGATGTTTCTCTCTATCCCTCTCCCTTCCTCTCTGTAAAAATTCAATAAAATATGTATTAAAAAATAATTAAAAAAAAAGATCAGAGTGGAAATAAATTACATGGAGGATAAGTAAACAATATAAAAGATCAATGAAACCAAGAGCTGGTTCTTCAAAAAATATAAACAAGATTATCAAAAAGATAAAAAAGATAAACACCTTAGCCAGATTCATCAAAAAACAAAGAAGTGCTGGCCCAAGTAAATGAAATCAGCAATGAAAGAGACGAAGTAACAACTGATGCCACAGAAATACAAAGGATTGAAAGAAAATACTATGAACACCTATATTCCAACGAACAGACAGCCTCAGTGAAATTGACAAATTCCTTGAAACACAGTATTCTAAAACTCAATCAGGAGGAATCAGAAAACCCTGAATATGCTGGTAATAACTAATGAAATTGAAACAGCAATAAAAAAAAGGAAAACCTCTCAGCAAACAAAAGACTGGCCTGGATGGCTTCGTAGGTGAGTTTCACCAAACATTCAAAAAAGAACTAACACCTGTTATCCTCAAACTATTCTAAAAAATTCAAATGGAGGAAGGCTTCTAAGCTCCTTCTATAAGGCCAGCATTATCCTAATTCCAAAACCAGGTAGAAACAAAGAAAGAAAATTAGAGTCCAATATCTTTGATGAACATAGATGCTAAAAGTCTAAACAAAATATCAGCAAACCAGATTTAGCAACACATTAAAAAGATTCACCATGAGGAGGTGGGATTTATTCTGGGGATGCGAGGCATGTACATTATTCACAACTCAAATGTGTTATGTCACATAAACACAATGAAGGATAAATATCACCTGGTCATATTGATAGACTCAGAGAATGGATTCGACAAAATCCAGCACCCATTTTTTATTAAAAACTCGGCAAAGTGGAAATAGAAGGAGCATACCTCAAAATACCAACATAATAAAAGGCCATATCTGACAAACCTACAGCCAACATCATACGCAATGGGCAAAAACTAAAATACATTTCCCCTAAAACCAGAAACAAGACAGGGTTGTCTGTCCACTTTCACCGCTCTTTCTCAACATAGTACTGGAAGTCTTAGTTACAGCAATAAGACAATAAGAAAAAATAAAAAGCATCCAAATTGAAAGAGGTTAAGTAAAACTGTTATTATTCACCAATGACATGATATTGTACATAGAAAACCCTAAAGATTATACCAAAAACTACATTTATTTTTGCAAAGTAACAAAATTAACATCCAAAAATCAATAGCATTTTTGTACACCAATAAAGAACTCTCCGTAAGAGAAACTTAAAAAAAATCTCATTTACTATTGCAATGAAAAAAATAAGAAACCTAGGGAAAAAATTAACCAAAAAGGTAAAAATCCTATACTCAGTAAGCTATAGGTAATTGAAAAAAACAAAACAAAACAAAACAAAAAACCAGGAAAATACAAACAGTAGAAACATATACCTTGTTCATGATTGGAAGAATTGATCATTAAAATGCCCATACTACCCAAAGCAATCTGTAGATTCAGTGTAATCCCCATTAAAATACCTTGTGCTTATTTCACAGATCTAGGACAAATATTCCAGAAATTTATACAGAACCAAAAAAGATCTTCAATAGCCACAACAATCTTAAAAAAGAAGAACAAAGTTGGAGGGATCACAATACCAGATATCAGACTATACTAAAAAGCCAATGCAATAAAAGCAACCTGGTACTGGCACAAGAATAGACATATAGAGCAGTGGAACAGAGCAGGGACCCCAGAAATTAGTCCAAGCCAATATGGTTAATACTTGATAGAGTAGGCAAGAGCATACAAAGGAGAAAAGACAATCTATTCAATAAATGGTATTGGGAAAATTTGACAGGTACATGCAAAAAAAATGAAACTAGATTATCAACTTACACCATACACAAGAATGAATCCAAAAGGGATAACAGACTTAAATGTAAGTTGCAAAAACCATAAAAATCTCAGAAGAAACCATAGGCATCAAACTCAGACATCTCAAGTAGCAGAATTTTTGCTGATAATATCTCGTAGGGCAAAAGAAATGGGGGAAAAAATAAGCAAATTGGACTATATCAAACCAAAAAGTTTCTGCACAGCAAAGATATCACAAAATGAAAAGGGAGAACATATTTGCCAGTGATATATCCGGTAAGGCGTTAACTTCCAAGATATATAAAGAACTTATACAAAAAAAGGAAGACAATACAATTTTAAAATGGGCAAAAGACCTGCATAGACACCTTTTGCAAAAGGGACATACAGTTGACCCAGAGACATGGAAAAATGCTCAACGTCACTAATCATCAGAGAGATAAAAATGACAGTGAGGTACCATCTCTACCTGGCAGAATGGCTACCATAAAAATCAACCAATGCTGGTGAGGATGTAGGGAGAGGGGAACTGTAATGGAAATGCAAGCTTGTGCAGGCACTATGGAAAACAGTATGGAGAATCCTCAAAAAATTACAAGTGTAACTGCTGTTTGACCCAGCGATCTCATTTCTGGGAATATATTCTAAGAATCCCAAAACACCAATCAGAAACAGTATATGTACCCCTATGTTCATAGCAGCGTTATTTACAATAGCTAAGATCTGGAAACAGCCCAAGTGCCCATAAGTAGATGAATGGATAAAAAAGCCATTGTACATTTACACAATGGAATACTATGCAGCTGTACAAAAAAAAGGATCTTTTACCCTTTGTGACAGAATGGAGGGACCTGGAGATTATTATGCCAAGTGAAATGAGCCCATCAGAGAGAGACAAATATCATATGATTTCACTTATATGTGGAATCTAATGAACAAAATAAGCGGATCAAAAATAGGTCCAGAGACATGGAAGCATGGAACAGACTGGCAGATCTCAGAGGGAAGGAGTGGGGGGAGAAGTGGGAAGAGACTAACTAAAGAACTTGTTATGTATAGCTTATGGATACAGACAGTAGTATGGTGAAGGCCTGGGGTAGGGTGGCAGCCAGGCACATGTGGAAAATGGTGGGACATCTGTAATACCCTCAGTGTTGTGGCCAAAGATAAACTGAGTGGGGGGGGGGGGGAGAAGAGTAGGGGGGGGGGGGGGTGAAAGGATTAAGTAAAGACAGATAAGAGAATGAAAGCTGGGTCTCGGTGAGACAGCGCCAGCGCCCACAAGCCGTGTCTCTATTTTATAGCAGATGCCACGAGGCAAAGTAGGGGCATGATCACATTGTTTACAGCATTCTCTTGAGTTCCAACCCTACTCAACTACATGCACCTGAACTCTACCACAAGGCACGTGGGGTTATGTGTTTGGACCATAGGTTGAAGCTTACAACCACAGCCGTTGGCTATGATTGTGCTGGGTGGGCCCTGCCCTCTAGCTGGGACTTGCACGTGGCAATGAGAGGTTCCTGTCCTTTCATTAGTCTGAGGTTTGAACCTGGCCAAAACACCGTAACTGCGCCCCACACCTCAACAATAAAAATTTAAAAATAAAATTAAAAAAAGAATAAGCTGTTTCATGTACTCAACTGTAAACCTACTTTTGCCCACCCCTGTATATATTTAAAAGCTATTTGGATTGATTCTAATATCTTTCCTTAATTATATTTTGCTACTAATGTATTTTAGGTGATTACATTCTTAGTCCCCTTCCTCCATCGATAGAAATCTTAGAAAACTATAGTCAGAAAAAGAAAGAAACAGAAAGCCATAGTTATTAGCTTTATATTTTATTGGATATTTTTTAAGAGACCAGGCTTTTTGCTTTTATTTTGTGTTTGCTTATCAAAAAGGTTGCATTAACTATTTTTCTTGTTAAAGATAGTAGGGTTATGAGAGTCCTTAAGTGAAAGTTTGGATTTTTATCTAGAAAAATTTTTTTGAAAGCTTTTATATTATAAAAGAAGCATTAAAAAGCATTTTATTTCTGGAAATGTTGTGAATTGTTCTTGTAAGTAGATTGGCTTAATTTGCTTATGTGTTTGTTTTGATGGAAGGTGAGAAATGAAATTTCTTTAGTGGCAGAAGGCTTTCTCCCGGAGGATGGAAGTGGCCACATTGTTGGTATTCAGGACTTGCTGGATCAGGAGTCTGTGTGCATGGCCACGGCTTCTGGAGATGTCATACTGTGCAATCTCAGCACGCTCCAGGTAAGTGCAATATTCCTTGTGGAGGAAGTCTCAAGCATCCTCCAACAGGACTTTCTTTGCATAGAAGTTTAAAAATTCAGGCAATGTACTATTTAAGCATTTTACAAATTACAGTCATTGCAATATATATTTCTTTACCAAAAAATTGTTGGTTTGGCTTCAGCTATCTTTCAGGATTCTTCTAAAACCCAGTTTTGTCTACTGCATTTGTTAATCAGAACAATTACAACCTGGCCATTCTTGTGTGGTGTAGTTCACCTCTTATCAAAATCTGATCCTGAGTTTAACCTATATTTCTCAATTAGAAAGTCTTTGAAATATTTATGATTGCCAAAGGAGATAGATTTCAACCGTTAGCCTCTTTCTCTACTCTAGCAAAAGACTGATTTCTGGATTTCTATCCTTACCTTTTTAACAGCCAGAGTTTCACACTAAAATAGTCTAAGTCTTTTTAAACGTCTTTGATTACTACATGAGTTGTGATCTCTTTAACATTGATTGTGCAATGAGACTTACAGTATTACTAATAATATAATGATAGTAGTAGCAGACATTTAGTCAATGTTTACAATGTGCCAGGCACTTTGTCAAGTGCTTTTCAAGCAGAATTTTATTTAATATTCGCTACAATCTTATGAGATAGAGTGTTTTCCGATTCTTTAGAACTAGAGGAAATTGAGGCACAGAGAGCTTAAGTAAGTAGGCCAAAGTCATACAGTTTTCAGAGGGAATATGAACCCTGGCAATCTAAATCTGATACCTTTGCTTTTAACCATTGCATTTAGTGCAGTAATAAATCTTACTTTCAGTTTATGGTAAGAAACTTAAAAGACATCAAGTACAACTTAAATAGTGTTTCTCACATTTAAAAGGTACCCTTTTATTTTCAAAACTTTCTGTAGCAATTTTTCCTGATTACTGAGCTCCTCTTGTCTATTCATTTAATTAAATGGTGCTAATCCTCCCTATTTGTGGCTTTTCAATGCAAGACAGAATCCATGTTCTTATTGTACCTTTCATATGTGTTTCCCAAATTCTTTTTAGCCTCTTCCCTCCCCCATCATTGTGTGTGTGTGTGTATGTGTATGTGTATGTATGCCTTATGCTCTACTTGCAGCTGTTATTTAATTGCTCTTTTTTTAATTTTGTGCCTCAATATTGCATTTCCCCTGATGTCTTTTTCCTGGCCCTATTATCACCCTTCAAGGCACCTTTCCAGAAAAGCTTTCCTGAACTCCTGGGCCACTAGTGCTTTCTTGCTCTGAGTCTTCACTTAATTCCCAGAAACCTGAATGATAGCTCTAATCCCACTGTAGAGCCATCTTTTCATCTCCTTTGTGAGATAACTCTGGGAGGAATGGCGTGTCCATAGTCACGTCCACTTCCTGTGCCCTGTGTCATGCCTAGTCTCTCAATACCTGATACTGAATAAATGTTTATTGAATATATTCACGGTTGTGTGTTTTGTTTTTAATTATTTTGATTATGGTTATAGTAAATTTTCACTGAGACAGTGGGGTTTTAATCTCTCTTACTTTTTTTCTGTCTGTCTCAGCTGGAATGTGTAGGGAGTGTAGCCAGTGGTATTGCAGTCATGAGTTGGAGTCCTGATCAAGAGCTGGTGCTTCTTGCTACAGGTAAACTTGTTATTGATCTCATCTGACTTTTATAAAACACTAGAGGCCTAGTGCATGAAATTCATGCACTTCAGGGGGTCCCTCAGCCCAGCCTGCACCCCCTTGCAGTCTGGGAGCCCTTGGAAGCTGTTAGTCTGACATCCTTAGCGCTGCCACAGACCCGCCACCGCCGCTGAGCTCGCCAGCCGTGAGCCTGGCTTCTGGCTGAGCAGTGCTCCCCCTGTGGGAGTGCAGTGACCACCGGGGGCAGCTCTTGCATTGAGTGTCTGCCCTGTGGTGGTCAGTGCACATCAGAGTGAGTGGTTGAGCGACCTTAGCATATCATTAGCATATTACACTTTGATTTGTTGAATGGACAACCGGACCCTTCGCATGTTAGGCTTTTATTATATAGGATGGCTCCTAATATCTCACAGGGTTAAGCTGTGTAGGTTTCAAAAATTTTCTTTGAACAATTATACCAGTGTTACAATTTAGAGAGGACTTTTATGTTAGCTTTACAACATAAATAGCTGAGAATAAGCATCACGTCAAAAGCTCTTTGCTTTTATGAGAGTCAAACATTTAGAATGAATTCTGTCTGTACTGTTCTGACTATAAACTCCTTCACACCAGCTCTGTAGCTTCCGGTGCCATTGTAACTTATGGAATGGCAAATTTGTTGTATGAAAATGAAATCATTCTTGTTTGTGCCCCTTCAAGGTCAACAGACTCTGATTATGATGACAAAAGACTTTGAACCGATCATGGAGCATCAGATCCACCAGGATGATTTTGGTGAAAGTGAGTTTAGCTTTGTTTGAAATGTCTTATGATCCGAGTTCCACTCAAGTTTGATCATTGTCTTGCGCACTAATCTCCATGTCATAGCCCAAAGGACTATAATGTTTGAACTTCCATTCATTAAGTGTCTGATTGCCCAGTTCCTTTGACCCACTTCTGATCTTGAAAGGCATACTTCAGTGCCTCTCCCTGTCTGAGAGTTAGCTTTGTCAATAATCTGGGGAATAGAAATCTATGCTTAGGGTCATCTTGATAATTGTTGCTAAGGAAAGGGATTATACTAGCTAGACCAGTGATGGCGAACCTTTTGAGCTCAGCGTGTCAGCATTTTGAAAAACCCTAACTTAACTCTGGTGCCGTGTCACATACAGAAATTTTCGGATATTTGTAACCATAGTAAAACAAAGACTTATATTTTTGATATTTATTGTATATATTTAAATGCCATTTAACAAAGAAAAATCAACCAAAAAAATGAATTCACATGTCACCTCTGACACGCGTGTCATAGGTTCGCCTTCACTGAGCTAGACAGAGGTGGGGAACGTCCAGCTATGGGCTGTATAAGGCTGCAAAATCATTTGGCCTGGCCCTGCCAAGACATTAGGAATGAGTTAATGTTTGACCAAATGATGTTATAAATATCCAAATGGCCCTTGACAGAAAAAAAGTTTCCTCACTTCTGAGCTAGAATGAGAAGGGCATTTCTGGGGTACAACTTTGGGGAGAAAACAGGAAAGATTTTTAATTTTTGCTGAGGTCTAATTTCATGCCTTCTTATTCCACCAACTCTGAGAAGTCATTTAGAAAATGGCTACTCATTTATTCATTCAAAAGTAATTTATTTGTTCAGTAATAATTTTGGGGTCGGTATGAACCCAGCAGTGTAGGTGCTGTAGAGAATTTGGCTTTTCTCTTAAGGAGTTCCATTAGTTCACTGACAACTAGGGTAGCATAAAGGGAGGAAGGGAGTAATGGAGAGGGAAGACTTCACAGACGTGGCTACTGCAGTTGGTCTTGGGTAAATGAGGGGGGAGGAGAGGGAAGTGGACCAAACAAGTGAATAAACACCTTCCAGGGCAAGGTGTTTCCCGGAAGCCTTTGACACATCATAACTTTTTCAGACAACTGTGAATACTTAAGCATTGATGGTTGGCAGGACGTGAATGTGGAATGAAATAAACAGGATGGATGTTGATTACGTTTGGTAGGAAGGGAATTTGAACATTGAGTTACAGATGATCAGCCATTAAAGGTTTTGATGATACAAGGTTGAGTGATTGGTGCAGAAGGAAGAGGAAGGGTGACCTGGCAAGAGGTTGCCATAGGAATATAGGTGAGGGATAAAGAAGGTGGGTGGTGGGGCCAAAAGAGGGAATAAATTCAGGAAACATTTGATTCTCAGTGAGGATGGAGTACATTTTTTGGAATTATCTGAGCAACTCTTTTGGAATATGTGTTCATGGTTCTCTCCTGCCCTAGCCAGTTTGAAAAATACCAGTTTAGAAAGTACAATTGTAGGCTTTGGGTATGTAGGTGAAGAAGAACGTTTAATGCAGTGGTTCTCAACCTTCCTAATGCCGCGACCCTTTGATACAGTTCCTCATGTTGTGGTGACCCCCAATTTCATTGTTACAAATTGAACATAATTAAAGCATAGTGATTAATCACAAAAACGATACGTAATTAAATATATGTGTTTGCCAATGGTCTTAGGTGACCCCTGTGAAAGGGTCGTTTGACCCCCAAAGGGGTCGTGACCCACAGGCTGAGAACGCTGGTTTAATGGGACTCCAGCCTGAAGCTCAGATGGTGAGAATAAAGGTACCAGGATTTGAGAGGGAAGGTGGGATGTGCTGGACTGTAAGGTGTAGGTGGTGAGTTATGTTTTTGGTTTGTTTCAGGGGTACATGGTATCACTATGTGCAGTAGGCAAATATAAGGGGCCAAATCATTGGCATGCAGGAATCTTTACAATCTTGGGAGTAGGTGAAGTTGCTCAGGGAGCAGGTATGATCCTGGATGAGTGCAGGATCTAGGTTGGGTCTCTGGGGCGTTCAGCTTTGAGGACAATCGTAGAGATAGATAGTAACCAGCACGCCTTTGCTTGGGAAGGTGCCCTGGGCCTAGCTAATCCCACCTACTTTTTCATAATGTTGACTGCTGGTCAATTTATTGAGAGGTCTCAGAGCACCCAAGTAATTACAGTCCCTAACTTCTTGAAACCAGCAATGAAACTGCTTTTATTTAATTTCATTTAGCTCACTGGTTTTCTTGCATGTTCTCAATCATTTGTTCTCTAGACAAGTTTATCACAGTTGGATGGGGCAGGAAGGAGACCCAGTTCCACGGATCAGAAGGCAGGCAAGCGGCCTTTCAGGTGCAAATGGTAAGGTTGATCTGATGGATAAAGACGCTTAGAGGCTAATAAGGGACAGATGTCTTGTGCTTTTTAGTAAAGCTGACGATGTTCAGAAAACCTCAGGGAATGAGTCATCCTAGGAAGATCCTTCTTTTTTAATGCCAGTTGCTTCACCTTTTTTTTTTTCACTGTATGGAATAATTATAACCAATATTCAGTGTAAAAAATAAACCACAGATAGAAATAAAACACTTCATGTATCTCTTCTTGATATGCAGAAGAACTGTTTTTGTACTTTCCTACACATGTAGATATTAGATTTTTTTCCTGATTTTTCCTTTTGGATGAAACTTACTTTCCTTCATTCTGGATACATTTTGAAGGTAGAGCTACAAGATTTATTAATAATAGATCAGGTGTGGGGTGTGAGAGAGTGGAATTGAGGATGATTTGGGGCTTGAGCAAATGAAAGCATTGTGTGTATATTATATGCAGAAATTTCCATGAACTGCCCTTATAGGATAAATGAGTCATGTACTGCCTGCCAGGTACATTTTTCATCTTTCATTATTTCTAGCTGCATTTTGTGAATCGTATTTCATCTCTTAATCCTGCACCTGAGGAAGTTTGTGTTCTCTACCATAGTTTCGTTTCGCCTAGAATGAATCTGGTTAGGCTGCCAGTGTATTCCCTGGGGAGCAGAAGGTGGCACCATTCTGACTTAACCTGTCACAGGAATGGATGATGGCTGCTCAGGCGGAGTGTTCCCCAACCCCGCAAAGTTGGTTTCTGTCTTGAAGGCCATCAGGATTGAGATGCAGGTGGCACTGGACTGTGTTCATCATTGCTGCTGCCTTTATTACCTCTGGCTCCACTCTTCTGTGCACTGTTGTGAAGCTTACACAACAAATAGAACTCTCTCTCTGTTCTGTTTATATTTAGACAAACAACATTTATTTTCTTGTTGAAGTTACCTGGTAGATTCCTCAACTCATTGGTGTTAATATCTCGATTGGTAGCTTGCTTCCTGTTGCTTGAAGGCCATTTTTTTTAATGCCCAAAGAAGAATTTTGTTTTGTTTGAAGTTCTTTTCTATTAGTGATTTCTGCATCTAAGGATCCTTTCATTAGAAGAGTTCCTGAGGTTTCTGTGGAGCTGGTTTTTTCTAGGTAGCTTAATATCATATGAAAGATTGACATTCAATAGCCTGAGGCTTGTTTGATTCTGGGCCATTTAAGGCCCCCGTGACATTTGTCTTTCCTCATCTCTTTAGATTGAGTCTGCTTTGCCCTGGGATGACCAAAGACCACAAGTCACCTGGCGTGGTGATGGACAGTTTTTTGCCGTGAGTGTTGTTTGCCCAGAGACAGGTATGGAAATAAATTGTGTTAAACAGACAAACAAACAAAAAGTTTATCTTATTAAATTCAGGAAAGTTTATTCTCTCTTTTTTTAGGTGGTACTCAGCATTTTAAAGATATTTTAAAAATTGATTCTTAGAGATAGAGGAAAGGAGAGGGAGAGAGAGAGAGAAACATCAATGTGAGAGTGAAACATTGATCTGCTGCCTGCTACACAATCTCCACTGGGGATTGAGCCCACAGCACAGGCAGCCTTTTGGTGTATGAGAATCCAACTGGCAACATTTTGTTGCATGGGATGCCGCCCAACCAACTGAGCCACACTGGCCAGGGCAATTTTTTCTTTCTCAGTGAGAATTTTCTTTTATTACATAAAGATATACTTTAGATGTTAATGAATTTAGAACTAAGAATTAGAAGAGTTCTTTGAGGCTATTTTATCCAGCCTCCTCTGTGTTGGACACAAATTTTTACCAAGATTAATCTAATTTGTTTGTAAAACTATGACAGTTTTTGTTAATAAGGGGGATGTTTGAAAAGTTTCAGTTTGACAGTACTTATCATAATGCTTTAAGTTTGTTTGTTTGTTGTTTTGTTTCCTCTGTACCTACTGCATAGGGGCTCGGAAGGTCCGAGTGTGGAACCGTGAGTTTGCTTTACAGTCAACCAGTGAGCCTGTGGCAGGACTGGGCCCAGCTCTGGCCTGGAAGTGAGTGGGAGAAGAAATCTAACTCCTTCCTCAGAATTTTTGGAACTGAGGGTGGGGGTAAGGGGAAGAGATCAACCAAAGGACTTGTATGCAAACATATAAGCCTAACCAATGGACACAGACAGCAGGGGGGTGAGGGCATGAGTAGGGGGATGGGGAAGCAATTGGGGGGGTGGGATAAGGACACATATGTAATACCTTAATCAATAAAGAAAAAAGAATACAAAAAAAAATTCTTGGAACTGGGGTAGAGGTGGTATCTATTGAATGTGGGTGTTTATATAAAACAAAAAGAGAATTACTTTTTTTCATTTGGCTGTAAGCCTGTATGTTTTTTTCTTTTTTAGTTTCCTGAAGTCTGACTTCAATTTGAATAGTAGATTCTGAGTTTCTTCGCAGATCTCACAATTCCGAGGCTCATACGTTTTGTAGGTTATAGGCAGGGTCTCCATGAAGCCATTGTATAAAAGAGAAAATGGTGCTTAGGAGGGAAGTCGCTGTATGCACAGCTCTGTGGGCAGTGGGGCTCTGGTGAGGACTAGGGAGAGGGCTTCCTCTCTGTGCACAGTCTCCCACACCACGGGAATCTGTTTGCATGGGGAATGTGCAGGGTGTGTCCAGCCTGATTCTCTTGGCCCTGCACCCTTTTGTGGCCACAGCCTGCTTGTGACTGTGGCTGCCCTTAATATAGAGGATGTGTCCCATCCACTGTCTCAGTAGCATCTGCTATATGCAAAGCCACGAGGTCTGTGGGTTTTAGATAGCTCATTTCCCACCAGTATTTGAGTAGCAGTTGGATGATAGAGCAAAGAGAAAAATGTATTTGAATTAAAACCTAGAGATGAGGTGATTGAGAAGTCTTTACAAATCCTGCCTGAGCATGGAATATTTGCTGAAGTTATCTACTTGAAGGAGAAATAGGTTATGGTGTTATGGACATTATACATGCAATGATTTAAATAAAGTATTGGCTTTTTAAAAAGTCACCCAAGTGCCTTCTAAATCTGAGGCTTTGGGGGCAAGTGGAGGCTTTGTGCAAATTAGGAAAAGGCACTCTTTCTCTGGGCAGGCATAGTCTCTCACTAGAGTGACTGCTTACCTAGTGACATGGAATTTGAAACTTCCTTGGATGCTTTTTGTTTTTGCTGAAAAAAATAATTTCTCCTGATTTTATCTCGTTAAAAGCTAGCTGCATGTACTTTGGGGCCTTCTAACACCCTCTGTTTGCTTTAAGGCCCTCGGGCAGTTTGATTGCATCCACACAAGATAAACCCAACCAGCAGGACGTGGTGTTTTTTGAGAAAAATGGACTTCTCCATGGACAGTTTATGCTTCCTTTCCTCAAAGATGAGGTGAAGGTAGGTGCCTGAGTTGTTTCAGAATCAAATTTAGGGACTTTCCACAGCTATAGAGAAGGTTTATATTGGATATGGGCATGTGTGTAAATAGAAGCTCCCGTGTACGTAGTAATAGAAATAGTGGCTTCTTATAACTAAGTTTTTTTATGGGGTTTTTTCTTCTTAAAAAACGAGAAATTCTTTTTCTTAGAGATTTTTAAAGAAGAAATGGTATTTCTTTCCCACCCTACATAAAACATGGACAAGAAATAGAAATGCTAGTTTTTATTGTTTATTTTGACAAAAGTACAATTCTTCCAGCAATAAAGATGCCTTTCATTCATAACATTGAAACCTTAAGCAGCGTATGTACCATTAGGATCTTTGTTGGAGCAGATACACATCCAATGGTACTTTTAATTAAAGACACTAAAAGTGGAGAGAAGAGGTGGATGACCTCCCATGTACCTATTATTTGTAAGATGCCAACATTTTGCAAAATTATTTTATCCACCTCTCTCTGGCCCTCACACACAAACACACATTCACACACATTTTTATTTTCTTTCCTAGGGTTTTTTTTTTTAATTGTAGGAAATGTACTTTTAATATTTTTTTCTAACAGTTAAGAACATTTTTCTTTAAACAACCATAAGTAACCACAATTACATTATCATAGATTACAAAATTAGCAATCATCCCTTAGTATTATCTAATCCAGCCGTGGGCAAACTACGGCCCAAGGGCAGGATCCGGCCCATTGGGCTGTTCTATCCGGCCTGTGGAGCCGAAAGAGAGGAGGGTTCTCTTGCTCTCCCCTCCGCTCCTTCACCAGCAGCAGTGTTAACATGGCAACGTCGGGAAACACGGCCGCAGCTCCTTCTTCTGAGTCCAGTTTAAGAACCCATTGTGGCCCACCCCTGATCCTTAGTCCATAGTCAGATGTCTCTGATTGACTAAATGTCACTTGCATTTAGTTGTTAAATCTCTTTTAATCTTTAAGCATAATGCATTTTCTAGAGTCCTCTGCATATGAGGACAGACTACACAGATTTGTTTAATGACTCTGTAGGTTAATAATTTATAGCTAGGGCTCTGCTCCAGGAGAGGATTGTTTGGTTTGTGAGAGCAGAGAATTCTGGTATCATAAAGATTTTGAAGTAAATACATAGTTAAAGGACAATGACAGGTCTGTTTTCCCTACTAGGTCAATGACCTGCTCTGGAACGCAGATTCCACTGTGCTTGCAGTTTGGTCAGAAGACCTTCAGAGGGAAGAAAATTCCACTCTAAAAACCTATGGTAAGACAGCACTGTTTCAGCCTTTTGCCCCATAAAATATAGTTGTAAGTAGATGTGGAGTTGCCTTTATCCCTTCTACTTAGTCCTGCAGTGGAATAAAAGTTGGTGGAGAGGGGTAGGTGGAGATGGGCCAGTGGTTAGGTTTAGATTATTTATGGTTTCAGTCATGCCTCAGTCACGGGTCTTTAGAGAAACAGAATCAGGGCAGGCCAACAGGCTGGCAATTCAGGTAGGACTTGATGTTTGAGTCTTATCTGAAATTTATAGGACAGGCCTGCAGTATGCAGACGGGCAGGATCCTACTTTACATTTTTGAGGTAGAATTCCTTTTTCTCCAGGAAACCCTTGCTCTTTAAGGCCTTTAATTCATTGGATGAAACCTGCTCATTGTGGAGGATAATATGCTTTATTTAAAGTCAACTGTTTGTAGTAGGGCGAAATGGGTAAGGGGGATCAAATATATGGTGACAGGTGGAAACTAGAATTTGGGTGGAAGCACTCTACAGTATATAGAGATATCAAATTATAACGTACACCTGAAAAATATATAATACTAGAGGCCCGGTGCACAAAAATTTGTGCACTCGGGGGGGAAAGAGGGGTCCCTCAGCCTGGCCTGTGCCCTCTTGCAGTCTGGGACCCCTCGGGAGATAACACCCTGCTGGCTTAGGCCTGCTCCCAGATGGCAGAGGGCAGGCCCAATCCCTAAGTGCAGCCCCTGGTCGGGCTCAGAGCAGGGCCGATTGGGGGTTTGGGAGCCGCCCCATGTCATGCACGGAGCAGGGCAGATCG